>NC_142029.1:5062500-5362500 GCF_982192425.1 Myodes glareolus
GCCATCAAACGGATAAACCTCGAGAAGTGTCAGACTAGCATGGATGAACTCCTGGTATGCACAACTCATATTTCTGTCTTTTTCTTTTAAGAATTATTTATTTTTGTGTGCACTGGCGTTTGGCCAACATGTATGTCTGTATGAGGGTGTTGGATTCCCTGGAACTAGAGTTAAAGACAGTTGTGAGCTGCCATGTGGGTGCCAGGAATTGAACTTGGGTCCTCTGGAAGAGCAGCCAGTGCTTTTAACTGCTGAGCCATCTCTCCTGTCCCATAGCTCATATTTCTTGAATGGAGAGACATGTTCTTTGTAGTTTATGTTAAAGAATGTTTTAGTTTCTTTTGAAAAAGCAACTAATTTTCATTAATAAATGATTATTATAAAAATTATAAAATCAAAGTTAGCTAAAAAATTACAGTCTTACTACTCTGAGGTAGCGTTTGATACATACTTTTTTTAGACTGAATATTTAAATTTATTGGCAGTTTTGTGATTTTTGCTCCTTTTGTGTATTTGCTCTTTACATTGAATGACTTGTATATTGTTCTATCTGAGATTGTCATGTAGTTCAATAAATAAATATGTGTGTAGTATCTATTGACTATAAGTAGTTTATTGAACATTTGTTCTAGTATTATATGATTGTTCCTACTGATGCAGTGATAGTGATTTAGTTCTCATTTCTTTAATACCATGGATTTGTGATCCTGTAAGAGATACTGGTCTCAGAGAAGCATCAGTGTGTTTTATGTAAGATAAGAGATGGAATGGGCCCTTGACCTCTTTATTGGAATTTTTTGGAGAGAGGGTCTAACTATGTAGTCCTGGCTGCCCTGGAGCTCTATATAGATCAGGCTGGCCTCAGACTCGAAGATATCTACCTGCTTCTGCCACCTGAGTGCTGAGATTAAAGTCATGTACCATCATGCCATACTGGTTTTAAGTTTATTTTTAGGCTGGGCGATTGTGACGGCTCATGCCTTTAATCCTAGCACTTGGGAGGCAGAGGCAGGTGAATCTCCATGAGTTCAAGGCCAGCCTGGTCTACAAAGTGAGTTTCAGGACAGGCTCCAAAGCTACAGAAAAACCTTGTCTTGGGGAAAAAACCAAAATAAAATAAAATAAATGATTTTTAGAGTTTATTTTGGTGTATGTGTACATGTGTACATGTTTGTGGGTCTGCATGTGCCTATGTAGGCCAGAGTTCAGTTTTGGGTGTCTTCCTCAGTTGCTTTCTACCTTTTTGAGGTGAGCTGGAGCTTGCTAATTTGACTTGACTAGCTAGCTGACAAGTCCTCCTGTCTCTGTCTTCCTAGAACTGAAATTACAAGTATGTGCGGTGTCAGGCTTTTATGTGGGTTCTGGGGATCAATCTTAGAGAGGAACAGTGGTGATAAAAGATGTTCTGTGTCTCCCCACCAAAAAAAGGAACTCAACCCTACAGGGATTGTTTTGTATTTCTGTTGTATTTGTGGATTAGCAGTCTAGTTTAAGAATGTAGCCTTGTGTAGGCTATATAGTGAATTACAGGACAACCAAGGCTGTAGAGATGGCTTTAAAGGTCATATCTTTATTTGCTGGGGAGCCTCCTTCAGCCAATGGCAGGATACAAGAAAAAAGACTGTTAAACCTTGCCAAGACAGGGTAAGACAGTTTAAAAAACTTTCCTGCCTCTGAAAATGGTCTGTCAGTTACTCTAGGCCTTAGGCAAAGTTGGTTGCTCCAAAGTTACAAATGAGACTTTGGGTGATTGCCCAGGTAGCCAGTTGTCCATGTCATTTACTACACATTTTGGAAGCTACTTAATTGCACTTCCTGCCTACTCAAGTAATATTATCTCCCTTCTCAGGTCTTTAATGGAGTTGAAGACTAGATAGTCGTAGTTACCTTCCTCTTATGACTTAGTCAAGCCATTTCTAATACAAGACTTAGACTCCTTTGGATAAAATAATTATCGAAACATTTAATATATGTTTCTTGCTTAATATTGTTTATGCTGGTTGTAATTCTAATTTTTTATACTTGGTATCTGTTCTTATTCTATATAGTGTTCTATTGGGTTTGAAACTCTTATTTAGGCAAAAAGGGGAGGTGCGGGAGAACCTCATTCAGCCAATGGACTTTGAGAGGCTGGACCAGGTTGCGCGTGGCCTTGGGTACCAAAAAGGTGCTTGCTTGTGCGCTTACCCTCTCCTTTGTCGCCTGGCTTCTGAATTTGGTTCCTGCAGAGGACTGTGATCTGTGAGTCCCCCCTAAATAAAGAACCCCTTATTATGCTCAGTTCTGATCTAGTGTGGGACTACTTTATTCGTGTTCTCCTACATTTATTTATTTTTTGGTTTTGGAGACAAGGTGTCTCTTTATATAACTCTGGCTGTCCTGTATGTATTCCGGGCTGGCCTTGAATTTACAGGAAATCCTCCTGCCTATACCTCCTGAATACTGGGATTAAAGGCATGTGTCTCCATGCCTGGCTCATTTAATACTTTTAATACTTTTTTTTTTCATTTTGGCAGAGTTAGCAATCAAATCTAAGGTTGTATGTATGCTAGGTAAACGCTACTCAATTCCCAATTTATGTTTTAAATCCTAGTGAGTTTATATATTTTGTTTGTTTATTTTGCTTAAGTAGGAGATATAATAGCCTCTTTAGGGGCCTTCTTAAATAATACAGTTTTTGAAAGCTGTAAACTACCATACTTGATGTCTTGATATTTTTATAATTTTTTTCTAAGATTATCTACAGTGGAGCTGGAAAGTTGACTCAGTGATTAAGATCACTTGTTGCTCTTCCATAGAACCCACATGGCAGCTTCCAGCCGTAGGCAACTCCAGCAGTAGGGGATTCATGCCTTCTTCTGACTCCACCAACACTAAGCATGCACATGGTGCTCATACATACAGATAGGCATGAATAAAATAAATATAAAAGAATATTTTTTTAAAAAGGTATATACAGCTAGTGATAGAAAAGTCAGGAATGGACTTTAAAGGCATTTACTGCTAAACCTGATGACCTGAGTTTAATCCTTAGAACCCACAGGTGAAAGTAAAGAACAAGTTCCCAAAAATTGTTCTCTGGGGTATGTCTGCATACACACCATGGCAGCATTCACAGGTGTATGCATGCATGCACTCATGCGCTCTCTCTCTCTCTCTCTCTCTCTCTCTCTCTCTCTCTCTCTCAATAAATGTAATCAAGCAATGACAAGACAAGGCAGGGGTTAGGACTGATTGATGAGATTGCCTGCCTATTTAGAAATTATTCTACCCTCCCCGATTTTATTTATAGTGCCAGGGAGTAAACCCAGGTCTTGCCTGCTAGACAGGGAGTAAACTGCTGAGCTACATCTGTAGAACTCCACTGTCCCAAGTTGAATTGCGTTACTGGTCTTGTCCATACTGAATATTGGGGAATAATTGAAATGAAAATATAATAGTGGAATTTTGTATTAAACCAGAGGCAGATGAGACAAGTACATGTCAGCTGGAGTTGACAACATATATATGGAAGTGAGGAGTAGTGGGTTGTTGCTGTGATCTGAAGTCTCTGGTGTGAGAACATAGACTTGGAATAGAGGCTTCCTATTTCAAGATCTTGGGGTATGTTGCAACTAGTACCTTAGAGCACCATTCCAACTTTGGGACACAAATGATGATAAAAGCAGTCTTTGTATTTTGAGTTAATTCTGTTAAAATAAAAACTGGAATTTAAGAATTCCGATGGGGGGTGGGTTGTGGGAGAGCTGGCTTAGCAGTTAGGAGCATTGACTACTGTCCCAGAGGACCTGGGTTCAGTTCATAGTAACTGACATAGTAGCGCACAACCCTCTGTAACTCTGAACTGCAGCTCCAGGGGAGCTGATGCTCTCTTGGCCTCTGAGGGCACCAGGCTCACATGTGGTGCACTGATATACACCTGAAAAGCAAGAATACCACTGTCTGTCTACATTTGCTCTTTTGGCATATGTGGTGGCAGGGCTGGGTACAGTTTCTACTCTCAGTGCTTGGGAGGCAGGAGCTGAGGATTAGGAATTCAAGGTCATACTCCGCTACTTTGTAAGCTAAGGCTACTGTGGGATACATGAGGTGCTGGTCCCATCTTAGGTAGGGTTTTTATTGCTGTGAAGAGACACCATGACCACAGCAACTCTTACAAAGGAAAACATTTAATTGGGGCTGGTTTACAGGTTCAGAGGTTTAGTTCATTGTTATGTTGGAAAGTATGGTGGGAAGCATGGTGGCATGCAGGCAGACATGGTACTATTGAGGTAGCTGACAGTTCCTCATCTGGATCGGCTGGCAGAAGGAAGAGAGTGAGTCCCTGGACCTGGCTTAAGCATCTGAAACCTAAAAGTCCACCCCTAGCAACACACTTCCTCTGAAAGGGCCACACCTACTCCTACGAGGCCACAATTCTTAATAGTGCCCCTCCCTTGGGACCAAACATTTAAATCCATTGAGTCTGTGGGAGCCATTCTTTGTTGTTGTTGTTGTTTGGTTGTATTTTAGAGACAGGGTTTCTCTGTGTAGCCCTGACTGTCCTGGAACTCTCTCTGTAGACCAGACTGGCCTCGAACTCACAGAGATTCATCTCCTGCCTCCTGAGTGCTGGGACTAAAGGCAGATGCCACCACTGCCTGGCTGCTGCGATGACCATTCTTATTCAAACCATTACACTCTCAAAACACAGTTTTGTTTATTTTCAAAAATTTAGATTGCTTTTTATTTGATGTGATGGGTTCCATTGAAAACAAGTAGTTTCTCTTTTAAAAATGTTTTCAGAGCTTGGTTACGAGAGGGTAAGTTTCCATATGACTTGTTCATACTCTCTTTGTTTTAATGCTCTCCCCACGGCACCTGTGTACCTCCCATATCCCATACACCAGCAGCCGCCCCTCCTGTCTATGCCTGCACTCGATTGGTAAAATATTTACCATTCTAAGTTAGTATGGAATGCATGAAGGTCTGGGTTTGATCTTGGTGTAAAATTTGCATGTAAATGGATGGAACTAAAATAATTACATGAAATGAGGCAAACCAGGTGCAGAAAAGCAAATGCTTTATGTCCTACTTCATGCGTGAATCCCAGCTTTACATCTCTAATTTTCAAGTTAGACTGCATGTAGAAACTAGGAGACTGGGAGGGAGAACAGAACACAGGTAACAGTAGAGAAGGAAAATATGGGAGTAGAAAGGCTTAAGCGAGAGCCAGGCGGTGGTGGCGCACTCCTTTAGTCCCAGCACTGAGGAGGCTGAGGCAGGCAGGCGGATCTCTGTGAGTTTGAGGTCAGCCTGGTCTACAGGAGCTAGTTCTAGGACAGTCTCCAAAGCTACAGAGAAACCCTGTCTTGAAAAATAAAAAACAAACAAACAAACCAAAAAAAAAAAAAAACCCCAAAACAACAACAACAAAAAGGTTTAAGCAGGGCATAGATGTATGGATCCTCACATTTTCTTTATGTGTGTGAAAGTCAGAAGTCATTCTCAGGCATCATTTCTTGGGAGTTGTCAGCAGTGACTTTTTGTTTTTGAATTAGAGATCTCGGTCTTTTAAAATTAAGATCAAGTTTTTCATTTATGTGTATGTCTGTTCTGCATATGTGCTTGTGTATGGAGCCCAGGAGAGGTCATTGGGTTCCCTGGGGCTAGAGGTGCTGGGACTCAAACCTGGGTCCTCTGGAAGAGCACCTTGTGCTCTAAACATTGCTGTTGAGGCCGCACTGTCACTGGCATAGGGCTTGCAGTTGCGGGGAGGCTAATTGGATGTGGGCTTTAGAGATCCACTGTCTTTTCTTCCCGGCACTGGGTTAAGCCTTAGCTAAGTTCTAGGAGTCAACTTAGGTCTGCTTCTTTTATTTTTTTTATTTTATTTTTCTCAGTTTTTTTGAAGACAGGGTGAAGGCGGAAGTCAGAAAATAATCCCACGCCAGTTCATAATTATGAATAATAAAGGGTTATTTATTTAGGAGAAAATTAATGATCACTGTCCTAGATAACAGTCCTCTGCACAAATGGAGAACAGGAACAGAGGCTAGCAGCCAGAAGCGAGAGCCGGAAGCAAGAGGGCAAGCACACGCTTTACGGTTGGATTTACAGTATAAGAGACCTTGCCTAAGTGGGCTGGTATCTTAAAGGCTATTGGCTGAAGAAGTGGAAGGAGTTCCCACAGCAACAGGATATTACTGTAGAGACCTGGCTGTCCAGGCTGGCCTCTAACTCACAGAAATCCACCTGCTTGCCTTACAAGTACTGGGATTAAAGGTGTATACCACCTTGCCTGGCTACTATCTTTTTAAGTGCAACCTTTGTATTTTTTGAGGGGGACCTATAAATAATTTACATCTCACAGTGTGATGTTCATTAGACTCTACATTGAAGTCTATATTAGGTCCCTACATTTAGGCAGTAATGGTGACAGCAAAATAAAAGCCTCAAGATTTCATAAGTGTGTAAACGGAGACTGCTTTCATTTCCCTGCTGCCCATACCTGAATAATCACACAGAAACTATTAATTACAACACTGTTTGGCCAATGGCTCTAGCTAGCTCTTATATCTTAAGTTAACACATTTTTATTAGTCTATGTATCGCCACAAGGCTGTGGCTTACCAGTAATGTTCTGATGTTCTGGCATTTTTCTCCTTCAGCATCTCTTTGACTCCACCTGTTTTCTCTCTCTCTCTCTCTCTCTCTCTCTCTCTCTCTCTCTCTCTCTCTCTCTCTCTCTCTCTCTCTGTTCAGAATTCTCATCTGGCTTTACTCCACTTAGCCATTGGCCGAAACAGCTTTTTTATCAACCAATATATCAACCAATAAAAGCAATACACATACAGAAGGACATCCCACATCATAAGTGGAAAATATTTTAGTACTGGAATAAGGCCTCCATGAGGGCATGGTTTATTCTGTGTGGATGAAGAACTAATTGAACTGTGTGAATCGAAGAAATATGCCTGTGTTTGAATAATTAAAAACTGTGGAGTAAATGGTAGAAATCAAGGTGAGATTCATAAGCAAAGAAAAGTCATCATTGAAAAAGAAATTTAACCAGGCAGTGATGGTACATGCCTTTGTCCCAGCACTTGGGAGGCAGAGGCAGGCAGATCTCTTGAGTTTGAGGCCAGCATGGTCCACAGAGTGTTGTGTTCCAGGACAGCCAGGACTATACACACACACACACAAAGGAAAGCAAACAATTTTAACAGCTAGAGACACAACACAGTGTTACAGTGTCTGTCTAGCATGTGAGGCTCTAAGTTCAATCCTAGCCAGGAAATAAATAAGAAATAAATAAGAAAATTGTGCCAGGGTAGTGGTACATGCCTTTGATCTCAATACTCAGGAGGTAAAGGCAGGTGAATCTGGCTAAATTCCAGGCCAGCGTGATGTACATGTTGAGACCTCATCTAAAAGAAAGAAAAAAAAGTAAAAGGCATTAACTGATTGTAAAGAACTTTGAAGAAGCAGCTTCATTAGCAAGGATGACTTCATAGGTATTAGGGTTTGCCGGGGCATTTGAATCAGAATGGATGCACCACTCTGGTGTAGCATTTGTGTGCATCAGGAAGAGGGACACATAACTGAGCAGGTGTTACGCAGAGGGAGGTTCTCACCCTTAGGGGAGCACGGTTGTTTCTGGAGACTCAGTCCTTATCGTCCTTTTAGTCTCCCGCTAGAACAATCTAGAAAAAATCAGTTTCTCAGGCTAAAGCTTTGAGCCTAGCGTGTAAGACTTACAGTTGGTCCCAGGCCTTCACCCCAGCTGTCAGTCTGCTGTGCAGTTTGTTTTCTCTCACAATTATCAAGTCCTGTAGTTACAGTTCCTCTCCATCTTTTCATCTCTAAACTGGGAATGGAACTGTGGCCTGACACATGCTAAGCAAGTGTTGTCGCTCGGCTGCTGCCCACCTGCGCATGTAAACTTTCAGACCTGCTGCTCTCTCAGCTTCCTCTAATAGGAATGGAACCGTAGTATAATTGCCATACCTGAGAATGAACATTTGTCATTTCTCCATTGTCTTTTATTCAGATGGTAGTAGTAGTCTAGAATAGTTGCCTCTGGTCTTCATTTATTCTGCAACCAGTCTTTGTGAAAATGACCACAGTTAAACCTGTGTCTTTCCCTAGCTGTTGGGATAAAAGCTAAATTTTTAATAAACTCAAAAGGTCCTTTATGATATGGTTCCAGGTCATTAAACAGTTGAACTTATTTTACTGATCTTCATAAACCTTGCTGACTGTGACTCCTAGTTTTTGTGTCTCTCTGGTGGACGCCTTTGATGTCTAATAACTTTTCCCTATTTATTATTGTTTTGTCAGGGTATTTGTTTAACTTCTTTACCAGACTGTCAGTTTTAAGAGGGTTTATCATGGTCAGCAGTTGGGTCTGATGTAGTTGGTGTAATAGACACTTAATAAATACCTGTGCTGGGTATGACCTCAACCAAACAGCTTTATTCACTGTGTTGCCATTTCCTTATTTACTTTTCAACCAAGGGATTCATGTAGCCCTGGCTGGCCTGGACCTCTTTTTGTGTAGACCAAGCTGGCCTTGAACTCAATAGCTCTTCCTGTGCCTACCTTCTGAGGCTGTTCTTAAAGACATGTGCCATCATACCAGGCCAGATACCAATTTCTAAAAAAGATTTTATTTATTTATTTATATATATATATAAATATATTATATATTTATAAATATATAATATATATAAAATTATATATATATTTTTGAGACAGGGTTTCTCAGTAGCTAAGGAGTCAGTCCTGGAATTTGCTCTGTAGACCAAACTGGCCTCGAACTCAGAGATCTGCCTGCCTCTGCTTCCTGAGTGCTGGGATTAAAGGCATGCAACACCACCTTTGCTCAACAAGAGTTAATATTTTTAAGTTATGTGTGTATTTGTGTTCCTGTGTGAGTGCATATGTGTTGCATGTGGGTACCTGCAGAGGAGAGGCATGAGTACCCCCAGAACTGGAGTTAAGGCAGTTGTGAGCTGCCCAGTGTGGATACTGGGAACAGACTCAGGTTTTCTGCAAGAGTGGTCAGTATACATTCTTACCTGATGGGCCATCTTTCCAACCCTTTTGCTACCAATTTGTATCCCAAACTGGGCTCCTTTTTCCTTTTGAGGATATGAGACCTTAAGAAGACTCTTTAATAGGAGATAGACTTTGTTAAAAATGCTGCAAGATCCCCGGCGGCAGTAGGCAGCGGGCCCATAGCGCAGCTAATCCCAGGCAGAGATGGCTGCCAGTCCCCCTAGCGGCGGCGGGTCCTGGGCGGGCTGGTGCATGACGGGCTGGAGCAGGCGGCCGGTAGAAGGCACATGGACAGGCACATCGTACAGAATAGAGTTGGATATTTATTTATTAGAGGGGAGGGGTGGGAAGAAAGAGAAGAAGAGGAGAGAGACTGAGAAGGGAAGCGGGAGAGAGGGGCACACACCAAGAGAGAACAGTGAGGGTCAAGATGGCGAGAGAAGGGCAGGCGTCACCGGGAGTGGGCATGGCTTGTCTCTTAAAGTGACAATTAACCATAACAGACTTGCAAATCAACTGCTCCAGTTGTTAGGGGCTGGGAGCTTGTAACTATTTGTAGAATACATAGAAGAAAGTTAGCTAAGAAAAGGGAGAAATAGGTCTTTCCTGGGTATGGATGGAGATTTTCTAGGGAAGTGGTTTTTTTTCCCCTTCCTGTTCTTTCCCAGTGGTTGTCACTGAGCTGGGCTGTGGGGTGCCCAGTCAGATGGGATTATGCAGATGTAAGATGTTATCTTGTAGCCTTTCTGATAACCACCTGAGTTTCAATCAGCTTTGATAAAACCACCTGAAGAACAGCTTTTCACTTACCAGTGTCCAGTCCTCAGAAATAAAGAGTTTTGGGCAGTGTAGGAATTCAGTGAGGCCATTGAGGCAGGGTAACAATTATGCCCTAAATATAGCTCACATATTTTATCATATTTAAATATTCCTATGGGACTTGGAATGTGGCTCAGAGGCCTTGTTTTATTTCATAATACTGAGGTGGGAGGCCAGTTGGCCTTCATTTCATACTGCTTCTGTGCCCTGTGCGTGCTGGTGCTCCTGCTCCTTCTATACTCATATCTTCTCTCTTCCTGTCCAGGGTAGCTGCTAATAGGCAGCAGCCACTTACTCAGTTCCTTCTTCCTTTTCTTTCCTTTTTCTTGAGTTTTTAGAAGTTAAGAAGCCTTGAAAAAGCCCCTGCTGGTGACTTTAGGGCTTGCAAAAAAAAGATCTTGGACAACAAGATCTTTGCTGTAAATAAATTTGCATTTAAGTAGAAAAGATGAAAAAATAGCATTTATTAAGTACTTCGTTTATCATTTGTAAGGAATTAAAAAAACTTTTTATACCAAAGTTATAATGCATGTTCATGAATAAATGAAAAGCTATGTAAAACACTAGGAGCTTTCATCCAACAGATACTTAATAGAGGGGTACGTGTGCCATCCACACTGGTAGATGCAAAGAATACTCACAGGTGTGTGTGTGTGTGTGTGTGTGTGTGTGTGTGTGTTGGGGGGTGCAGAAAATAATGAGGCAATAAGTTTAGGAGCTAAAGAGGTGGTTTAGTGGTTCTGAGCTTTTGCTGCCCTTGCAGAGGGCTTGAGTTAAGTTCTTAGGAGCCAGCTTAGGTGACTCACAACTGCCTGTGACTTTAACAGCTCCAGGTTATCTATTGCCTCTTCTGACCTTCATGGATGTACGGGCGCACACATGCCCCAAGTAAGAATAATGAAAATAGCCTAAGTTCTGTTTTAAGCATGTGTGTGCGTGTGCGTACACACACAAGATTGGACTAAGGCCCTCACACTTTCTAGGCAAGAACTCTACTACTAAGTTTACAGCTCCATAATGGCTGGGAAAACAGGATTTAATAATTGTTATTTTATGAGATAGGGTCTTTATGTAGCCCAGGATGGCCTTAAAAACTAGGGGGTGAAAGGAATGGCTCAGTGGTTAAGAGCTCTGGCTGCTCTTGCAGAGGCCCTGGTTCAGCTCCCTCAACCCACACAACCATCTATAGCTCCAGCTCCAGAGTCTGATGCCTCTCCTGACCTCCATTAGGCACCAGGCACGCACATGGTGCAGAGACATACATGCAGGGAAAAAACTCAGACACAGAAAACAAATAAATAAATAAATATTTGAAAAACCCTCTGTGTAGCTGAATCTGTCCTTAGACCTTTTGTTCCTCTTGCCTTCCCCTCCCAGGTGCTAGGACTGCGTGCATGCGCCATCACATGTGGGAATCCGGTTCTAAGTCCTGGCCTTCATGTAGCCCTCAGTCTAGCAGAGCCGGACAAGTAAGCGCATATGTCCTGTGTAGTATTTAAATGCCATAATGGGAGAAGGTGCACAGGTACTTGGAAGTTAAGCAGTTCTTGGACTTCCAGCCTAAGGCCTCTCATATCTGGAAAAATAGTTGTTATTTTGCCTTTTTAGTTAAAAAAAAAAAAAAGAAAGGGAAAAAAAGGAGGAGCAGCAGCCTTGGTGACCCTGGATACTTTGGGAAAACATTCAATACCTACACTGCCATCTGATTGCTAAGTTAAGATTCTATGAGGATACATGTGGTGGAGAGGAACTGTAGGGTTCAAGGTCCAGAGACAGAAGCATTAAGTTGTTTACTGAGACTACATCTTAGGAGTGGGGTCAGAGGGGATAAAAATAAGACCAGAGGGTCCCTGGTTTTATCATCCTTTGTTAATTTAAGTTTTATAAACTGAGATAGAGTTAGGCTTTGGCACAGATCTCACTACTCTGGATTTAGTTGATAACTTTGTACCATTTCAGTTTACTTCTCTTTGTATGAAAATGATTAATCATTTCAGAAAAATTAAGTGAACTGATACTTTACTAAGACCCCCCCCCACACACAGACAGACAGACAGACAGACAAAAGATCTTACCTTCAGTTCATTAGTAATTATTCTCTGTGGGCCAGATTTCCCAAGATAGTTTTTGGAGTAAAAGTATATGTCCCATTGGAGGCCTTTGAGGTACCAGGCCAGGCTATGATAAATAGTACATGTTTTCTGTTTCAGAGATTCCTAATACAGAGTCTAGAAGGAGGAGAGTCAAAGCTGACTGAGGAGGCACTCCATCACTTCCTGGTTCAGCCTTTTTAGATGGGATCTCCTCTGTGTATCCTGATCAGACTGCCCTCTAACTCTCAGCCTTCCTTCCTCTCAAGTGCCAGGATTAGAGGTGTCCAACCTGGCCTGAAACCCTTCATGAAGAATTTAGTACTTTGAAATTCCAGAGAATATTGTACTATATAGTCCTGGTATAACCAAATATGGATTGGCTAATTTATAGGGTTTCTTTAAGCTGGAATTTAATTAGTAACCATGTATTTTCTTCTTTGTAGAAAGAAATTCAAGCTATGAGTCAGTGCCATCATCCTAATATTGTGTCTTACTACACGTCTTTTGTGGTAAAAGATGAGCTGTGGCTAGTCATGAAGCTGCTAAGTGGAGGTGAGTATACTGCAGTGGAATGCTAAGTCCATGGGTTAAAGGTTTAATACAAATTTCCCAGCACTCAGGAGCAGAGGCAGGTGGATCTCTGTGAGATCACAGCCAGCCAGAGTTACATAGTGAGATTTTGTTTAAAAATAAATAAAATTCTTCTTATCTTGATAGGGTTTTGTTAACATTTTACATTTGAGGGTACTGAGACTGTAGTTCAACTAAACAGTACCAGTCTGTAGCTGCGCTAGGTTTCACACCTTCTGTTTGACTGTTCCAGCATCTCTGTTAACTTAGGACAGTTTCCTCCCTTCCTTCCTTGGACGCCATCTGATTTTGTCTGTTTATCTAGATTTATTTGATTCTTCCTTTTTGGTGTCATGTATGTATCTGTATGTCTATATTCTAGCATCCTGAGCATTAGATTGAAAATTCAACTGGATGGAATAAGATTTTTAGGTCTGTGACATTGTACATTCCATATTGTAGCATATCAGGAAGGTTTTCTTTCTGAATGTATCTTTAACAGTAATGTTTGTTTTGTTTGCCTAAGGTTGTGACAGCCCAGTTCTCTATCTTTTTTTCCCTTGTATCTAGCAGGGAATCTGTGAGATGAAACTTTGCCACTATTATCGAGGTCCCCTTAGGTCTTATATATAGTTAGCATTCAGTCCATGTGTAAATGAGTTAATTCATTAGAAGTTTTTTTTATTATTATTGCATTGTTTCCTTTTTTTGTTTTGCTTTTAGAGACAGGATTTCTCTGTGTATCCCTGGCTGACATCATTTCTTTTGTTAAATATAAAATAAGAGGAACCTTGCCTTATTAACTGGGGCCCTTTAATCTGTATTGTAGTTTCCATTAAAAAGGCTGAATAAAAAGACTGAGGGCAGGTGACATGGCCCATCTGACCAAAAATAAAATAAAATAAAAAGAACCACTTTCTGTAAAGGACAAGCCTCATGCCTGCTCGACTCTGGGACCCATGTGATGTTGGAACAGGAGGACTGCTCCACAAGGCTGACTTCTGAGCACATGTGCGCTAGAGAATTCCTGCTTGCCCCAGTAACAAGTACACATTAAGGGCTGGAGAGATGGCTTAGAAGTTAAGAGCATTGCCTGTTCTTCCAAAGATCCTGAGTTCAATTCCCAACAACCGCATGGTAGCTCACAACCATCTGTAATGGGGTATGGTGCCCTCTTCTGGCCTGCAGACATACACACAGACAGAATATTGTATACATAATAAATAAATAAATATTTGGAAAAAAAATACACATTGAAATAAATATAAAGGATTGAGCTGGACAGAGATGGCGCACGCCTTTAATCCCAGCACTCGGGAGGCAGAGGCAGGCAGATCTTTGTGAATTTGAGGCCAGCCTGGTCTACAGAGCAAGTTCTAGGACAGCTTGGGCTATACAGAGAAACCCTGTCTTAAGAAGCAAAAACCAAAAAACCCCACTCCAAAACAAAACAAACAAACAAACAAAACAACAAAATTGATTGTTGGCCTAGAGAAAGATGACTTAGAAGTTAAGAAAATTTGTTGTTCTTGCAAAGGACTGATTTCCATTTCCTGTACCCACAGAATGGCTTACAATCATCTGTAACTCCAGTTCCCCAGAATCTGATGCTTTCTCACCTCTGGGGGTACCAGACACATACATGGTACCCAAAGTACTCATACACATAAAATAAATTTAAATCAATTAAAAAAATTTATTGTTGAGCTGAATATGATGACCCAGGCCTGTAATCCCAGCACATAGGAGGCTAATGCAGGAAGATTGCAAGTTTGGGGGCTAGTTTAGACTGTATATAGCTGGTTCCTTGCTGTTTGATTCTAGATTTTTTTTCCCTATGTGTGTGCATTCATGCGTGTGTTCGAATGTGCAGTTGTGTGCATGTGTAGGCAAGAAGACAATTTTAATTTTTATTCCTTAGATGTTCTCCACCTTCCTTGGTTTGAGACAGAGTCTTTCAGTGCCCTGGTCTTTACCAAGTGATCTAAGATGGGTGGCCAGCAAACCCCAAGACCAAGTCACCACATACAACTTTTTTTCCCCAAAAAGTTTCTGGGAATTGAACTCAGGTCTTACTGCTTGATTTTTACCAACTGAAGTGTCTCCCCAGCTGTATTCAGAGTTTCTCAGGCGCATATTTGTATTCTTTTCTTCCCCATATCTGGAGTCAGCCCGTCTTCTAATGAGTCTGAGGGCTGGCGTTGTAAAGCATAACTTAGATACTTGGCTTGTCCATTGCCATGGCCTCAGTGCTTTTAGAACTTGCAATATTATATGTTACAAGTAAATCTTAATTTCACGTCAGTATTTCTTGTTTGAACATAATATAAATTTATAAAACTTTTTTATCGACTCCCACTCCTAAAAAACTATTAAAATATTATACTTGAAACTGTTTTCTCTTGCACAGAATATTTTGATTTTAATATTAGAATAATTATATATTTTTTCTTGTAACCTATATATAATATACACAAATACATGGACATTTGTCATGTGTGGATTTAATTTTTTTTTTTCTTTCCGAGACAGGGTTTCTCTGTGTGGCCCTGGTTGTCCTGGAACTCGCTTTGTAGACCAGGCTTTCTTTGAACTCAGATCCACCTACCTCTGTCTCCAGAGTCCTGGGATTACAACTGTCTGGCTGATTGAACATTTTTATGGTTATCTGAAGATATATGCTATATATAGTGATATATCTCCTCTTCCCTTTTTGGTAAGGCTTTGGTTTGAATGTGTAGCAAGATTGGTAGGACTTGTGAGTGATGGAGCCACTCAGCCTTCCTGTTCTATGTTGTTTGGTTTCTGTGTGCATTTGCTTTTTGTAAGGAAGTGTGATTGCCCATTTTATAGTGTACAGTTAGAGAAGGAACAATGTACATTTATTTAGTGTGCAGTAATGCTTCCTCAGAGAGAGACTGTAGAATACAATACACCTTTCTCTTTAGTCGTTGTGTGTCACTAGGAAAGAGTGTCCACTCTGAACTCTACCTGTTTGCTGAATGAGAATGCCTTTCTGCGTTCCAGGGTGTTAATGAGGTGACACAAGATCGCACAAGAGAAGTGTCCGCCTCCATGCTCTCGTGTAGGAGGTACACAGAGAACGAGCTCAGTTGTAAGGAGTCTTCCCTTGCTACCCGCGGCTTTCCGTGTAGCCAGAGTCACCCTTTGTGTTAATCCATTAGTGACACACTGGAGACACAGATTGCTTTGTTAAAGGCCCGTTTCTTGTGATAGTCACTAACACCAACCACCTTTCAAGATGGTGGTCAGGCGTGGTTCTTTCCAGTTTGGACAGATAGATATGGGAGCGGTAGATAATGTTGTATCTTTTGTTATTGATCACCTATAGAATAATTTTCCTTATTTGTGATTTATAAAAATGTATACTACAGAGTCTTTTTTTCTTTCTTTTCTTTTTTTTTTTTTTTTTTTTTTTTTTGGTTTTTCAAGACAGGGTTTCTCTGTAGCTTTGGAGCCTGTCATAGAACTAGCTCTTGTAGACCAGGCTGGCCTCGAACTCACTGAGATCCGCTTGCCTCTGCCTCCCAAGTGCTGGGATTAAAGGCATGCGCCACTACTGCCTGGCTAATACAAAGTTTTTCATGTTTTTTTTTTTTTAAAACAAATTAATGATGAATGGGAGTGTCTGCTTGCTTCTCTCATGTCCTCTCCGTGTGCTCATCATCCTTTCTGTGACCTTTATGCACACCAGCTGGCTACCTCACTCATTGTCTCTCCTCGTCTTAGGTTTCCTGAGTCAGTCTGATTTTTCCAACCTAGCACTAGGATATTTTAAAATATGTCCTAGTCATAATTCTTGTATAATTACATACATTTTTATAAGTCAGCATCTTTATATAATATATCCATTTAAAAATGTTTAAATTTGTTTATTTTTATGTATATGAGTGCTCTATTCTGCATATATGCCTTTATGTTAGAAGAGGGCACCAGATCCACTAAAGATGTTTGTGAGCCACCATCCTGTTGTTGCTTGGAATTGAATTTAGGACTTTTGTAAGAGCATCTCTCCAGTCCCTATATATCTGTTTTAAAATATTAAAAATTCTGTATTTTTTTGAAAGTTGAAATCTTCCTTTTGCTATTATAGAATAAATCTTTAAACCAAATAGATATATTAAGCAATATTTAAAAAACAAAAACTAGAACTAAATCCACCATATACACACATATATATTTACATTGAGAAATTTTGTCCTGAAATTTCCTTCAGATATTATACACCTTATATTTTGAATTTAGTTTTTTTTTATTTGTTTTGTGATTTAGATGGAGTCTGTATAGTCCTGGCTGTTCTGGAGCTCATTATGTAGACCTGGCTAGCCTTTAACTCAGTGGTCCTCTGACTCTGTCCCCAAATGCTGGGTTTAAAGGTTATGTGCCATCACATCTGGCAACTTTAATACTTTTGAGACAGAGACTCATTATGTAGCCCTGGATGACCTAGAATGTTCTTTGTAGACCCAAGTATGGGCATTAAAGGTGTGTGCCACCACTCTCGGTGAAACTGATGTTCTTAAACTACCATTTCTTGGCTATTTTGTTAAAATAAGTTTCATTAACTATACTGATCTTATGAACATTTTGTAGTGCTTTCTTTTTTAAAATAATTTATTTATTTTATGTATATTGGTATTTTACCTGCATGGTGTCAGATCTTGGAGTTACAGACAGTTGTTAGCTGCCATGTGGGTGCTGGGAATTGAAACTGGGTCCTCTGGAAGAGCAGTCAGTACTCTTAACCACTGAGCCATCTCTCCAGCCCTCATAGTGCTTTCTTAAAATATTTGGTTAATTATAAGAAATTAATCATGACAGTAAGCCAGGTGGTGGTGGCGCATGCCTTTAATCTTAGCACTCAGGAGGCAGAGGTAGGCGGATCTCTGAGTTCCAGGCCAGCCTGGTCTACAGAGCAAGTTCCAGGATAGCAAGGGCTACATAGAGAAACTCTGTCTTGGGAAACAAACAAACAAACAAACCCTTGACATTGAGTGTTGGCCATTACTAATCTCATAAATCTTTAGAAGCGCTTTCTGTCCAAATAATCTGTTTTGGCAATTTGTTAATCACCACACTGCAGTGTAAGGTCTTCAAAACCAGGTAGTTGGGGCTTCAAGTTGCCCTCTGACCTCAGTCAAATTGCATGCTTTGTGTTCATAAATGCACACACAGTTAAGTAAATAAATAAAATGACTTCCAAGTGATTAAGAAAGACTGAGAGAGGAAGGAAAGCAATACTTATTAATCATTAAGGACTATGTATAGAATTGTAAAAATCTAATTTAAATATATTTTTGTTTTTTAGAACCATTCTCATCTTTGTCATATTCTAAGAGAATATTTTTTCTAAGAGAAAAATATGGATAATCCTTTGAGCTAAGCAGCACCCAGCCGAATATCTATTTAGTAGTGATGAGCTTTGCATGTTTAATCAGTAGTAGTGAATTTTTAGGGTTTTTTTTGTCATCTATTGGCTTATAGGGTAATAGTGAACTAAACAAAATTTAGGCCCTCTGAAACCTCAGTGGCTCAGAAAAATGTTAGTAGTGGCAGTAGTCATTAAGGCTTGGGGACATAGTTCAGTCTTGGAATGCTTCTCTAGCATGGGTAAGGCCCTGGCTCAGTCCTCAACTCTATAAGAAAAAGAGAATGAATAATAGCTAAATTTTTATGTAAGCTTATTTTTGTTTTTAAGAGGATCTTTTCATAAAAGCAAAGTTAGGAAAGTAACATAAATCAATTCATTTGATTAATTAACAGGACTCTTAAATTAGCAGTTGCTTCACTTTGCCCATATAATTATTTTTTTAAATATCTTTAAAATTTTTTATTTTTATTAGATGTATTTATGTGCATGTTGTATACTATGAGTATGCAGTGCCCACAGAAGTCAGAAGAGGGCATTAGAGCCCCTTGAACTTGAGTTAAGGACAGTTGTGAACCAGCATGTGGGTGCTGGGAACTCAAGCTAGGTTCTTTGCAAGAGCAACAGGGCTCTTAACTACTGAACCTTCTCTTGTCAACATCGTTTTGATAACTAGCAGTGATTTCCTTGGATAATTAGGGTTTTGCATTGTTGTAGGTTTTTTTTTTTTTCGTCTTTGGGGGCCCACCACCCAGCTCCAAATAAATACAGGGAGACTTATTTATGAATGTCTGACCTTAGCTTGGCATATTTCTAGCCAGCTTTTCTTCAGTTATCCTATGTACCTTTTGCCTGTGGGCTTTTACCTTTCTATGTACCTTTCTTTCCTCCTTATTCCATGGCTGTGTGGCTGGCCCCTGGCGTCCTCTTCTCCTTTTTCTTGCTCTTCCTCCTCCTCTTCTAGATTTCTCCTGTTCTCTCACCATGCCAGCTGCACCTATCCTTTCCCCTGCGTAGTAGCTGTTGGCCATTCTGCTCTTTATTAGACCAATCAGATGTTTGAGGCAGGCAAAGTAACACACACAACTTTACAGAGTTAAATAAATGCAGCATAAATGAATCTAACACGTTTTTAGACTACTATTTCATAACACACTACTGTTTGGTATATATCATTCTGTGTTCAAAATGATGGCACAGAGATTATTTTGGGGGAGTAGAAGAACTATGTTTTTAACTTTTTGCTTTGTTACAAAATTTGTACTAAAATCTCATTTTTCAGTAATTTATTTACTTTATTCTAAAACAGTGCTTGAGTTTTATTTATTTTTTCTTTTAAAATTTCTTTTGGAGACAGGTTTTCATATATTATAAGGCTGGCCTCTTCTGAACTTGCTGTGTATTGAGGATGACCTTGAACCCTATTCATTTAGTCTGTACCTCCTGAATACTAGGGTTGCAGGAATCATCATATTGGTTTATGCAGTGCTGGGGATCAAAGCCAGCCTCATACCTGCTAGATGAGCACTTTGTCAGACTGAGCTGCTCCCCAGCCTGTAGTGTCTGGGATTTGATGGCACCTGTCCTTGAAGTAGTAGGTTGGTAAATGCCTTAAAATACAGCTTCTTGGGATCATAGTTATGTAATGATAGTTTATAGGATCTGGGGGTGTCCACTTTTTTCTGCCTGCCTGCCTGCCTGCCTGCCTGCCTGCTTGCCTCCCTCCCTCCCTGCCTCTCTGCCTGCCTGCCTCCCTCCCTGCCTTCCTCCGTCCCTGCCTCCCTCCCTCCCTGCCTGTCTGCCTCCCTCCCTCCCTCCCTCCCTCCCTGCCTGCCTGCCTGCCTGCCTGCCTGCCTGCTTGCTTGCCTCCCTCCCTCCCTGCCTCTCTGCCTGCCTGCCTCCCTCCCTGCCTGCCTGCCTCCCTGCCTGCCTTCCTTCCTCCGTCCCTGCCTCCCTCCCTCCCTGCCTGTCTGCCTCCCTCCCTCCCTCCCTCCCTCCCTGCCTGCCTCCCTGCCTGCCTGCCTCCCTGCCTGCCTTCCTCCGTCCCTGCCTCCCTCCCTCCCTGCCTCTCTGCCTCCCTCCCTCCCTCCCTCCCTCCCTGCCTGCCTTCCTGCCTGCCTGTCTGCCTGCCTGCCTGCCTCCCTGCCTGCCTGCCTCCCTGCCTCCCTATCTGCCTGCCTCCCTCCCTCCCTCCCTTTCTTTGCTAGCTTGCATGATGAAGAAGTTAAAAAACTGAGTTTTCCCTGTATAGTATTTCTTGCAGACTGTGGTTAAGAACATAATACAGTATACACTTCTATAACTGTCTCCAAAATCCCTATTTTTCTTTAGTAAATTGGGTTAATTGGGCTGTCCAGTGATGATCTAAGCTCTTTCTGCTTAGCATGTTTTACCTTCACCTTTCTTTTAGTTGATATGAAAATTTCTATGTAACTTTAATGTTTGAGAAGATTGTAAGCACTATCACTGAATTAAACGCTACAGTGTTGAGTAAATCAAGTAGTTGAGCTCTCTGTTGTATATGTGCTCGTGAGTTTTCATGTCAGCCGGACACAAGTTAGCATCATCTGGGGAAAAGGAATCCTAATCCAGAAAGTGCTTCTGTAGGACTGGCCTGTCGGCAAGTCTGTGCTGCATTTCCTTGATTAATGATTGCTGTGATAAGGTCCAACTCACTATGGGTGGTGCTGCTCCTGTGGGTACTATGAGAAGGCACCCTCCATGGCCTCTGTATCAGCTCCTGCCTCCAGCTTTCTCCCGTTTGAGTTCTTCCCTGACTTCCGCAGCTGTGGCTGTGATTTGGATGTTGTAAGCTGAAATACCCTTTCCTCCCCAAGTTGTCAGTGTTTATCACAGTAAGTAGTTCCTTCAGCAAACATGTTCTCTCTCTCTCTCTCTCTCTCTCTCTCTCTCTCTCTCTCTCTCTCTCTCTCTCTGTGTGTGTGTGTGTGTGTGTGTGTGTGTTGTATGTAGCCCTGGCTGTTTTGGAGCTCTTGTAAACCAGGCTGGCCTGCTTGAACTCACAAAGATCTGTCTTCCTCTGCCTCCCAAGTGCTGGCATTAAAGGCATGTGCCATCATTCCTGGCTTATATCTTATTTTGTAATAATTTCTAGATGTCAATATAATAGGATTTAATTTTAGTTTTCATTTAATTTTTCTTTTAATGTTTTGAGAAAGGATCTCATTGGCTGGGTTGAGCTGGAACTCAGTGCATAGTGCATTCTGGCCTTGAACTTAGGACAGTCCCACCTGAGCCCTTGAGTGCTAGAAATACAGCTTGGGCATGCTTGTTAAATGAACAAATTCTGCTGATTTAAAGTTCTGTCAGATCCCTCTCCCCCATTTCCAGTCTTTTAAAATTTTAAAAATTCTTAAAGCTTTAAACATGGGATTTTATTTTTTCACTAAATAGTTCTGTGACCTTTTTCCTAAGAGTGAACATGTGTCTCATTGATTCAGTCACTTTTCTTCAGGGCTTTATACGTGACTGATAAACTC
Organism: Myodes glareolus; assembly: GCF_982192425.1. Lineage (NCBI taxonomy): Eukaryota > Metazoa > Chordata > Mammalia > Rodentia > Cricetidae > Myodes > Myodes glareolus. The sequence goes on from NC_142029.1 coordinate 5,083,914, forward strand.
AACAGAACTGATCTTCTCCCTAGGCCTTCTCGATTACAAGTTTGTAAATCCCAGTATCAAGGAAGGCAAAGTCCTGTAATGTGTGTGAGTATTGCGTGAGTTTGGAACCTCTCTAGCTCCTCAGCTCAAGAGAATAAAATGCCTGTCTCCTGTGTGGTGGTGGACTGGCTTCCAGGGGGAGAGTTAAGAGACTCCTTGCAGGCAGGCAGTTCTATTGTTTTCATCCCTTTCTTCTCTCTCCCCTCCTCTTCTCCTTATATGGTATTGGTGCTGGAACTCCAAGTAGGGATTTTATTCTTCCAAGGCTGGCTCACACTATGTTGCTCTGGTCTGGAACTCATTGTGTAGACTTTGAACTCAGTGATTAACCTGTTTCTCCCCCTGAAGAGGGACAGATTGGGAATCACTTCTGTATTTCTTCTGTAGGCACTGAAGTTCAGATTTCTGTAGTGTGCTTTCTTTCTGAGAATATCGTTACCATCTTCTGTTCTCTCTTGTGTTTTTTCTTATTTAGGTTTAAGGTGTCTTTCTTAGTAAGTTGCCACTGCTGGGCCAGGCTTGATTCTGCACAAGCTGTTCTATCACAAATGTCGTCTGTGGACTGTTCTGTAACACAGGATATGGCTGTCAGTTCTTTCCTTAGGCACTTGGGCTCTATTATTGTTGTTGCTATTATTATTATTTTTATTATATCAAGCTTATTGAGTCATTGAATTATTTTGGAGTGTTTGAGGTTGTGTTTAATGGCAGTCCAGGCTGGCCTTGAGTGCTCTATGTAATTGAGAATGACCTTCAACTCCCAATCCTTTTGCCTTCATTTTGCAAGTGCTGCTAGTATTATATATATAAGTTACCTCACCTGATTTAAGTTATTGGCTCTTAAGTGGGAGCTAAAAGAAGCTTGTGTTGAATTGTGTTGTAAGGAGGCTGCTAGTTAGTTCTCTGCTGCTTAGCCCTGAAATAATCAATCACACAGAAACTGTATTAATTAAATAACTGCTTGGCCCATTAGCTCTAGCTTCTTATTGACTAACTCTTACATATTAACTTAACCCATTTGTATTAATGCCTATCACCACGTGGCAGTGGCTTACAGGCTAAAGTTCCAGTGTCTCTGGCAGGGCTACATGGCTTCTCCCTCATCCGCCTCCTTTCTCCCAGCATTTAGTTTAGTTTTCCCTGCCTAGCTAAGTTCTGCTCTGCTATATGTCCAAAGCAGTTTTTTTTTATTAATCAATGATATTCACAGCATACAGAGGGGAATCCCACATCAGTGCTGTTTTTTTCTTGGGGGGGGGTGGGAATTGAGGCTAGGGTATTCTGTCTCTGAGCTGCACCTCCAGTCTCCGAGACTACCATTTCTTATGATTTTGGAATTAACTTTCTCAAGTGAGTCAGTTAAGAGTATGCAGTATTTTTAGTGGACTGAGTGGTTTTATTTTCTTTAGAAAGGAGAATGTAAGTGGTAAACAGTGCATGTGGAAAGGGTGGTGGAGTCAGATCCATGCATTTTTATGAGTCTCTGTCGAAAGTTTTTGGGTGTAAGTAGTTTTGATTTTCAGTGTTCTGCGGTTTTAACTGATGTGTGGGAGTTCGTTCCTCCTGGCCCCTTGTTTGGTAGGTCTTGCATGCTGACAGGAACTGTATTGATGAGACATCTGGGCTAAGGGAAAACTGAAATTGCTGTTATTATCATGTTTATCTTTGCCTTTTCTGTTTTATTTATGTATTTGTTATCCTGGAATTTTAGCCTTTAAGTTAACTTGATTACTGTATTAGTCTGGGTTATCTAGAGCAACAAATCTAGAATAAATCTCTCTATATATAAAAAGGGGATTTATTAGAAAGAGTTACAGGCTGTTGGTGTAGGAGGTCCTTCTGTCTCTGTGTTGCTTTCATTGGTTAATGAATAAAGAAACTGCCTTGGCCTAGTTGATAGGGCAGAACTTAGGTAGGCAGGGAAGACAGAACTGAATGCTGGGAGGAAGAAAGGCGGGGGAGGAGAGGGACACATCATAGAGCTATAAGAGACAGACATGCCAAATCATTCCTGGTAGGCCGTGAACTTGTGGTGATACACAGATTAATAGAAATGGGTTAAATCAAGATGTGAGAGTTAGCTGATAAGAGACTAGAGATAATGGGCTAAGCAGTGTTTTAATTAATACAATTTCTGTATGGTTATTTTGGGGCTAAGGTAGCCGGGCGGCCGGGACGAACAAGATGGTCCTCTTCCTGCAACAGGCTGTGGTCTAGGTAATCCAACAATGGCTGCCTATGAATAGAAGGTCCTAGAATACAGTAGTTGTTCAGTCCACAAAGCTGGATGTCTCAGCTGGTCCTCAGTATATGCTAGAGTCCCAAAGTAGGCTTTGATGCCAGTGAAGGAATGGGTTTGCTAACAGTGGCAAGTACAAGCAGACAAAGTGAAACTTCCTTCTTCCATGTCCTTAATATGTTTCCAGTAGAAGGTGTGGCCTAGGTTAGAATGTGTCTTTTGAACTCAAAGAGCTGGATTAGAAGTAGTTCTTCCTACTTAAATTAGGCAAAATCCCTTACAGGTGTGCCTCTGCATTTTTTGATTTTAGTTAATTCTAGATGTAGTCAAGTTGACAACTAAGACTAGCATCACAGTGACAAATGTGATTTTTACTTTCCACATATGTCTTCTTTGATTAGACCTGTAGTTCAGTTGTATTTTTACATTCTTAGTTGTAAAATACTGCACAGTCTAGTCTGGGTTGAAAGCTGCTTTGGTTTGTGGTGTCTTAGAGTGTTACTGATTGATGTGGTTTCCTCAGGCCGTCTTCAGAGTTGATCAGAATCCTGCACTAACTCTTCTAAGTTCTGAGAGAGCTTAAGGACACACTGGTATAACACACCACTTGGATATTAATTACTTTCTGTTTTAGGTTGCAATTTAGAATTTGAAAAATTTGTATTTCCTTGTATTTGCTGCTTTATCCTTTCTTTTTCACATAGCTTATGTAAATGTTCTAATGTGCTTTGACTCTAAACTAGATCTGAATAATGGAATGAGTTAAAATTTTTACTGGATTATGTTTCCTATTTTCAGGTTCTGTTCTGGATATTATTAAGCATATTGTGGCAAAAGGGGAGCATAAAAGTGGAGTCCTAGATGAGCCCACCATTGCTACAATCCTTCGAGAAGTCCTGGAGGGATTGGAATACCTGCATAAGAATGGGCAGATTCACAGGTTTGTGCAGGATTACACCGGTCTCCTTCCCAGGGTGTGTTGACTGTGCTTGTGCCTCATCGAGAGACAGTGTCTTTACTTTATGAATTTGTTTCATTTCTGAGCCCTGTGCTTTATGTATTAATAGTTTCAGTTTGTTTTGCTGATTATATTTGAATTATACAGCACATAAATAATAAAAAAGTAATAAATGTAATAAAACAAAAAAAACCGTAAGCCCTGCATGGTGGTGCACGCCTTTAATACCCACTCTCAGGAGGCAGAGGCAGGTTTGATGCTCCGTAGCAGACTTGGGGACAGCCAGGGTTGCATGGTAAGGCTCTCTCAGCAAACAAACATGGAAAGTGTTTTAGTAAAATTGGAAAATAAAAACTTTTAGTAAAATTGGAAAATAAAAACACAGAACAGTTTTACTTTTTGCCGAGAAAATAATCACTGGTAATATTTGGAATATTTCCTTCCATTTTCTTTTCTGTTTCCTAAAGTACTTAAGGTAATGGTACTTATATAATTTTGTCTCTCATTTTTGGGGTGCTAGGGATTGAACTGAGGCTCTTGTGCATGCTAGACAATGTTCTACCACAGAGCTATGTATTTCTAACCTTTAAAAATCAAAATAACAACAAAACACCAGCTTCTAAAAGTCTTGCTAAGATGGGGGCTGGAGTTAAGAGCACTGGCTGCTCTTCCAGAGGACCTTGGTTCAATTCCCAGTATACACATGGCAACTCATAACTGTCTGTAACTCCAGTTCCAGGGGTCTGTTACCTTCACACCAATGTACATTAAATAAAGTTTAAAAATTAAATTAAAAAAAACTACAACAAAAACCAAATAAAAGCCTAGTCTGCCTTTAACTCCTAGTCCTCTTGCCTCACCTCCAAGTTCTGGGCTTACAGGTGTGTGCACTATGTCCACACTGTCTGTTGCCCTCATTATTTTAAGTCTTAAGTAGTTTTCTAGATTACTGCAAAGTTCTTTGTTAAATATTACTCTTTAATTAGAGCTTTAAGCTTTCCCTTTTTCCATAGTCAGCAGTCTGGACCTAGTACTGCCACCTGAGAACTGAGTGACAGACACTGCTGTAGACATAGATCTGTGTAAGCCCCCTTTCCGGACTCCTTGTGGGGGCTGCCATCTGGTCCAGTGGAGTTGCTATTGCCACAGGAAATGAAAGGCTTTTTCCTTATGCCATCTTTTGCAGCTGTATAGCGAGTTGGTTTCCTTGGGTCCTGTGGAGGATTGTAGTTTTGTAGTAGCACATTGAGGATTTGTATAAAAGATGCTTCTTGCCAGGCTGTGGTGGTGCACGCTTTGAATCCCACCACTCGGAAGGCAGAGGCAGGAGGATCTCTATGAGTTTGAAGCCAGCCTGGTCTACAAGAGGCACCAAAAACTACAGAGAAACCCTGTCTCAAACCCCCCCCCCCAAAAGATGCTTCTTGAAGTTTCCTCCTGTTTTTATCTTCCCCAGAGTAAATTAATAAATAAAATCATAATTTTAGTGGGATATATGTGTGTATCTAAGTAAATAACTTTGTAATCATAAATACTATGTGTTTCCTAATTTGTATCAGGGAATATCTGGCCATCTTGAATTCAGATACCAGAGAAAGCATCAGAAATAGTAAAAAACCAAGATATTATATATTGTCGGATTCATTTTGGAACAGTTGGGATCATTTGGAAAAATCAGTCTTTTGTTTTTATTTAATTTATTACAGTTGTATTCATGTATGTGATACTGTTTTGATACTATTCCTGCCCCATTATCCTCTCACCCCCTTCCACTTGACTGCTTTCCCCCCTCCTATTTCCATGTCTGTTTTGAGTGTGCACATTTAATTAGTCTTGCTTGCTTGAGCAGTTACAGGGTTATTTACTTCTGGGAGGGCAGTTACCAGTGGCTGTACCACTCAGGAATACACCTCTCTCTCTCCCTGAAATCATTAATTGCTTATAGCCCCTTCAAGGAGGAGTGAGGCCTTACCAGCCCTCTGCTACCATGATGGAATGTTGATGGGGGACTTTGTCTTGTGCAGATAGGCACTTCTGTTGTGAATTCCTGGGCACAGCAGCCATGTCATGCCCAGAGTATATCTGACAGCACGCTGGCTCTCACCTTCTTTCTGCCTCGTCTTCCTGACTCTTCCCTGAGTCTTGGAGATAATGATCTGGACATCCCCTTTAGGGCTGACGACTTCGTCATTGATCCTCAGAATTCTGAGCCCTTAGAAGTCTCTGTATTAATAGTAACCCACTGCAGCCAGAAGCTGCTCTGACCAGCACGAGTCTGTGAGTATAAATAGAAACATTTAGAAGGCAGTTTGATAGTGTGTCCGTTTAAGAAAGTAAGATTCCTATTTAGGGACTATGAGTGAACCATGGGCTTTTGACCAGGTTTATGGTAGCAGGCATGAATTCCTGCTGTGGAGAGGATATCAATTCCAGTCAGATAGTGTCTGGTTACTCTCACTGCAGGCATGCCAGTATTGACCAGTTGTCATATCTTTGCCTGGCAGGTTGATATTGGAGCCAAAGAGTTTATAGCTTAGTAATGCTTGTTGTTTTTTATTTATATTTTCTGTGTTATAATTTGCTTTCTGTTACTATGATAAATACTGTGACCAAAAGCAGCTTGGAGTGTGATGGGGTTTATTTGACTTACAGGTCAATGCAGAAACTTTAAATAGTAGCCGTGGGAGAATGCTTCCTACTGACATTTCTGTACAGCCCAGCCACATGCCTAGGGATGGCACCCTAGCCTCATGCCTAGGGATGGGCCCTCCTACACTACATCAGTTAGTAAGTCATAAAATAAATTCCTCACAGATATGCCCAGGCCATTCTGGGGTTGAGGTTCCTTTTTCAGTTGACTTTGGTTTGTGTCAGGTTGACACCTGAAGCCAACTGTGCCATTCTCAGCAGCCTGCATAAGTGTTCTGTCACTGTGAACGCTGACCACCAGGGAGGAGGCTTCCCCTCTGGTCCAGCTTGGTTACTCTATGTCCTGCAACCAAAGTGTGTGGCATTTTCAACAGTGGGGTGTTTTAAAGATTTATTTTTATTTTACATGTATGTATGAGCGTCTGCACGTATGTTTGTACACTGTGCGCATGCCTGATATATGAAGAGGGTGTCATATTCCCTGGAACTGGAGTTACAAGCACTTATGAGCCACTTGATTGGGTGCTAGTGATCACACTTGGGTCTTCTACCAAGAGCAGAAAGATGACTCTTAACCATTGAGTCATCTCTCCAGTTCTTTGTCTTCATTGTTGAAAGACAGTTTTGCATACTATAGAGTTCTTGGATTACAATTTTTTGTTCATTTTTTGCTTTTTAATTCAGTCCTTTCAGTGTGTCTCATTAAACTGAGGCCACCGTTGTGCCAATGTTAAGGCAATGTTAGCTGTGTAACTCCTATGACCCTGCACGAGTTGTTTTTTCTTGCTGCCTTCAGCATATTCTCCTTTGGGTTTGAGTTTTAACAGTTTTACTGTATTGCTGTTGGAGATACACATCGTTTTCTATGTGTGATTTCTTCCTTCTGTTTTGAATATGTAGATTAACTTTTTTTCCTTTTCTGTTTCCTTCTATTGGCTGTCATTTCATGTTTGTTGACATGCTTTTTTCTCAGATTTCTGAAGGCACTGCTGATTTTTCTTGTCTCTCCTTTAGACTCATAGTTCTGTCTTGAAATTTAAAGATTGATCTGGCATCATAAATCTGCTTCTAGTAAAATGAAGCCTTCTGGTAGAATATTCAGTAATCTTCTGTCCTTTCTCCCTCATTTCCCCCTTCACTTGCCTGCCCTCTTATGCTTACCTCCTTTCCTTCTCTCCTTACCTTTTTTCAGATGTGTTTACATTCGTTTTATTTGAAGTCTGATGAATGGCTGGAGGTCATACTCAAGTGGCAGTAGCCTCTGGGGCTTCTCTGCTTCCTGTGGATGCTAGAATGCATTTTATCAGTGCCTGTGGCACAGGCCAGCACTTTCTGACCAAGTCTCCTTTGCTCTTTGTGTACATCTTCCCAGTTGGCAGGAGCCAACCAAGGCCTAGACTTTGTGTCCATTGAGCAAGTGTGTGTCTTCAATGTCTTTTTTTTTTTTAAGTTGGAATGCAGCCACAGGTGGTAGAGTAAGTGTTTATCCTTTCCTGACGGCCAGCCCTCTCAGAAGGTGGCTTCTGTTAATAGTGTCACTGTGTGTAGAAGCTGCCTGTCACTTCTAATCAGATGGGGCTGAATATCTCTGGCTGGAGGTGTTTTGCTAAACGTGATGTAGACCACACAAAGTAGTTCTTGCTCCAAAGAGGCTAAGAAACTGTTTATTCTGGAGCTAAATGTAAGTGTCCATGGCCCAGGAACACAGAAATAGGTCACTTCAAATTCCATGTTCCAATGAGGTAGCAATTTCATAGAAACAAAGAAGGTCATAAATCAAGACACTGGAAATATCAGGTAGGTGTTCACAGCAAAGACAGAACCTCTTTATTGGATGGACTCTGCGGCTTTTGGTTGGTGGGAACTCGTGGTCTGCTAAGTCATACATTTCAACAGAGCTCAGCTGATGATCCCAAGAATGTCATGTCAGATTGAATGGAGGTGAGTGAGGTGGGGCAGGCTAAGAAGGGGCTAAAGATAAATTTTAATTAGGTTCTGAACTACAACATTCTGACCTCTCTCTCCAGAGTCTTTGATGTTGTAATCAGGTAGCCAGCCTTGTGGAAACTGGAGTACAAGATGTAACTTCTTTCTGGGAAATTCTGTGCACAGTGATCTCTGTGCCCTGTAGAAGCTCCACATGGATGGAACTAGGTTTGCCCTGGACTAGAACACCTAGTGTCTCACTTACCTGATATGGTTCAATTTTCCAAGAATGTTTCTAAGGTTAATTGAGTACTGAAATTATTGTTTCGTCAAATAATGCCCATCAGTGAGGGTGATTTTTAAGATTTACCAGATGAACCCTACTCTTAGATTTTATGTATTTCTCTTGTGAGATTACCCTAAAATTACCCTACCCTTCATAGATATTCTTAAGGAAAGTCTCTGAGGTAAAGAGGTTCTCTCTCTCTGTTCCATACATAATACAGTACCCCCATTACTTTTACTATTCTGGGTGTCAAACTTAGGGCCCATGTATATGGTATCAAGTGTCCTACCACTGAGCTACATTCTCAGGGTTATATTTTATATTTTTAAATTAGTTCCTAAATGATAAACTATGTATTGCTACATGCTAAGTGCTATATTGTTCTTACTAATCTTTGCAAGTAAAGAAAATGAGGCTCCTTAAGTTAAGGCTTTTGTTTAAACTTTGAAAATGGGTCCACAAAGAAGTTTATCAGTGGCTTTGGGTTAACTTTGAGTACAGTTCTGTGAAATTTCATGACTTTTTAACGAGTAGTAACCTTTCTTTCTGGTGCTGAGATCGAACCTAGCTAGCATTCTGCAGGTTGGTGCAGGTTACCCGCGGGAGGTATACCCCCAACCTGCTTTCTGGTAGCTGTCAGCAGAATGACGCAGACATCAGAAGAGGTGTGCAGTCACGCAGAGCAGAGCCGGCTAAGGCTCTGTGTGGTGAACTCTGTACGGCCACTCTTTCTTCTTAATGTCGGTTTGAACTTTCTGACCTATATAGTTTTCTCTCTGAAAAACATTTTTTAAAAGTGTGTGTGTGTTCGGCCCATCTGTGGGGTCCATGGACGTTCTGGGGTCACCACTCCTCGCCTGCTACCATGTTTTAAATAGGGCCTCTTTTTTATTCACTGCTGACTTGTGAGCATCTAGGGTTTTCTGAAGTACATTGAACAGTTCTTCAAAGAGCTTTGCTGATAACAGATTTTCTTAAATTTATTTGCTTCATCTTTGAAGGATAATCACAACAGGTAGAGATTAAATGTATGTAAGAAATTTCTCTCTGTCTTTATATTTTTCTTTCAGTCTCCTTGTCTTTCTGTCTCTTCCTTTCCCTATGTCTTCCCATATAGACTTATATGTCCTAGAGTATACCAGGCAAGGTGTCTTTGAGACAAGACACCTTTGTCTTAAGCTGACAAACACCTCTGCTTTCTGTGTATAGCTTTCCATATTGTTTGGAATGATTATTTTTCCCACACTTACTACAAATCAAAGACTGTTAATTTTTCTTTTATTTATTTTTTGTCTCTTTATACTTTCTTTAGACTTAATTTTTAAAGTTTTGATAACTACTTTTATTCATGTGTGTGAGTATTTGCCATGTGCATAAGACAACCAGAAGAGGGCATTGGTGCCCCTGGAACTGAAGTTACGGCTATTGTGATGTGAGCTGCTTGATTTTGTTTGGTGCTGGGGAATAAAGTTGGGTCCTCTGGAAGGACAGTAAGTGCTCTTAATAGTTGAGCCTTTTCTCCAGCCCTGAGTCTCACTCTTTAAGACAGCAGAATCACATGAGAAACTCTAAATAGTATTGCTATCTGGGTCTACTGTCAGAAATTCATTTAATTGGTTTGGAATAAAGCCTTGGCACTGGGATTTCTAAAGGCTCTCCAGGTGATTCTAAGTCAGTGATTCTCAATCTTCCTAATGCTGTGACCCTTTAACACAATTCCTCATGTCGTGGTGACCCCAACCATAAAATGATTTTTTTTGGTACATCATAATTATAATTTTACTACTGTTGTATAATATACTATTGTGTAATGTAAATATTTGTGTTTTACAGTAATCTTAAGAGATCCTTGTGAGGGGCTGGAGAGATGGCTCAGTGGTTAAGAGCATTTCCTGCTTTTCCAAAGGTCCTGAGTTCAATTCCCAGCAACCATATGGTGGCTCACAACCATCTGTAATGAGGTCTGGTGCCCTCTTCTGGCCTGCAGGCATACAAGCAGACAGAATACTGTATACATAATAAATAAATAAATTTTTTTTTAGGGTCATTTGATACCCCCTCCCAAGCAGTATTGACCCACAGGTTGAGAACCAGTGCTCTAAGCAGCCTGAGTTAAGATTTCCATGAACAGCTCTGAATCGCACTAGTTTTTTAGTCAGGTCTAGGAGAAGGGTGAATTGGGAAGCAGAGGGAGATGTTTAGATGTTTGCTTTTCCTCATGCGTGACCAGTGCAGCTGTCACTGCAGGTCTCTATGTCAGGGTTCCTACCCTGTCTGCCCAGCTAGACTTTTGAGGATTTCTTTTTTTTTTTTTGCATTGAGACAGGGTGCCAGTATGCAGCCCTGACTGGCCTCAAGCTTCTTATATAAAATAGGCTAGCTTTTGAACTCACAGAGATCTACCTGCCTCTCCTTCCTGATGACTAGGATCAAAGATTTGTACCCCCATGTTCAGACTGAAAGGGTTTCGGGGCGAAAGAGCATTTTAGTGATCAAGGCCAAAGAATGCCACAAAAATCATACCATACAAGAGACATCAGGCAAGACATTTATTGGGGAAGGAGTGGGCACGAAACGACTGCCTCTGAGTGGGGCTGGAGAGCAGAGGCATACCAGGCCCTGATGGCGGGCTTTCCAGGGGATTTGAAGCATGCTCATGGGGAAAATACATACAGTGGCCACGGTGGAAACGCATGGCATTGGTCATTAGTTGTGACTGAGTCGCTGGTTCTGCAATGTGGCAGGGCTTCTAAAGCTGTGAAGAGACATGATCATGGCAGCTCTAATAAAGGAAAACAGTTAATTGGCGCTAACTTACCGTTTCAGAGGTTTAGTCAATTATTGCCAGGTGAAACCCATGGGGACATGCAGGCAGACAGGGTGCTGGAGAAAAAATAGAGTTCTACATCTTGATCCGTGGGCAGCAGAAGTGAAGTGACTCTCTGTGTAGTTTGATCATCTGATACGGTGACACTTCCCACCCACAAGGCCACACCTGCTCTGCAAGACCACACCTCCGAATGATCCATTCCCCGTGGGTCAAGCATTCACATGCATGAGTCTGTGGGGCCATTCCTGTGCAAACCACTGCAGTTGTCTAGCTCTGACTTCAGAGATTCTGATTCGGATGGACTTGGTGCTGATTTTTATCTTTTCTCTCAATATGCCCCAGTAGTTTTCCCTGCAAGGAGGTTAGCTTAACAGAAGTTTTGGATGTCTCTAAGATGCCTAATGTAGGATATTTCTAGCTTTGGTTGTGATTCATTGCTTCTGTTAATCCCTTTTCAAGTTTCCCATAGACTTGTGTTCTTCGCTATGGAAAAAGCCAAGTATGCCTGTTGATTTCCTTTAAGTTTTAGTAGGAACTTGTAACTTTGGGTAACAGTGGCATGTGAGAAATGGCAGTATTCTGTGAAAACAATTCAGTGTTCCTGCCATGCAGCCCCCAGGGCTGCAGGATTGCTTGGGATAATTTGGGGCAGAGTAAGCCCAGTGGTGGCTCACATCTTTATTACCAACATTCAGGAGGCAGAGACAGGCAGATCTCTGAGTTCCAGGCTAGCTTAGTCTACAGAGCGAGTTCCAGGACAGCCCAGGCTACACAAAGAAACCTTGTCTTGAAAAACAAAGAAGTTTTCTTTTCTTTTCTTTTTCTTTCTTTCTTTCTTTCTTTTTTTTAAAGATTTATTTATTATATATACAACATTCCTTCCATGCTTGCCTGCAGGCCAGAAGAGGGCACCTGATCTCATTATAGATGGCTGCGAGCCACCATGTGGTTGCTGGTAATTGAACTCAGGACCTCTGGAAGAGCAGCCAGTGCTCTAACTGCTGAGCCATCTCTCCAGCCCCGCCCCCCTTTTTGTCTTTTTTTAAACCTGAGAACTATGTTGATATCTGTATACCTAGTTGCTGATTTCTTCCTTGAAAGGTCCCTTGTCTTGTTGCATGTGAAGACAGCCTAGTGTTTCAGAGTACTCGGAGCCATGGCATTACTTTATTCCTTTGCTTTTAAACCTGAAGCTTGTTCTACAGAGTGTACTTATAGTTTGAAAAGGAAACAGATTGACTGTCTGGCAAGTTAATCAAGAAAAATAGTCACTTAACATAAGACTTTGCTGAAAGATGTATTTGTGAGGTCTGAGAAAATGCTGAAAGATGACCCCAGACTCAAGCAGTATGCAAGAGCGAAGAACATTTCTTCTGCAGAAATAGCCAACGTATACGGGACTGTTCACTTGTACAGAATGGCAACGCCCGCCAGAGGAGCATGCAGGCTCTTTTTAAGCATGGCTGGGTAAATTTCAGGGACTGTTAGTGAGAAGTTTCTGCACCCCATAAGCCTCTCTGTCAGTGCAGCAATCCAAATCAAACCGAATTAGAAAAAGCCCAGTTTAATGGGTGAAGCACTCCCAGATTATTCCCCCCCCCCCCACTCCCCTGAAAAGGGAAGAGACTAAAAAACAAACTCTTTTCTGAGAGGCAGTTTAAATACTCTGTGGGAGTGATCTTGAGCATCTCTGGGGGAGGAGCCATGTTTGGTGGACTGAGATGAGACAGGGTTTGGGGAGAGAGAGATGGGGAAGGGAGATTGAGGTGGAGCTTCCACCAGAGCATCCCAGACTCTTTGGGTGTATGGATGCTAGGGACTGGGATGGAGCTTCCCCCAGAACAGTTAGGTCATCTCAAACATAATTGGTTAAGCGAGCCTCAATTATGTTAGTATACTTTTAATTGTTTTTTATCTTTGAACATACTTGGATAAGTTTCAAGAGGGTTGCAGGAACTGTCCTTGAGACATTCTGGGGCCAACTCAGGCCTTGTTTGTGTATCTTTCCCTCCTTCCTGAATGTAATTTGTTGAAAAATGGCCCTGTGTTGGGAGAGATACCTGTTTGCTCCTCTCAGAGAACTGAAACTATTCAGTTGTAAAAGTGCCTTATGAAATACAAAAGCAGTATTATTTAAATGGGTAATACCTATGTATGACTTTTGCATTCAAACACCTTAAAATGGTAGATAGGAAAAAACTAATCTTCTCAATTCCAGCAGACTCTGTTGACACTGTGTATTTCCCTTTGATATGGTAAGATGAGAATGGCTCTTCTGTGATGTGAGAAATGCCATTCCATTAGAAGTGTATCATAGAGAACACTTGGCTGTTACCCTCCAAACTACCAAGGTCACTAAAAGCAAGATAGTCAGAGGCTGTCACTGTCAAGAGCCTAAGGAGACCTAGTAGCTAAACATAATTTGTTCTCCTGGGTGGCGTAGCACGAATTCTAACTGGTCTTAATAAAAATCCAGAGTCAGGTATTGGAGTAAATGCTGAAAGATCAGAGTGACAAAGGAGCAAGTCATAGCCACCTCAGACCTTGCCAGCCTCTCAGCCAAAAAGGAACCAAGCTCCTCTCTCCGCTCAGCCATACTATTTCCTGTTTCCTCTTCCCAGGTGCTGGGACTAAAGGTGTGTGCCACCACTGCCTGTCCTCTATGGCCAACTAGTGGCTTAGTTCGCACTCTGATCTCCAAACAAGCTTTATTCATTAGAGCACAAACAAAATACCACCACAGGGTGGGTAGAAAGGAAGGTTGGAGAAAACCTAAGGGACTCTGAATAGATGGTGTGTATGCGAAGGCTGCAGTAAAGAAACCTTCATGTCCACTCCATGACTGGGGGCTGGTTACTGTTGGTAACAGAGAACAGCCAGAGAGACAGAGACAGGCCAGGAAGGGAGAATAGCAAGAGTGGCAATTGTGAGAGTAGTGGGGATCTGGAACGCCCTGGGTACTGGCTTAGTGCAGAAGAAATCAGGGAGGTGAGAAGGGCCAGAGTCTAGTGTGGGGGCTTTGAGATGTGTGTAAAGTATGTGTGAAAAGGGACTGAGGGAGTCTGGAGGCCAGCATGGGCTTTGATGTGCAACCACAGGTGTATGTCAGTGGAAAGCCGCAAAATGACTCATTTTGGTGATTCTGAACCCATTTCACAAATTCCTCAGGAGTGCTGGCACTTGTCTAGCCACCAGAAATTCTTCAGTAGTCCAGCTTGAGTTTATTTCTGGTCATATACACTGCCTGAGACCTAGCACTGTGAGTTTAGCTGATGTTGTCTTAATCTGGGTTCATTAATTTTAACAAAAGTATCACACTGATGTAAAATGTTAATAATGATTATGTGGGAACTCCTGTATTTTCTTTTCAATTTTTATGTAAAGCATTTAAAATCCCAATGCTCTGGGATTAGTTAGTGTACTCTGGTTCAAAGAATATAACTTGTTGCCATTTTCTTATGATTCCTTTGAGAAGTATTTTATGCCAATATACGTGTGTGTGTGTAGCTATATAATATCACCTACTCTGTTTTTCTCCCCCTTGGTTTTTCCAAGACAGGTTTTCTCTGTATAGCCCTGACTGTCCTAGAATTCACTTTGTAGACCAGGCTAGTCTCAAATCCATGTGCCTCTGGGTCTGAAGTGCTGGAATTCAAGCTGTGTCCTACTAAATACACTTGGCATTATTTAGTTTTTAGATAATGAGCACGTGTTCCTGATTTACTAGTGTTGTTAGTGTGGGTGATAGTGAGAGTAGACCCGGCTCTGAACAGTTCTGCTGCGCGGTGTAAGTGCGCAATAGTATCTGTTTCCAGCCATGTGCTCATTATGTAATCAGGCAGAAAGTGAGAATGGAGGCTGAGGAAGAGAAGGAGCTGTTGTTCTGTAGCATGCAGTTTGTATAGACAGAAGTTACATTTCAGCAGTAAGAATTAGGTGAGGGTAGATGAGGGTTCCTTTCTTTGGCCATTACCATTCCAGTCAAGAATATTTAATGAGCTAAGGTTTCCTAGATACTATAAAAAGTTATGTTCCTTATTTAGAGTTTTCTTTTTAATGTTTGGGTTAAAGTATAAATGGCTAAAACTTTAAAAAATCACTTTTGGCTTTAATAATCTTTAATATAAAACAAAATTTTTGAATATTGCTAATGTTTTGTAAATAAAATAAGCAGTTGCTTAAATTGTGCTATTTAAAAAGCGAATGTCTGATGGTGTCTTTTTCCTTGAAGAGATGTGAAAGCTGGAAACATTCTTCTAGGAGAGGACGGCTCGGTGCAGATTGCAGGTAAACCTCACCAGACTCACTGTCCTGTTGTGCAGTGTGTGTGCCAAGCATGCATGCATGTGTGTGTTTTCCCATTGGTTGCTACTTTGCCTCAGAGACCTTTGTCCCTGCATCCTGAGTGCTCCGCTAAGTGTTCACCATGCCTGCCTAGCATTTGTGTGGGTGCTGGGGGTCCAGACTCAGGTCTTCATGCTTGTGTGCAGAGGACTTTACCCAATGGACCACCTTCCAGATCACAGAATTTCTTTTTAATTTCAAATAATAGCCAGCAGAACCACCTTGGTTGTCTTCTATGTTTTCTTGTTGTTTGATTCTGTTCCAAAGACATCTTTCTTTAAGTACCCTCTCAAGGTGGCATCCACTACTCAGGCATTTTCCTGGCCATTACTCCTTTTGGTTTTCCCACTCCTCACCTTCATTAGGGTCTTTTGACAGGAATAGGGGTTCTCACAGCATTCTGTGCTTTCATTGAAAAGAGAAGCAGTTAGAAATAGTCTGTGTTCAGGAATTACTCCTCTGTTGAGAGGTGATAGAAAGCAGCCTTTATCCAGGGTTGTGGTGGTCGGTTTGAATTGTCAACTTGACTCAACCTAGAGCTTGGGAAGAGGTTTCAGTGAGTAATTGTGTCTCTTAGATTGGTCTATGAATGTGTGTGAGGGATTGTCTTAACTAGACTAATTTAAGTAGTGTGACTCACCCTGAGCTTGGGTGAATAGGCCCATGTGCTAGCTGCTGGGCTGAATGGAAGGGGAGCCAGCTGAGCATCGGCATGCCTCTGCAAATGATGTCTTCCTGGTCTTGACTGATGTAGTGTGATAACTGCTTCATTGCCTGCCACCTCGACTTCTCTGAAGTATCAGTGAACTATAACCTAGAACTGTAAGCCGATTAACCCTTTCCTCTTGAGTGACTTTTCTCTCTTTCAAATCACAGCAATAGGAAGGGACTAAGACAAGCATGACATTTAGTCACTGCCATTTAGGAAGCAGCATGTATGAAGCGGGAGCATAGAGTAGGCAGATAAAGTTGGAGTTCATGTCCTCCCAGAGTTGGCTGTCCTGATCAAGTAGTTTTCTTTTGTTCGATCTCACACTGCTATGATAGTCAAATGAATCAAGACATTATCTTCAGTTTTTAAAAGATAATCTAGGTGAGTAACTTTATATCTTAAATGAGGGACTATTTTAACCAAGCCAAGTAAAACTCCAACATACAGTTGATTCTTTTAATGTTAACTTTTTTTTTTGTTAAAAGAGTAACAAGCACCTTTTCACTAAAGACAAGACATAGAGTAGGATAATTACAGCATGAATAATCTTAGAATGTATACCTAAGTGGTAAGGAAAAGCTACATGAAGTGGCATGTGTCTGGAACCTGAGATGAACTGCCTAGTTCATCTGTTCTAAACCCTAAGCTTCAGGCTTAGAGAGAGATTGTCTCAAAAATTAAGATGGACACACACACACACACACACACACACACAAAATTAAGATAGCAGTTGAGGACTATACCTAACATTTGTCTCCTGTCTCTATACAAACGTGTGTGCACACACACAAACACACAAAATACATGAATGTGGAAGAATGCATAGCAAAGTCATGAGCATCCAAACATAAATTGGTTATTAAGTTCCAAGTGATTGACTTGACCAAAACATCTGACAAAACCAGTTGTTGGGTGTGAAGCGGGAACAGAAACCCTTACACTGTGATAGGAGGAGTGTGAACTGGGATGGTGATTTTAGTACAGTGGAGGATGTGTAGGCAGACCTTAAACAATAGCTTCTTTTGTGTAGCTGGAGAAACTGGTCCTTTCATGGGCAACGGTGATCTTAGTCATTACAAATTTTAGATGTTCCTGATGCCCTTCACTAGCAGATGGTATAAATAAATTGTGGTTGATTCATACACCAGCATGATGAATGTTGATTCAACCATGGCCACCTACAGAATCACTAAGAAGTATGAAATTATAAAATGGGGTGATAGACTGCACATGAGTGCCTTTGCCTGGTTGTCTGTCCAGTGAGAAGAGCTCTGCTGCCTTCTACCCTTTCCCATACCATCCCATCTCCAGACTTGACCAACAATGTATCCCTAGCTAACTTAAAACAGCTTTGTTTTAGTTTTTTATTGTTTTATGAAATAGAAAATTTACCATTGCTAACCATTCTTAAGCGTGCAGTTCTGTGGCTGTAAGAAATGTTTTGTACCTAAAAATATAGCCCACAGATTCGTATATTTTGCTTTTGCATTGGTTCATCAGTGAACATTCAAATTGTGTCTTATTGCCTATTTTAAATAATATTGCTATAAACTGTATATAAATATCTCAACTCCTGTTTACATCCCCCCCCCCCCCGCCCCTTCTTGTTTTATGAAGCTCAGGCTAGCTTGAACTCCTGATTCTCCCCATCTTCTGTGCTGCACTGTAGCCACGTGTTACCATGTCTGGCCTATTTCTTTTGGGTATATGTTCATAAGTAGAACTGGTGTTAAGTATTTTCCTACAGGTTTAATGAATGCCAGTGCTCCCTGGCAGCCCCCAGGAAAACACGGCGAGGAAAAAGGAGAGACCGTGTGTTCATTCTTGGAGTGGGGAAGGCAGTGTAAATAGCCTGTGGAGTGGTCTTGACCCTCCACCAGACATTTTAGACCCCTTGTATATATGGATGCCAGGGGGCTGGGGTGAAGCCCCCAGCTAAACAGGTGGAGCATACAGTGATTTTACATTATCTTTTAAAAAAAATTGCCCTGTTTTACATAATTGTCCCCTTTTTTATTCCTGTCTGCATTTCATATAGATTTCAGTTTCTCGATATCCATAACAATACTAATATTCTATATTAGTATTTTTACTATGTAGCTAGCCCTGGCTAGCCTGGAATTCACTGTGTAGACCAGGTTGGCTTAGAACTCTTTTACCACAGAGATCAGCTTTCCCTGATGGGATTAAAACCATGCCTAGGTTTTTCTTTTTTGTTTTTTAAATTTTTCTATTAACCATCTAATGTCTGTCTCCTGGTTTTGATGATACTTGCCTATTAGCTATGTTGATTGTCTTTTCATGTTCATATTGTCCATTAGTCTTTTCCTGTTTTTTTAATACGATTTTTGTAAATCTCACTGTAGCCTGTATTGGTTTCTGACTCCTTAGTTCTGGGATGTAGGTATTCTTTATATATTCTGGATATTAATACTTTTGCAGTTTTGGTTTCAAATATATTCTTTGAACCTGTGGGTTTTATTTGAATTTGGTGGTTTCCTGGGTTTCAGTCCAGGGCTGACTAGACCTATTGATTGAATTCCTAACCCTAACCCTGAGGCAAGGCAGAATAGCAGCATGGTGAGAGGATGTGGGAGGAGGAAGCTATTTTTGACTATCAGGAAGCCAGAGCAGCAAGAAAGGTCCTGCCACAGCCATCTCTCTGGAGCAGGGCCCCATGTGCTCCCAGTAGGCCCAACCCTACACTACCTCCCCAAGTGCTGTTGGGTTCTGACTCTTCAGGGATTGTCCACACTTTCTCCCCAAGTGATGTCATATTCTGACTCTACAGGAGTCAACCTATTGATTATACAGAATTCTCAGGAGTTGCCACCTCTCAAAGCCTATCAGTTAACAACTAGCCTAAATTCCTGAGCCTGTGGGAACTACTTCTTCTTTAAACCATAACAAATGTTTTCTGTTCTGTTCCAGATTTTGGTGTGAGTGCTTTTTTAGCTACTGGCGGTGATATTACCAGAAATAAAGTGAGGAAAACATTTGTTGGCACCCCTTGCTGGATGGCCCCTGAAGTTATGGAGCAGGTACTGTGAGTTCTGTCTTTGAAACGGTTCAGGATTTAGTTAGGAAGCCTCAATAGTGTTTATATTTATTCGATATACAAGGTTGGCTGCATGAAATGTGTGTTTCTATTGATTGGTTAAGGGCTAGCTCTAAGGAAAGATAGTAGTATCTCAGTACAAAGCAAAAAATAAAGATTTTTACATAGGACACAAGAAACTCAAGACTGTACCATAGATAATTCAAGTAATAAAAGAATAAAATAATTTTTAAAAATATATTTAGTACAGACCAAATGAGCTTGTTGTTCAACTTATCGTTTCCTTGCTAGGGCAGGGCCCTTCTCCATTTCCCGTTGTGCATCAGACAGCCCCCACAGTCTCCTGTCATCTGTCTCAGCGTGTTACAGCTGACCCTACCCAGCGCTCATTTCTCAGCCTCTTTCCTTCCCGCTGGGTTAGACTGGTCGTGCTGTAACTGTCCACGTCTCCATTTTCCTTCTGCTCCTCAGGCTGTTCCTCTGCCTCTAGGCCGTCTCCTCCTTGTTGTGTAAGTTAGGGTTTCTCTGTGGAGCCCTGGCTGGCCTAGAACTTGATTTGTGGATCAAGCTGACCTCAGAGATCCTCCTGCCTCTAAAGGCATTCACCACCAAGCCTGGCTCTCTGTCCTCCCGAGTCTCCCAGTAGGATCTAGAGAACACATGTCATCCAAGTGCAGGTTGAAACTGGAGGATCATGAGGCTGTGGCCAGTCTGGGCTTTCTTCCTGGACACGTCTGAAAGAAAATATGGCATTGTTTGCTAGGGTCATTTTCTGGGTTCTTCTCTTCTTGAGTGTGTGTATTCATTCACTTGATGTTCTTATCAATGCTAGCACCTATAAAAGTGCTAGCACCTATAAAAGATTCCTAAATTATATGCAAACCAGCCTTCTTAAAACTACAAGTAACTTTAACACTGTATGGAAGCTTTTCATGAATGCCATAGATGTATTAGTACCCAGCCTGTAGAAGGGCACTGCAGGCCACACAGGGTTGTAAGAGATTCTATGCAGGAACAGAATGAACAAACACAGACTGTGGAGAAAGACTGGGGACAGGAGTAGGATATGGTAGGGGCTTTGCTTCTTCTCAGTTAAGCAGGGGCTTCCCTTGATCTGTTTGGTAGAGAAGCATGTTGAGATAGGGAATATTGTCCATGGAGAGAGCTCGCCTTTGCATCATTAGACCACACACATATTGACCACTGAATTTAAGTTTTGATGGTGGCAATATAAATGAGAAATTTGGCAGCCTATTCATACCAATGACATAAAAAAAAAATCCACAATCTCCTTACAGTGTTTTTTTTTCATTGTAGTAATAATGATAAAATACCTGGGTATTGTAGCATGTTACTCTAATCCCATCACTCTGGAGATTGATGGCCTGCCTAATGGGGTCTTGTCTTAAAACAAAACAAAAGAAAACCCCAGGAGGAGAGAGATAGGAAAGAAAGGAAATGAAAGGCAAGGAGGGGAAAAGACAAGGAAGAAAAGAAGCTAAAGCAATGTTACAGAGCACTTGGGAAGTAAAAGATAGGATTATGTAAAATCTTAGTTCCAATTTTGTCTTTTTTGTTTGTTTAGTTTTTGTTTTATAAATCGAGTATGCCTTCTGATTATACCATACTTAACGTTAGTTTCATATTTTTGTGTTTTATCATGAATATTTTCCATATCTGCTCATAGTTGACAATAACACCCTTTTAAGTGATTACTGTAGTTAACGTTTTCTGGTTTGAAGTCTATGGGCATGCTGTGGTAGTGCACCTTTACAGTCCTGGGACTTAGGCTGGGGCAGGAGGGTCAGAAATCAAGGCTAGCCTGGGCTGCACAGGGAGACCTCTCAACACCCCCCCACCCCAAAAAGTGCCAAAGCTTATAAACACTTTAATTTTCCATGGCATACTAGAAACTTTGGGAAAGTGTTTTAGTCTGGTTAAAGTAATAGTACACATTTCGCTCTCTGCCCCCTCCCCCCTTTTAGGTTCGAGGCTATGATTTTAAAGCTGATATCTGGAGTTTTGGAATCACAGCAATTGAACTTGCCACAGGGGCAGCTCCTTATCATAAATATCCACCAATGAAGGTGAGGCTCAAGTTTCAATTACTTTTCTGAAGACTATAGTTACTTTCATGGTTACTTTTCATCTCATGACTTAGCCAAGCCGTTTTTCATGTAAGACTCCTTAGGGTAGGATAACTATTAAAACATTTAGCATATGTTTCTAGCTTGATATTGTTCATGCTGGTTGTAATTCTAATTTATATATATATTTTTGATTCTTCTTTTCCCTGGACAGTACTTGATATTTTTTTCTTATTGTGTATAGTTTTGTATTAGGCTTAGATCTCTCTTATTTAGACAAAATGGAGAGGTGCTGTGCCAACTCCTTCAGCCAATAGCCTTTAAGATACTGGCCTACTTTGGACATGGTCTCATGTATTATAAATGCAGACATAAAGCGTGGGGGTGGGGCTCTTGGCTGCTGGATTTAGTTCCAGTTCCCAGTGCACACAGAGGACTGTGGATCGCTACTCTTTCTGTGTGTTTACCCCAAATAAATAAACCTTTGCTATACTCCATTCTGGGCTAGTGTGGACTCTTTTGTACACCAACATTTTTCAGAGCCTCCCCCCCCCCCCTTTAAATGTGCTTTGGTATTTTGCCTGCATGTGTGTCTGTGTGAAGGCATTGGGTTCCCTAGAACTGAAGTTACAGACAGAGGCACCATGTCGGTTCTGGGAATTGAATCCTGGCCCTCTGAAAGAGCACTCAGTGCTCCTAATTGCCGAGCTGTCTCTCCAAACCCTTTTTCTGAGCCTTTTATGTTTGCCAGTCATACTCATAGTTATTTATTTTCGTAGACTTTGTATGTGTGTTGTAGCAAAATATAATCTTTCCAATAAAATACCAGCATAGCCATTTTTACTCCGTGTTGTATAGGGATCAGATCCAGCATAAACCTTTTTGGATGTGCAGTTGAGTTACAGACATGTTCATGATGTGTTGCCTTCTCCCTCTCCAAACATTTTTTTCTTTGAGTTCAGAGCCTTTGAACTCTATTTCGTTATTCATAAAATATATACTGAGCTGATGAATTACAGTTGTCTTGCTGTACTGTGAACACAAGAACTGCATTTTCGTGTTTGTTGATCTCTCTGCTCATCTGCCTTTCATAGTCTCCGGTACAGAATAACTAAGACTCTCAGTGACTGCAGGGGAGGCAGGAAGAATGGGAACTAGTTGTCTGTAGCTTTGTTACTGAAACACAGTTGGTGATTTCTGTAATAGAAATTTCTGGAAGAAAAGGGGCCACACTATGTAAAGTCAAGGAAGAACAGGCCAAATAGTGAATGTGCTAACAAGACCACACATGTATTTGCTGTTATGTTTTTATTTTTACAGTAGATTGGCAGTAGAAGAATTAGGGCTGAAGACATGAAGAAATAAAGGATTTTAACTAAAGGATATAATGGCAATGTTGATAGTGGGTACTTGTGGGCAGGTTGGCTGGGAATCCATCATCTGTAGCTCTTAACTAATGTCCAGTACACTTGAAAACCTTGGGTTCTAAACAGCCAGTCTATTTCTTGTTCTACTTTGTGTTGAGCTCAGGGTCTCACACCTGCTCAGCAAGTACATATAATACATATATAATTCATATAATTCCTCGAGCTGTGTCTCTAACCCTTAAAATCCCCCCCTAGATGTTAATTCCTGTGTGTGTGTCTGTACCGTGTGTGCACTTTGAGAGACAAGAGGTCATTGTCAGATTTGCCCTCAGCCACTCTTCACCTTGTATTCTGTTTCTCCCTGGACCTGGGTCTTGACAGTATGGCTGGACTGGCTGGCCAGCAAGCCCAGGGGACCTCCCCTCCCCTAACTGGGACTGTAGGCCTGAACAACACCCGGCTTTTTATGTGAACACCGCAGGGTTGAGCGCATGTTCTTGTGCTTGAGCAGTAAGCGCTCTACCAGCCGAGCCGTCTCCAGCCCTAGACGTCAACTTCTAGGAAGTAAAGTATGTTTGTCTGTTGGGAAATTTTATCCATATTGAAAACTCCTTAGATGGTTTTACTGTATTGAAAAATTTTAGGTTTTGATGCTGACACTCCAGAATGATCCTCCCTCTTTGGAAACTGGCGTTCAAGATAAAGAAATGCTGAAAAAATATGGAAAATCATTTAGAAAAATGATTTCATTATGCCTTCAAAAGGATCCAGAAAAGAGGTAAAATATTAGATAAGTGTGATATGTCTGTTTGATACATCAACACTGTGGGAAGTCCTAAATTTTACATGCATATACACGGGATTATGTGTGTATCCTTAAAATGAATGAAATACAAACTTTGGAAACATTTATAAAGGCCATTTATAAAATTGGAAGGGCCTGAGTTGATTTCTGTGTTCTTTTAATTATATGGTATATCTAAGTTGTCCAGATATGTCTTAAAACTATGAAATTATATATTATGAATTCTGTATTAGTAAAATGCCATGTTAATGGAAAAGTTTTCTTTTTTCAAAAAAAAAAGAAAGAAAGAAAATGAAATTTATGCCTGGGCATTGCCGAAGCATGCCAAGGCATGTCTGTATGGGGTTGCATGGTCTTAGTTGATGAGGGCGGCTGCCCAGGTTTCTTTTCTTTTCTCAGCTTGCACTTAAATATAACTGCCATTTTACAGTTGATAACAAAAGAACTATCACGTAACAAATTTATATTTCATGACATTTATATTTTATTTATAGTTCAATAATTGTACTTTCTATGTTGGAAAGACTTTATTAGTAAACAAAATTTCAAATGATTTCCTTGTCAGCTGTAGACATATTCAGTGGTAAGCAGCAGGTTCTAAAATAAGAGTATTTAGTATGTGTGTTACTCTTGAACAGCGTTTGTAGGCGAGATCACTGAGTAGAACCTCCTATTTTTAGGGTCACTCAGACCTCTAATCTTAGAGGTAGAACTTGAGTCTGAGCTCATCATTTGTAATTTGGGGCTGCATCTCTACTGTGTCTTAGTTTCTGTTTTGTGTGTATACATCAGCTTCCCATATCCTCTCATGGATCCAAGTACTCTGATCAGATTATATCAGTACTCAGCATCATCACCCTTTTCTTGGCCCTCATTCCCGGAACAACACAATATAACAGCTGCTGACAACAGAATTGGCACGATAGCAGCTACTGTAGTTAAGCTAGAGGTGGTATAAAGTGTGGGAGGATTTTGTGGGTTCTACACAGATGTTGTAGAATTTAAATACAAGGGATTGAGCATCAGAGTTTTGGCAAAGGGAAACAATTTTCTGGAACCAGTTCTCCTGGGATACACGAGACTACTGTATATTCCACTATGTTTCTTAGTACTAAAAGTTGTTTAATTTCGTTTTCTCTAAATATTGTCAAAGGTAAAAGACTTTGACATCCTTGATAATGTGTCTAGTATATGTAATGGGGGGTTCAAAATTTACTGTTGGAAATATTGGAAAGGGTAAGAAAAACAGGCAGCAAAGTTCATGTGTATGTTTTTAGAATTTTTTTCTGTTTCTCATCAGTGGCTAAAATTGATAGGGAATACCTTTGTTTCCACCAAGTTATCTGACAAAAAGAACAAATTCCTTTGTTACAAATACGTAGAAGCAACAGATAAAAATCCATCAAACTTAAAGATTCTTAGGTGCCAGAAATAGTGAAGAATCCATAAATTACAAAGAATCCTGAACTAATCTGGTGGCCACCACCAGTGGAACACTATTCAATCTAGGATCCTACTAGGTTGGATTTCTTAATCTGGTGCTGACTTTCGGAATTGGGACTTTGATTCCACCTGATGGAGAGAGATCTTCAACTGAGTTCCTGTTTAGAGACAGAACTATCAGAAAACATTTTCCTTCTCCTTTTTTATGAATTATTTATTTTTAGTTTGTGTATGTGTGTGTGCACACGCGCGTTTGCCTCTATTTATATATGTACACTATATACACACAAGAAGCCTCCTTCCCTTCTTAATGAGATGATAAACAGAATAAAAACTGTCATTACCAAGAGGCAGCAGCATCTCTCCTCATTGTTCGACTTTTCTTCCTGCAGGTTGAGTCTGAATTTGTCCTTTCCACATTGAATGCATACTCCACACCTCGTAGGGCTTAAGCATTGAAATACAGTTGTCAGGCAGCTTCATCTGTGGCTGCAGGGGTCTTAGAAGTACACTCAGAGAAAACCTGCAAATCCAGATCTCATCTCCTGAGAGCAACATTCCCCTCAATGGAATTCAAACGAAGCACACATGGTGACACTGTACCATGGCAGACACGGTAGCATTAGTTCTTCAGGAAGTTTGGATAATGCAGTGGCAGCTGAAAAGATTATAAATCTTTAAATTTATTAAAATCAAATCAAAATCATAGGAAAAGTCTATGACTCTTTAGAACTTCAGAATGGAAAGATTCAATTAAAAATATAAAACAGTAGATTCCTCTTGTATGGGCTGGACTGTAATTTGCTCCTGATCGAATAAAGTGTGACGAAAGATCCACCAATTGATCAAGGTAACAGCACAATGAACCTCCAGAAGTGACCCATTGAGAAAGGCACACCGCCTGTGACGCCTTCTTCACCCAGTTCATAAGTGCCATTTATAACGAGGAAGCAGCAGAGAGCTCCAAACTGAGAAATACGCCATAGAATCTCTGACCTTATTTGTCAAAAGTATTAAGCAAAGAAAAAACTGAAAAACATGACTGATTTGAACACATTGGTTGGACATGGAGAATAGATGTGACAGGCTATGCCACGGGTGCTTTGACACAAAAGGGCCCCATAGGAAATTGAAGAAATGCAAATACAATGTGTAGTTTCTAGTCACAAAGATTGTACTAGTGTTAATAATTTGGTCAAGGAGCTAGTGAAGGATATGAAGGAATAGTGTGCTATGTCAAAACTATCTATATCTATCTATCTATCTATCTATCTGTCTATCTATCTATCTAAAAACAGCTCTGGGAAGTATAAAAATGTATTGCAGTTTGAAAACTAGAATTAAGATCAAATAACATAAAACGTAACCCTTTATAAACCCATTAAACATAAGAAATGAAAGAAAACAATAAACAACTATTGACTGATTAAGTACCAGGCACTGTCATAAACATTTAAAGCACCAGTGCCATCTCATTTAATTTTCACATTAATCTTACCAGGACAGTACTTTTTGTTTCTTTGTTTTACAAATGAAGAAACAAAATCAGAGGTTGACTAGCTTTGTGCAAAGTCATACCTGTAATAAATGGGATGTTCAGTCTGTATTTACACAAATACTTAATGCACTTTGTGGACTTAACAAGGAGAGACTGGTGAGAATGCAGGAGAAGTGATACTTAAATAACAACTGAAATAAGCCTGTGTTAGCACAGACTTACCATCCTAGCACTTGGGTAGGACGAGGAAGAGCAGAAGTTTAGTGGTCATCTGTGGCTATTCAGCCAAGTTTGAGGGCAGCCTTGGTTACATGGGACTTTAAAAAACAATGGAAAGACAAGACCGCAGACTTTCTAGTTCTGAAGCCTTGAGCACTCACACTGAAGAACCACCCGCTCCAAATTCCAGTGTGTCTTCTCCCCACTGTGTATCCGCGTATGCGATCTCAGTAATTCCCTACTGAGGGACTGCAGGCCCCTCCTCCAGTCACACGAGTGTGGCTAAAACATAGAGAAGTAATAACGAGGGGGAATAGCTACCAGCTCCCCAGCTAGTTAGGTTCTCTTGTTCAAGACTGAGCATGAAATTAAGGGGTCTTTATTTTGTTTTTTTGTAATAATTGAGTCTTGTAGTCACATTCTTTGATTTTACTCTTCCACAAGTTGTCCTTGGAAAAGGAAATGAACCTACAAGAAAGAGATGAATACTAAGATGCTGTCCTTGGCAAAGAAGGCATTAAAACATTGAAATCCTTACCAAGTGAAGAGCGGCACTGTGTTTCAGTTTACATAGCATCTGTCATTTGTTCTCAGTCTGCGTTAATCTGGGGCTTTGATTCTCACTCCCAAATATGCTTTATTTGGTGAGAGAAAGCCTGGTGTGGGGATTTGAAAACACCTCCCCGATGTTCTGGTACCTACAGTGTGTAAGACGGAGGTATTCAGAGGTAAATGCTTGCCAGGGTTCTACAATATCCTGTCCAAGCTTCCATCCTCAGCAGTGGGGTAAAACAAGACAGAACAAAAACTGCTCTTAGAATGTGAAAAAGTATTGTGTAGCATTACATGGTAAGTATGTGGTAACATTAGGTGTGGTCGTTGAAGAGTAAATTCTTTATTCTTAGTGATCTTCTTTTAAAAGCTTGTAAAGTTGATAATGAAGAATTTACTCCAAGCAAGATTATCTATAACTGAACTCAACTGAATTTGGGTTAAATTTTAAAAATATGCTTAATACTTTTCCTATTTTTTTAAAAGGGAAATTGAGCAATGTCTTAAAATCTGTTGTTGCCTTAAATTGAAACCTGTTGGGCTGCTATGTAGTAAGAACCAAAATGCTTGTTTCTTCTTTTTCCAGTTTAAATGCATTTCTATGCTTTGCTAAAACTTGTAGTTGTTGTCTAACTCCCCGAAAATGATTTTGCTAAGTAGGAAACATTGGACGTTCCTAAGAATTGTCTTCTAGAAACAGTTTTTTACTGATGACTTTCCAAAGATTCTGCAGTTGTCATTAGCACATTTCTATTTGAGTTTTTGTTCTTCTCGGTGTCCTGTTCCAGGGTATCCTACTTCTTGTTTTTCAGCAGGTAAGGAAAGTGAACTCTACTAAGGAACTTTTAGTTTGCTGCTCAGGAAAAAGTTTCTCATTTTTGAAGATAGAAATTCACACTGTGCTTGAAAACTAAAAACTCTCCTTTCTCCTTTAGGCCAACAGCGGCAGAACTATTGAGGCACAAGTTTTTCCAGAAAGCAAAGGTAGGCAGTCCAGCTTTTGAGCATATGCACTCATATGATAATCATCTGTCCACTGTTTATAAGTTGTGTTTTTTAAGATGATTACATTTGGAGAAATAATAGATAAGTAGATTAGGTAAAATAGACAAAATAATTGCTAAAGTTGTCATGTATACAGTCTATGGTAAGTAGGATAACTTGCTTTGGGAAGCTGGAGTGAAATGCTTTCCACACAAGCCTGAAGAAGCATACTTGATCCCCAGACCCATAACAGAAGCTAGTTGTAGAGACTTGGCTTATAATTCCTCCAGAATTGGGGAAGCGGAAACAGAGTGTAGACAGAGTTGTCTTGTCTCAAATTACCATACAGAAGCTTATATCACTTATAAATGTTTGGTTGATAGCTCAGGCTCATTACTTACTAGCTCTTACATTTAAATCAACCCATTTCTAATAATCTGCATTCTGGCTCATTTTTCTACACCTCCTGCTCGCTCAGTTACAGCTCTCCTGTAGTCTCCTGACTCTGCCCACTTTCTTCTTGTCATTCTTAGTTTGGCTTTACTGCCTAACTTTCTGCCCAGCTACTGGCCTGTAGACATTTTAGTAACCAGTGAGAGTAATGCATATTCATAGTATAGAATTCATGCCACTAGGCTAATTGGTGAGCCTCAAGTCTCAATGAGAGATCCTATCTTTGCTTTTTTGTTTTTTAAGACAGGATTTCTCTGTGTAGCATCTCTGACTATTCTGGAACTAGCTCTGTAGACCAGGCTGGCCTTTAACTCACAGAGATCAGCCTGCCTCTGCCTCCGCCTCCCGAGTACTGAAATTAAAGGCATGCACTACCAAGCAAGGTGGATACTGGGCATAATACACACATGTACATACATCTGCGCACACATGAACAGTCTTCTTTCCTGTTGTAGAGACAATCTGTGAACAGTTGAACTCTCCTTTTAAGACTTAGTGTCTGAACTGATAAATGCCCCACATCCCAACCATAGTGCAGTAGTATATTTGGAAATGCAGGGTCAACAAAGGACATCCAGGATAAAAGCTTTCAGAGTCAAAAGAGTCATCTCTTCACTAAACAGATTTTTTTTTATCATATATTGTGATTGACATTTCTGTGTCAGTGTGTGGTTCAATAAAAAGTTTTGATAATTGAGTTTCTGAGACTGACTTTTATTTTCCAGAATAAAGAGTTTCTTCAAGAAAAAATATTACAGAGAGCACCTACCATTTCTGAAAGATCTAAAAAGGTGAGTAGGTGTGTGGGGGTTTAATTCAGTTTTCTTAGGTTGCTTAGAATAGATTTGCAGGGCTTTTTTTGTTGTTTATTTTGCATTTTTAGCGTGGATGCTGTTCTGTTCATAGGAATGAGGAGTCTTTATATTTAGCCCTTTAAAAGCATTTTATGTGCTCAGTCAGCACATACCTGTCAGCTACATGCTTAGGTGTTACTCCGCTGTCTCTTAGAATAACAAGGGGCTGGATGGCGTTGTGAGTAATTTCTAACCCCTGTTGATTACTGTTTCCAGCTGTCCAGAGTGAGGTGGGGACTTGGCATAGCACTTCAAGCTTGGGTTGTAAGTCATATTGTCTCCTATCTTTAGACATGTTATAGCAAAGCACTGTGTCTCTGTGTGTGTGTGTGTGTGTGTGTGTGTGTGTGTGTGTGTGTGTGTGTGTATGTGTCTGTGTGTGTTGTTTCTAAGAACTTTGGTCATCATTTGAACATAAAGAACTTATTAAAGTCCCAGTTTGGGCAGAATTGATGTTTGCCATCTCATCATGAAGAAAATCCCCCCATTTCCTTACTCCTCTCCCCTTAAAAAGAGACGTAGCACATGTGAAGAAATGCTGTCCCATGGATTTTGGTTGATGATGGGCTAAAGGGAGAAGAATAGGGTCCTCTGTTCCATGCGGGATAGTAGAAGGCCTGCCTGGAAATGAGGGTCGTTCTGGTAGATGGGATAGTAGAAGGCCTGTCTGGGAGGTTAGGACCATTCTGGTAGAAACTTAGAGTTTACTACTTGATATGTCTGCCATTATTCAGAAGGTTTTGCTTTAAAGGCAGTGGTGGTGCATGCCTTTAATCCAAGCACTCAGGCGGCAGAGGCAGGCAGATCTCTGAGTTCCAGGACAGCCAGGGCTACACAGAAGGTTCCCTTCTATTTTCACTTGCTGTTCGTTTTCCTGATATATTTTTTCCACTTGTATTTATCAACTGCTGTCATTTATCAGAATCACAGAGGTTTTAGAGCACAGTTAATCACAATGACTGAAGTCGAATGTCTGGGAAGCGGGAAGGTCCTTTGCAAGGCTGGCCACATGGGGGAGCACTGTTCATTGTCCTGCTCACTTTAGGCATTAGTGTAGCACTTTCTCAACTGCACTTCCCGACCGCCCCATAGTTTTCTGTTCCTTCTTGATATGCTTTACTTTGAAGAACTTATCACTATCTATCATGTGATGACAGCCTTTCTACACTACTAGAACAAAAGCTTATGTTCACTGCTTTGTTTTAGTAGGGCCTAGGTCAGTTCTTCGTATACTGTAACATTCGGAAATAATAATTTGAATGCAGTTTAAAATCTCTGTGCTTGTAATTGCAGTAAATCCTAATTGAAATTGTTCAGTGTCTGTGGTGCGATTTCTTTAAGATTGGTTGACCTCAAAGGACTGCACAGGACAGGTTTCATAGCATATGCCTGTAACAAAACACTTGTAGTATTTTGGAGGCTGAAACCAAAGGATTGTAAGTGTGAGGCTAGCCTGGGCAGTGTTGTGAGAAGCTGTCTCAAAATTAAATTCTGGAGTTGGGAATGGGGTGCATATGCATGAAAGCATGAGTTCACATCTCCAGAACTCGCAGAAAAAGCCAGACATGGGAGACAGAGCAGCCTGTAACTCTGCCTGGGGAGTGAGAGCATGGAGAAAAATGGATTCCTGACGCTCACTGGTTACCCAGCAGCCTGGGCAAATTGACGAACTTCCAGTTCTTTCAAGGACCCGATCTTATAAAGTAAAGGGGAGGTGCTGGAGGGGGAGGTGCTGGAGAGAGAGGACCGTGGGTAAGAGCACTTGTTGCTCTTGCAGAGGTCTTGGGTCCTATTCTCAGTACTCACATGCTGACTCACAACCATCTGCAATTCCACTTCCTAGGGGACTTTGGTATTCTCTTTTGATCTTCATGGGCACCATAGTATGCACATGGTGCACACACATCCAAGAAAAACATACATGAAGTAGAATAAATAATCTTAAAAATGTAAATTGAAGTACAATTGAGGAAAGATAACCCCTTATGATGATCTTGGGTTCTTACGCGTTCATGAACACATACATATATTCATGACTTCACATGTACCTTTCATAAGCATGTACACATATACTGTTAACAGCTATAATTTGATGGCAGAATACTTTTCTAGTAAGTCTAAGGCCTTGAATTCAATCCACACTACTTCGAAAACAAAACCCATAAGAGTGAAAGTTAGGCTAAAAGTAGGAGGGTTAGTTGACAATTAGATTCTACTTACCTTTCATTCCATGTTGTACACTGGAAGATGAGAAGTTTATTTTTGCAGAAAGAGCAAGAATGCTATCTAACCAAAAGACAGGTCTGGTAAGATGGCTCAGCAGGTAAAGAAGACTTCCAGAAACCACATTGTAGGAGAGAACCAACTTTTCCAGAAGAAAGAGAGAGGGAACTGACCTCTGTGAACATACATACTCTTTCTCTAAATGAATGCTAATAAAAAGATTGAGAATTCCTACAACTCAGTAACAAATAAACCCAATTTTTATTATGAGTAAAAGGTGGACTATAAAATGTTTCAAAGAATATGCGCAAATGACCAATAAGTTTGCAAAAAAGATGCCCACTCTAATTTGTAACCAGAGAAATATAAGTTAAAGTAATAAGGAGTTAATCTTTCGCACCCAGTAATATGTCCACCATAAAAAGGATAATAATTGTTGGTAAGTATCTGTAGAAATTATAGCCTTTGACCTTGCTGATTAGGATATAAATGATGCAGCTACTTTGAAAACTGCTTGACACTTCCTGAAGTGGCTGCACAGAGTTACCCTATAACCTGTGCACACTCAGGGATGTTGGAAGCATGTTCAAGAAATGTGCAGCATTCATAATAATCCCAAAGTAAAAAACGTTCATGAGCCAATGAACAATTGTGTAACATATGTTGTGTCCATAGCAGTGAACCATTATTTGCTGATAAAGAATGAAGTACAGATGCTGCTCTACTGATAGTGGGTCAGTTCATGATTTTGTGAGAAAACAGCAAATGTTTGGTAGCAGCCTTGCTTTGTTGCCAGGGTTAGTATAGTAGCACACTTCTAACCTGGAGCTTGAGGCAGTGTGGTCACTTGAACTAAGGAGGTTTGAGACTAGACTGGACAATGTAGTGATACCTCATCTAAAAAACTAGAAGAAAAGAAGGGTAGAATAGGGAGGGAAGGAGATGAACACCCACCCTTTCAAACATTTCCTGGGCCAGCAATATGTAGTCCATGCTCCCTAGAGAGGCTGACAGCTACGTTACTTGGAGTTTACTGTTGGTAAGCTGTGCTGCTTGCTAGGGTAGGTGGATTAAATGTATTTTCAACTTCACACACACACACACACACACACACAGGCATGCATGTGTTATAGTATGTATCCCAGTTGGAAGTTCAAGAGCATTTATAATCCATGCTGTAACATAAAATAAACCTTTAAGATGTGTAAGTTAAAGAAATCAGTTCCTAAATAGTACATAGTGTATGATTCTATGTGAAATGTTCAAGAGTGCACAGAGACGTGAAGTAGGCTAATTTCCCAGGACTGGGGGAAAGTGGAGAGAAATGGGCAGTGACGTTTGGTGGCTGTGATGTGTATGAAGGATGGCGATCAAAATGTTCTCAATTTGAATGTAGTAATGCTTTAAAGTAAATTCTAAATAAATCAAAACCAGTCAGTAGAACTTTTCTCATTGGATAGATTGTATGGTGTGTGAATTATATCTCAGTGAAGTTGTTTTTAAAAGAGATTATCCATTGGGGTAAATTGAAAACACAGTAATTTTAAAAAATGGGCACAAACTTTGTAGGATAAAGATAGGGAAGTGTTTCAGGAAGGAGGGTCAACTAGAAAGACATAAGAAAGCAGAGGGCTACTCAGAAAGGTCAGCACTGAAGGGTTTCAGAAATGGAGAATCCCAGAAAAGAGCATCGCTGAAGTAATTCAAATAAAGTGTCCTCAATTGACGGTCAGAAGCTTCCAGATGGGAGGAGCCAGAGTACCCAGCTCATAGACTACTGCACATTACTGTGGAGCCCAGGATAACCAAGGCAAAAAGATTGGAGAAGCCTGCTGTGCTGATAAGCACCCGTGACTCTCACACCCACCTAGCTGAAGAGGACAGTGATGGAGGCCACCTTGAGCCACGTAGTGTTCCAGGCCAGTGTGTCTTGACAGAAAAGGCAACGTCTACCTTCCAGAGAGCAGAGTCGTTTTAGCAGCACTGAGGCAGACTGGTTAAGACGGTTGCCGTTCAAGTACTAGAGAAAGCAGATTGAGGGTTAGAGGGTGTGGATTCGTATGGGCTGACGTACCAGGATAATAATGATGTAGTCACTGTTTTATTTAGGTGACAGAAGGGATGGGAAATAGAATGGAGGTTCCTGTTCAATGTATCCAAAACAGTACCATAATTCCCATGCCTTTCTTTTGCTCAGGTTCGGAGAGTACCTGGCTCCAGCGGCCGTCTGCACAAGACAGAGGATGGAGGCTGGGAGTGGAGTGATGACGAATTTGATGAGGAAAGTGAGGAAGGAAGAGCAGCGATTTCCCAACTCAGGGTGAGTTTTATTGGACTGGAGTCGTCTGTGCTTCTTGTTACAGCTCGATGAGCTATAGCAAAGAAGACAAGGGCTGCTGACAAGTTTTCCAGGCAGTTCTGTGAAGCAGATTGACAGGCATGTCTCATGGGAAGACATTTAGGATATATGAAAATGACCATGTCTAGAGGTGAAAACTTTCTTGATATGGGGAGTCCCTGGATGGTACTCATGGCTAGACACTGCAAAAGAACTGTGAACTAGAAGACCTTGCAGCATCAGACCACATCCCTGAAGCCTGTTCCCTTTCTATGGAGAGAGCAGTGCACTGCTCTAGTTGGTGTACACTGGATCTCTTCCCATGTTTGCATGTGTGTCTTAGGGCTCTCCTTTTCCTTTGCTTCTTCATTCTTACCCCAAATTATGCAAAGATATATGTCTCCATGGATGCCAAGTATTTAAGGGCTCTATACCCTTGCCTGCTCAGTACTTTTTTTTTTGTGGGTTTAATAATGGGCTTGTTTATATCTTTGCCTAGTGGGATCTATTCTCACAGGAGTTCTTAGAGCAATATTTGTAGTTGTTGGTTTTATTTTATTTTGAAATGAGGTTTCTCTGTATATCTGGCTGTTCTAGCACTCTCTATAAAGAGCAGGCCTTGAACTTATACAGATCCTCCTGCTTCTGCCTCCTGAATGCTAGGAATAAAGTTGTGTGCCACTGTTGGACCCTAGGGTCCAATCACTGAGGAGGAGTCACCCCAAGAGACCATCTCTCACACCACAGCTGATGTAAAAGCATGAGGATTTTATTAATTTTGTCATGACAGGGTCTTTCAGTATTCAAAAAGCAAGAAAGACCCTGGATGACTGGTACAGGCTACTTTTAAAGAAAAAAGCCACAGAAGCAAGGGGGGGTGTCTGGGGGTTGTTCTTTAACTATTATGATTGGCTTATTCAAAAGGGCTATTACCAATAATTGAGTGGAGAGCGGTTGCCAGATCAGATGAGGTAAGGGGAAACATCTGAGGGTCACTTTGCCCCCTTTCCAGGGATTGAGTCAAAACATCAGTAACTGAGTCAACACCTAAGGGTTATTTTGCCCCTATTCAGGGAGATAGAAAGTTCTCAACATCTCAGTACATGCATGTGTAGATGTTAGGTCCTTGGTTCCTGGGGTAGGGGGGAGCACTACTGCTGAGAGGCCTCGAAATTGGACTCAGAGTTGTCAAAAATGGCTTTAGAGTTATTTTAGAGTTCTATACCACTATGCCCACTATCAGTAGGACTCTTAATTTATCATCATTGAGTTTTTACTTACCTCAAGTAAGTAAAGATTTTTTAAGAATTTTTTTTGTATAGCTAAGTTTTTTAAGGTCTTGCCAATGAAAATTGGCAAATATTTATTAAACATCAAGCTTAGAAAAGTCCTACAAAAGATCAAATGGTAAACATTTATATCTCTTAATTTTAGATAGTTTCTGTGCTGTCCTTCAAGTTTACTATGGTGGTTTGAATAAGTATGGCCCCCATACACTCAGGTGTTTGAATGCTTCACTATAGAGAGTAGCGCTGTTGGAAGTGCTCCGTGGTGGCCTTGTTGGAGGAAGTGTGTCACTATGGAGACAGGCTTTGAGGTCTCTCATATGCGTAAGCCATGCCCAGTGAGACAGTTGCTTCTGCTGCCTGCAGATCAAGATGTAGAGCTCTCAGCTCCTCTCAGTACCATGTCTGCCTGCCTGCTGCTATGAAGATAACGGACTAAACCTCTGAAACTGTGAGGGAGTCCCAAATAAATATTTTCTTTTATAAAAGTTGCTATGGTCATGGTGTCTCTTCATAGCAATAGAAATTCTAAGAAGTTGGTTCCGGGAGTAGGGTATTATTGGGATGCTTTAAATGCTGCTGAATGTGATTTTGAACTATGGGGGCCGGACACAAATGGATTTAGAGGAGAAAATTTTTGGTATGTAGCCTAGAGATTCTTGTGCTATTTGGTGAAGAATGTGACTGCTTTTTGCCCTTGTCCAAAGAGTCTGTCTGAGGTTAAGGTGAAGAGATTTGGATTAATTCCATTGGCAGAAGAAATCTCAAAACAACCTAGAGTAAACTCTGTCATGTGGTTATTAGTAAACTCTAATGAGGATTTACAATGAAAAGGAGCAAGCCGAGCAAGTAATAATACAAAATGTACAATTTGAGGCTAAAAGGATCTTCAGGAAGTAGAATGGCGCTAAATCCTGTGTTCAAGGAGATAAACAGATTAAGAAATGAACTAATGGGAATGATTTCCTCAGAGCAAGATCTCCCCTGCTTAATTTCCAATTTGCGAAAAGGAATTAATGAAAAACTTAAAGCTGGGTATGGTGGTGCATGCCTTTAATACAAGCACTCAGGGCAGAAGCTAGCATATCTCTGAGTTTGAGGCTAGCCTGGTCCTCAGACCTGTTTCAGAACAGCTATGCTTAGGTAGTAAAGGTGGAAAATAGAAAGCTCATGAAGATGTAATTGAATGAAGGAGCCATGTTCCAGCCCCAGCAAGCAGCAAAACTTGGTAGCTTTGGTCATGTGGTTCTGGCTTCAGAGATGAGGATAGAAGAAAAGGGTTATGGACGCTCCCTCTGCCACTATGGAAAGCCAGGAGTGTCTCTGAATGGAGCCTAGAGAGGTCATTTTATGAAGGCGTGAAAGGGAAGACTGGATTGCTGTAGAGACCCCAGGATGTTGGCGATGCCAGAGCAGTGGTCTCTGTGTTAAGGAAAGCTGCTAGCTGGGAGGGGAACCAGCCCAAGAGAGAGAAATGTGTTGCAGTCAACAAAGCTGAAGGAGTTGGAGATCTGAAGAGCGTTTGATATCAGACAGGGAGAGGTAGAGTTTGACGTTTGCCAAGCTGGTTTTGGGTCTTGCTTCGGTCCAGTATTTCCTCACTATGTTCCCTTCCCTATGTTTTGCAACAGTAATGTATATCCTGTGCCATTATGTGTTGGAAGTATGTGATCTACTTTTTGATTTTTTATTTTGTAGGGGATTACAGTTAAGAACTTGCATGAATCTCAGAAGAGACTTTGAACTTTTAAACATTGTTAAGACTGTGATAGGCTATGGGGACTTTAAAAGTTGAACTTAATGGCCGAGCGGTGGTAGCACACGCCTTTAATCCCAGCACTCTGGAGGCAGAGGCAGGAGGATCTCTGCGAGTTCGAGACCAGTCTGGTCTAAAAGAGCTAGTTCCAGGACAGGCTCTAAAGCTACAGAGAAACCCTGTCTCGAAAAACAAAAAAAAAGTTGGACTTAATGTATTTTGAATTATTATATTGCTACAAGTCTGTGGGGGCCAGGGAGTGGAATGTGGTGGTTTGAATAGGTATGGCCCCCATAGACTCTTGTGTTTGAATGCTTGTTGATAGGAAGTGGCACTATTAGGTGTGGTCTTGTTGGAGTAGATGTGGCCTTACTGGAGGAAGTGTGTCACTGTGCTGGTGGGCTTTGAGGGCTTAAGCCATGCCCAGTGAGACAATTGCTTCTGTTGCCCACGGATCAAGATGTAGAACTCTCAGCTCCTTCTCCAATACTGTGTCTGCTTGCATACAACTATACTTCTGCCATTACTATAATGGATAAATGCCTGAAATGATAAGCCAGCCCCAGTGGAATGTTTTCCTTTATAAGAGTTGCCATGGTGTTTCTTCACAGCAATAGAAACCATTTCTCTCAAATCTGTTGCACATCTTGTCTTTCTGTGCAGTCTGTCTTGGGTCAGGCATCGCAGTGGTGTAGTTTATTGCTTTGTTTTTCGTGTTTGCATATAACTGTCTGTTTAATATCAGGCATTTATATGTTGTTTCTTAGTTATTTTTTCATGTTACTGCTTAGTTTTACAATGTAAGTAATATAGGCACAAGACACCATTTGTAATGTCTCTTTGGTAAGTCTGATGTCCATACTGGTTCTGGCTGCTTCAGTATCTGTTCACACTAGCATTAAGAGGGCTTTTCTGCCTCGTTCATTAGGTGCTAGACAAGATGAATTTTACTTATTGCTCAGCAGTCATTTTGTGATTTTGTAGTTAGAAAACTTGAGTGAACTTGTAAGGTAATAGGTTTCCTAGTGGTGCTTTCTGTGTATCCACCAGTAACTTTTGTTCTTATCTTCCCTGCCGTCCTCCGTCATCCTCACAGAAGTCTCTCCTGTGTCCACTTCTCTTGATCTGCTTCCCTGGGCTCCGTAGTGTGTGTCCCTCTTCTAGTCCTCCCCCCCCATCTCCTCCCTTCCAACCTGGATTCTTCATGTAACAGAAAATGAAATCATATACATGTCATATGTATTTGTCTTCATATAACAGAAAGCATATAAATGTCATGTATTTGTCTGAGTTTTGCTTATTAACAGTATCTGCAGTCTCATCCATTTCTTGAAAATGAAGTGGTTCTGTTGTAGCGCCTGCACTACGGACAGTATGCGAGCCGGGAACTTAGCTGGAGACTTAAAAGCACATGCACACAGACAGACAGACACGGGGACATTGGTCATTCTTCATACAAGAATGCCAAGAATGTCCACTTTATTGTGCTCAGGGGCAGCTTATGTAGGTCTTTGGCCACGCCCCAGCTCTCGGGATCTCTCAGCTGCAGACTCCTCAGAACCCGCTCCCCTGCCATCAGGGTCTCCTCCTCAGAGCAGCTGCAGACTCCTCAGAACCCGCTCCCCTGCCATCAGGGTCTCCTGCTGCTCAGAGCAGCTGCAGGCTGCTCAGAGCAGAGGAAGACAAGTTGTTTACAAGAAATTCAGGGTCTGGTGGTCTGCAGTCCCCAACATTCTGTGTCTTGGCTATTGTAAGTACCACAGCTTTAACCCTGGAAGCATACATGTATCTCTGTGACTCTGGCTTAAATTCCATTGTGCACATACAAAGGTGTGGTAGGTCTGAGCTATATGATAGTTCTAGTTTTAGTTTTTTGTTTTTATGTTTATTTATTTAGAGAATTTTTAAAAACTAATTTAAAAATTAGTATACAAAGTAGTGAGTTTCATTATGGCATTCCTGTTTATTTGTTCTTATTGTTTTTCTTTCTGTTTCTTTTGTTTTTCAAGACAGGGTTTCTCTGTGTAGCTTTGGAGCCTGTCCTGGAACTCACTCTGTAGCCAAGGCTTGTCCCGAGCGCTGGGATTACAGGCGTGTGCCACCACACCCAGCTTTGTTTATATTGTTTTGATAATATTCTTGTCTTCCCTCCATTTCTCTTCCCGTTTCCAGCTCCTGTCTTGCTGGTTTCTTTCCTCCTTTCACACCTCCCCATTCAGTTCTGTCATGTGCATTCATTCCATTGTTTTTTCCCATGCCCCTTATGATATCTTCAGCTCTTGCAGCTGTCTCTTGAGATTAACTGAGCATGCAGACACAAAGGAAAGGTATATGATGTATTTGTCTTTGTCTGCTTAGATAATGATTTTCAGTTTCACTCATTTTTCTACAGATGCCATGCTTTTCTATTTTTTGTGACTGAATAAAATTCCATTGTATATTTACCACATTTTGTCCAGTTTTCTGTTAATAAACATGTAGCTGGATAATAGCTGTGAATATGGATGTACAAGAAAAGTTGTAACTAGCCGCCTAAAGGATTGTTAGATTTGGCCTTTGATCGTAGGTATATAGTATATTTATGATTATGTTTGTTAATGTAATCATTAACATAAACATTAATCTTGTATTTATGATTAATGGAAAGAAATTTGCTTTTGAGTATGACCTTTACTACTTGAGAACATACACTGAATGGATGTTTGCTTATAAAACTTATTTTGTTAAATTTTCTTTTTGTTTGACTCAGTTGTATTCCATCCATTTTGCTTGAGACCAGTGCTGTAGTGGATATGTAGGGGTGTATGTCTCAACTGTGTATCCCTGGTTGGCCTGGAACTCAATTTGTAGACTAAGCTGGCCTTGAACTCACAGAGATGTGCCTGCCTGTGCCTCCTGAGTGCTGGGATTATATGCATGAACCCCCCATGCCTTCCATAAACTGTTAACTAGTCATACAGCAAGTATATTGATGCGTTCATTATGGACTGCTTGAACAAAAACTAATATCAAACAGCTTTCTTTCTTTCAAAAAATTTGGCCTTGAGTTAATTTATGGGTCAGGATGGAATGGCTGACCTGTAGTTAGTGTTATTTGCAGTTCCCTGGAATTTGCTACTTGAACCTGACTGCAGATAACTCAGTTTGGAGCTTGTTAACAAGTCTTCTCCTTTGTCTTTCAGTCTCCCCGGGTGAAGGACTCACCGTCAAACTCTGAGGTAAGTAATGGGGGTGTCACATCCTTGTTAAAATAGACTTTAGTTTGGTTTTAATGTTAAGTTTGTTCCGTCTGTCTTTGTCTCTGTGTATTGCTTTGTGCTTAATTGTTAATGAGGTATTGTAGCAGCTAGATCTGATGTTGCTTAAAGCTCAGACTGTTTCTTGCTTGCTGAACTGTGTGAAGTGCAAGGTGGTTGCTTTGCCTTGATCTGTCTGGGAACTTGTCATATTGTTGTCCTTGCATTTCACTTTTTTTAAAGCAAGTAAACCCTGGGGTTTTTGTTTTGTTTTGTTTTGTTTTATTTATTGCTTTTTGTACTTAATTGTACCAGTGTGATAGGGAATTCAGTCCAACAACATTCTGTAAAGTGGACTTTTCTGTCTTACTATCTGAAAGAAGTAATTTCATGGCTCAGTTCTGTTGTATATACTCTTCCTCCTGGTAGCGCCTTCAATTTTGGGTACAGTATGTGATTTAAAAACATACATTTGCTCTTAATTTGTGTGCATAGTATAGAGATTCCATGCACTACTGAGTACCTGACTTATGTTTACAGAACTGTAGTGTGCATCTTAACTACCAGCAGGCTAGTATCTACTGTCTGTTCCTATTCCTCATTGATCTTCGTCCTGAACCTGAGTTTATGTGCGCCCCTGTTAGTTATTTTTTGGCCAGTGGAAAGTTAGCAGGGCTCTGAGGTGATGGCTTCGTTGGTAGATTGCTCCCCTAGCATACCTGAAGCCTTGGGGTCCATCAAGGTGCTACATAAAACTTGGTGTGAATCCCAGTTCTTAGCAGGTAGGAGAAATTCAAGATCAATTGGGTGGTGGTGGCATATGCCTTTAACCCCAACACTCAGGAGGCAGAAGTAGGTGGATCTCTGTGAGTTCAAGGCTAACCTGGTCTACAGACATCTTGAACTGTTAACACAGAGAAATCCTGTCTTGAACACAACAACAAAAAAGTACAAGGTCATTCTTGGCCACATTGTGTGTCCACAGCTAGCTTGGAACACATGAGACCTGTCCTGCAGCTACCCTCTTACAAAGAGAAGGAGGGGTCACTCTGTAGGTCCTTATTTGTAACCCTTGTCACTATTAACTGCGTTTCTGTGTAACAGTGATGCCGTGCTTAATAGCTTGTGCTGCTCAGGTAGGCTTGAACTGGATAGAAGAAACACTTTTAATTGCTTTCAGCTACTGAAAGTTTGGAGCTGTTGCTTCTGATTTAACTTGCACTGGTTAGCTTCTCAAAAATTAAATGAGAATATATTTTACAGATTATCCTGAATTTTTCTGTTTAGTCTTCTCATTTTCTTTCCTTAAAAGCATCTCTATGTGAGTTCTTCTATACCCATGTTTTCATGCTGTTTACATTGTTTTTAATTTAATTGTAATAAAGCTAATATAAAATTCACAGTTACAGTCATTTTCAGTTTGGTGACATTGAGTACATTCTTTCTTCAGTGCAACCATTGCCACATCTGTCCCAAGAACTTTTCACCTTTCCATGCTAAAACTCTATTCATTGAAGGGACGAGGTCGATCGGTAGTTAAAAATTAACCAGACCTGCTTAATATAAAAGATACAGCTTTAATAAACAGAATGAAGGAAAACTTATATCAGAGTCCCAACGGTCCGTCCGAGAACGCAGGGGCAAAGAGAGAGAGGACGTAGCAAGCGTACCTTGATCTTTTATTTGTTTTGTGTGGCCCCAGGGGGACACACCCTAAGCAGAATGTGATTGGCATAAGTTCCCCATCATCCTCTGTAGAGGGATGGGGGCGGGCCCCCACCCAGCTAGCTTTACCTGAAATAATTACACGGAAACTGTATTCATTTAAGCACTGCCTGGTCCATTAGTTATAACCTCTTATTGACTAGCTCTTACATATTGATTCAACCCATTTTTATTAATGCATATTGCCACTTGACTGTGGCGTCCATCTTGGAGAGGAGAGCTATGGTGTCTGCCTGCCTCTGCTTTCTTTCTCCCACAATTCTGTTCTGTCTTCCCTGCCTACCTATGTTCTGACCTATCAGGCCAAGCAGTTTTCTTTATTAATTAACCAATAAAAGCAACACCCACCTACATCAATTCATTGATTTTTCTCTCACCTCTAGCTCCTGACAACGTCTTTTATATTTTTTCTCTCTATGAACTTGATTATTCTACATACTTCCTGTTAGTGGAGTCATAATATTTGTTCTTTTCTTGCACAGTGTCTTTATGGTTTGTCCATGTTGTAGCATCTCAGGATGTCTTCCTGGTTTTTAAACCTACATATATGATATGTAGGTGTGGTATATTTTCTTTGTTCATCTGCCAAACAACAGTTGAAGTGCTGCTGTCTTTTGGCAATTGGAGAAAATGCTACAATGAACGTGGGTATGTAATAGCTGTTCTCAGTTCTTTGAACCATATAGCTAAAAGTGGAGTTGCTGAATTTTGGTAATTCTGTTTATATTTTCAACTTGTTTGGTTTGAGGCAAGGTATTACTTTTTAGTCCAGGCCTGCTTTAAACTCACAGTCCTACTGCCTCAGCATCCTAAGCACTAGGATTACAAGTCTGTGCCACTGTGCTGTTTAGGTTTGTGAAAAATAGCTATATTCTTTTCTGTAGTGCCACCATTTTTTAAAAAATCACTACCAACAGTGTAATGAGATTTCAATTTTTTTTCATTTTACTTTAATGATTCCTGCTTTGCTTTGGTGACAGGATCTCATATATCCCAGTGTAGCTTCTAACTCACTAAGAAGCCGTGGCTGACCTCTTTAGGGAGAGCATTATAGGCTTGTTCCACCGTGTTTGGTTTTATGTAGTGTTAGTATTCAAACCTAGGGCTCTGTGCCTATGAGGCTAGGCTGCAACCCTATCCCTTCCTATTTTACTTCTTTATTTTTCTCTGCCCTTTTGGTCTTTATAGTTAAATAGTCATATCTACATATAATGTGGAAGCTGACTTTGAAATTCTACTAATAGTTACATGAACTTATTCAGAACTAAAATTCAAGCTCTATTTTCTGTTGTAAGAAGCGCAGGCCCCTTGTTCCGTCCCACCCAGCTAGCTTAACCCCCAAAATAATCACAGAGAAATTGTATTAATTAAATGACTGCCTGGCCCGTTATCTCTAGCCTCTTATTGGCTAACTCTCACATCTTGATTAACCCATTTTTATTAAATCTGTGTATCACCACCACGTGATTGTGGCTTACTGCCAAGATTCTAACCTACGTCCATCTCGGGCAGGAGATTCATGGCGTCTGCCTGACTCTGCTTTTCTTTCCAGAATTCTGTTCTGTCTTCCCCACCTACCTGTGCTCTGCCCTATCAAAAGGCCAAAGCAGTTTCTTTATTCAACCAATGAAAGGAACACAAATATAGAAGGACCTCCTACACCATTTCCCTTTTTCTATTTAAACAAAAAAGAAGGCTTTCACTTTAACATAGTAAAATTACATATAACAAAACAGTTATCAAGCAAGAATTACAGTTACAATATTTATATTTACTTTATCTTTTATCATAACTAAGAAAAATATATAACTATTTATTCTTCAACTCTATCAGAGACTCCAGAAGGATATAATATTACCTAAGTAAACAAGAAGTGCATTGTAAGCAACTTCCAAAACTCTAGAAATGATAGAGACATCTCGCTGCCTGTACAGTCACACAAAGTTTTTTTTTTTACCGTTGGGTCATCCATCTTCAGCCTACAGGCCCATATTATCCAGCAGACATTTCCATGAAACAGGAAATTTTAAAGACAGTTCAGTCACTTTCTTTTGTATCCTGCAGAATGTCTCGCAGACTCTTTCATGAAGCAGGAACCCCAAAGGATCATCTCACCTTTAGACAAGTTCAGCAGTCATCTCTCTGTAGGTTCTTCATGTCCAGTTTATGCAACAGTCCAGGCAAGAGCAGTTTCTTGCCCAAATGGCTTACCAACTCCATAAGGAGCCTCTTCGATGCCCATCTTCCTCTTGAAGTAGATTGGTGCTGCCAGGAGCAGATGTGTCTTGTCATGAAAACTCCTAAGTTATTAAAACATTTTAAATGCCATATTCTGTAGTCTTTGAAAGATATGAATAATGCCTAACTGAAATATATCTCTTTATATCTAGAAAATCTAACTTACATGACTATAAGCTTGACTATTATCAATGATTATCCATTAACAACCTATATTTCCTAATTATACATTACATTTTAAATGAACTACACAATCACAATGCCTTAATCAAGAGC
The DNA here is from genome assembly GCF_982192425.1 of Myodes glareolus. NCBI lineage: Eukaryota > Metazoa > Chordata > Mammalia > Rodentia > Cricetidae > Myodes > Myodes glareolus. The sequence continues at coordinate 5,128,295 of NC_142029.1, forward strand.
AGAAATATGAAAAGATTGACCTTAAATTTATATCAATAAAGCAAAATCCATACCAATGCAAGCTATCCATATCTATATCATATCCCTCTTTAAATGTAAAAGAACATTTATAAACAATATTTGGGAATGTGGGTGCAGTTTTATCTCTCCAAACTGCTTTGTGCTGTATTGTAGCCCTGTTAATCAGGTCTTTCATGGTATATTCTGTATGCTAGTTCATCTCAGTCAGCAGTTGAGCAAAGAAAGTTTTTGAGGGTGTTCACAGCAACCTTTCAGGTGGGCGTGGTCTATCATACCATATTGGCCTGGAGGCAATCCACAGGTTCTCATCTTCTGTGAAAATAAAAAGAAGAACCTCTTTTCCAAAGCATCATATCTTTAGACCCAAATATTGAAGTGAAGGTATCTTTATAATATACATGCTGGTTTAGCTTGGCAGCCCATACAATGAAATGTCTCTCTGCATTTAGCTCATTTACAGTCAAAAAATTTAAAGAAAACACAATGCACATAATCCAGACTCTGAATTTTCCATTTTTATGTGGCTTGTTTTTTTTTAATCTGTGACTATCTGCTCTCTGTCTCTTTAAAGATTTTACCTCCCCTTTTTTTAAAGCATTAGCTTTATTTTATGAGTCTCTATACTCTTTATGTTTTCTCTTCCAAGCCTATGTACATTTATTCAACAGTATGACCCATTTAGAGGTGTTTTATGTCTGAGTCTGTCCTATTGTGAATCTGTAATTCTTTACTGTCCAAGAACAGTTTTGCTTAGAACATGGGGCCCTTTTTTTCTGTCCCGCCCGGCTAGCTTACACCTGAAATAATAACACAGAAACTGTATTCATTTAAACACTGCCTGGCCCATTATCTCTAGCCTCTTATTGGCTAACTTACATCTTGATTAACCCATTTCTATTAAATCTGTGTATCACCACGTGATTGTGGCTTACTGGCAAGATTCTAACCTACATCCGTCTCTGGCAGGAGAACCATGTCATCTGCCTGACTCTGCTTTTCTTTCCAGAATTCTGTTCTGTCTTCCCCGCCTACCTGAGTTCCGCCTTATCAACTAGGCCAAGGCAGTTTCTTTATTCAACCAATGAAAGGAACACAAATACAGAAGGACCTCCTACACCAATTTTCTGTCAAAATCTAAAACCAATGCTAGCTTTTTACCGTTGTGTATAATATTAGGTAAATATAAAATAATATTCCTTGAGGCCTTGCCCAACAGCCCTGGTGTTTTTTCTCTTTTGTCCTTCCTTCCTTCTGTATTACTCTTCCTTTTCCCTTCCCAGTGGGAACCCCTCCCTGCTAGTACCTTTCCTACCTCCTAGCACCTGTTTCCTGCTGTTACTCTCTCCCGCCTGCACCTGTGATCCTCTCTTCACTTCTGTGGTTATTCAGTGTTGTATGCTTACCTGAGGATTTGGATCTAGGATCCTCAGATGAGAGAACATGAAGCATTAGTTTTTCTGGGTCTGGCTTTCGTTGGTATAATCTTTTTTAGGTCTCTCCTTTTACCTCCGAAGTTCATGATTTCATTTTCTTTACAACTGAATAAGTTCCGTATGGTGTATACGATCCATATTTTCATTGTTCTTTCCTCTGTCACAGTGCATGTAGGTTGTTTTCATTTCCTGGCTATCGTGAATAGAGAGGCCATGAACACTGCTGAGCAAGTGTCTGTGGGGTAGGTTATCAAGTCCTTCAGGCAGTATCTCAGGAGTGGCATGGCTGAATCATGATTTATTTACTTTTAGTTTCCTACCAACCATTTTCCATTACCTTGCCAATATTTCCTATCAGTTGTTTTGTTGATCTAAGCCATTCTGGCTGGGGTGTTTTAATTTGTGTTTCTCTAATTGCTTAGGATGGTGAACACATTTTGAGGTGTTTTTAGGCCATTTTTATTTCTTCTGTTGAGAATTTTCAATTTAGATCCTTAGACTACTTTTTTTAATTCGGTCGTTTGTTTCCTTGATTCTTTATCTTTTGAGTTCTTTGTGTATTGTGGTTATTAATCCTCTGTCAGTTATATAGCCGTCAAAGATTCCCATTCTGTGGACTTCTTCCCTTGGTTGATTGTGTCCTCAGCTGTACAGAAGTTACAGTTCTTAGTTGTCGGTTGTTGGCTTTGCTTCCTGGGCAAATGGGGTCTTGTTCATAAAGTTCTTATAGCGTACAGCCTGTATTTTCTTCTTGAAATTTTTTAGTGTTTCGGTTTTTTTTTTTTTTTTCCGGTTTTTCAAGACAGGGTTTCTCTGTAGTTTTGGAGCCTGTCCTGGAACTAGTTCTTGTAGACCAGGCTGGCCTCGAACTCCCAGAGATCTGCCTGCCTCTGCCTCATGAGTACTGGGATTAAAGGCATGTGCCACCCCCGCCTAGCCATGTTTCAGGTTTTTAATCGAAGTCTTTGATCCACTTGCATCTAATTTTTGTGCAGGGAAATAGACACAGGTCGTATTTCATTCTTCTGCACATGGGGATCCAGCTTTCCCAGCACCGTTTCTGGAAGATGTTGTTTCTCTCATTTTTTTCTTCTCTAGGGTCACAATTTTAGAAGCCAAATTTCACAGGTATGGTGACTGTCTCTGCTTGGCCTCTTGTGAGGCTCAAACTGTACCATGACATGACAAGTTGCATGACGTGGAAACGTAGAAGAGATGGCATAGCTAGAGAGTCTAGACTGTCGTTAAGACAGCCCACTCCCCTCCCACGCGGTTCATCTTCTAAAGACTTTACTGTTAATTTCAGACCATTGCTAGACCAGGTGTGATGGCACACATCTATAATCCCAGCTTTGGGAAGTCTTGACCTTAGCAGGTTCCAGACCAGCCTGTTTAATAAAGCAACAAAACACCCTGTTCTAAAAACCCCAAACCAAAAAGATTTTAGAATGCTTAGCAATACTGACTTGTATGTAGTAACGACAGGTGTGAAGACAGAACTCTGCGAGTGTGGGTTTGTGAGTCCACCCCGATGTCGTAGACCTCCTCCTGCTACTTACACAGCCCTGTGTGTGTTTGCCACAGCTCTTCTCAGCAGCTGATCCCATGGGTACTTTGCTTCAAGTTCCAGAACAGATTTCTGCTCATCTACCTCAGCCAGCTAGCCAGATGCCTGCACAGCCTGCTCCAGTCTCTCTCCTGCCCCCTGCAGAGCCAGCACAGACAGCACAGGTATACTGGGGTATGCGTTCATGGTCTGTCACCTTGTGGGCAGATGAAAAAATCAGTGCAGCCTGTGAACTCTCCAGTTGTTATTTGGTTTAGAACAAGGGAGAATTCTGTCTTAATAGTTTTACAGGTACAGATAGGAGAGTTCTATAAGAATTACACAGGTTTTTAAGCAGCAAAATAAGTTAATCATGAAAACATACAAAGTACAAAAATTTGGCTAATATTGTCAGTTCTTCATTAATGATCTTTGAGAATTAGCCATCTTTCCTTTTGTTCACTTACACTCATTAATACTTCTTTTTCAGACTCTATGTTTTCAGAATTATTCTATTTAAGGTATTTGTCTATTTTGTGAGTTGATTTTGTTAAAATTGGTAAAAATTTAATTAAGTACACAGAGTTATCCTTAAATTGCAGTATAGCAGAAGTGTTTGGGTGATAGTGGCTTCACTGGGAATCCCTGTATGCTATGTAACTATGGCCCCTCTCTGGAAACCTCTGATACTCTGTATCATGGAATCTTATTGCCACTTGGCTGAAGTAAGAGTTTCAGTGTCAGTTCTTTTATTAATTATTAGAATTGCCCCCCCTCATGCTAGGTGAGAAAAGACATGGGAGTTCTGATGTTTCCTTTTGTGCTTGAGTATATCACCATCTCAGACAGAGTGTATGTTCTCCAGCAAGCAAAGAGTAGTGTAAGGTGTTCAGAAAGATTTATTTTATCCCCAAAACCCCTGGGACTTGGGTTAAATTGAGTCTTGGGGGACAGCTAGTTTAGGCTTTTCCTTGGGAATAACTTTCTGATTGTGTTTGACATGGCTGACAGTTGCCTTTTATTGCTCCTTTGGAGTTAGTGCCCTCCCACAGCAGGGGATGTCTTAGGGACTAGAAGGATTTGGGCTAGAGAGAAAGTGTCTGTCATAGATGACCCTTTGCTAATGTTCCTGTCAGTGACTTTATATTGTCAATGCATTTCAGGCTCAGTCTTCAGGAGACCGCTCCCAGGAGACCAAGGTCCCAATCAGTCTTGTGCTGAGATTAAGGTCAGTGGGCATTTGCTGCTTTCTGAGTACTCTGTAGATGCTATAATAGTTGTGACTAAGAGTAACTGCGTAGGATTGTGCTTCCAACAGAGATGTGTCATGTGTACCGTTAGACATTGTGTTGATTTCTCTACTTTAACTAGGATTTCTGGGGAGCCTGCATAGTTTCAATTCTCGGCACATTGAATGTTAACATCTGTGCTTCAGCAGTCCAATGAGTTTCTGAGTCATAATTAACTGCTTCCAGTATGGCCCCAATTCCTTCCCCTGCCCTCTCTGCCTGTTTAAATCCTGACCATCTCAGGTCCCATTTAAAAACTCTCTTTGAGCCGAGCAAAGGCTCACGCCTTTAATCCCAGCATTCAGGAGGCAGAGGCAGGTGGGTCTCTGTGAGTTTGGGACCAACCTGGTCTACAGAGTAGGAGTTCCTGGAAAGACTCCAAAGCTACAGAGAAACCCTATCTTGAAAAAACCAAAACAAACAGACAAAAAACAAGCTAATTATTCTTAAATTAGCCTATAGTCTTCAATACTACATTAGGGATTTGCATTCCAACACAATATCTTTATGAGTCTCATGCAGATCATAGCATTATCTTAGTGGGGAATCAGGGCAGGAATGGACATGAGCATCCTCAGATAAGAGATTCTTCATCATCAGTAGGCGGGTAATAAGTTCAAAGGTATAGAAGGTAATTTGATGATGCTGCTAAATGTTAGCTCAGAGCCCTGTAGAGTGAGCACATCGAGACAAAGTATATGATCTGAGGGAACAGAATAATCTTTCCGTATATACATTCACATACAAATACATACATACATACACACACACACACATATATATCCATACATATACAGGCATGCATATATAGACACATACCATTAATCCCACTGGTTGAGAATAAGGCTACTACTGCAGTTTAGAGTCAAATTTGAAACAAGCTTTAATTAAATACTGACCAAGTTGACTCTCTGGCCAGGTCCATCTCTGATTTCCCAGAAAATGGCCCCAAGTCAAATTTTGCAGGGGCTTAAAAAGACAAGACCCATAATTCACTGCATTTCCCATGAGGTGAGTTCCAATAATGTGCAAGCATACATCCTAACATACTTCCTGCCTTTATACCTCTCGCTATATCCAATCAGGGGCAAGGGTACATCCTGACATAGTTTCTGCCCACGTACCCCCAGCGTTTCAGGGACTATTGGTTCTTGGGAAAAGGCCTACAGATCAGAGGCATTTTTGTTTCATGGATCTCTTAGGCATATTAATTAAAACTTAAAATGTAACTTTGGCTCTCACAGTACATACATATATGCACATACATGTACACACATATATTGGCAACTATAATAAATTCTGCATAAATTTTTATTTTCTTTATTCTGTTTTCTTTCATAGAAATTCCAAAAAAGAACTAAATGATATTCGATTTGAATTCACTCCTGGGAGAGGTGAGTATTATTAAATAAAAATGGTCAAAAACCACAATGACTAATAATTTGCTACTTCGTTAGGTCTAAAGTTTTTGTCATTTAGATAAGTTTTGCTTTTAAATGATGGTAAAATTTTCTGGTTTAGGTTTTGGGAAATATGCATGAAGAAAAACTCCATGGGTTTACTAATTCTTTCACGTGTAAACTGACTGTAATAAGATGTATAATAATGAATGTAAACCCACTAGTTAATATCACTGTTGGTCATGCATGGCCTTAACATTATTTCATTCAGTTCTTAAGACAGCCACCTGAGGAAAAATGGTTCCCATTTAACAGAGGATGAACTCCAGGGTTAGAAGAAGGCAGAATAACTTGTTCATCGCTAGAAAGAGGCGTTAAGCTTCATTTAGTTTAAGTTCTTTGAGAGTCCAGACTCCTTCTTCTTATCATTGTTCATGCTTCTTCTCTCTGATAGTGAACTAGAGACGTGCTCCAGGCTCTCTTTCCCCCATGCAGAAGCTAAATTTTGTCATAATACTGTTTCTAACGAACTCCACTCTGCAGCATGCCATTCGTTTTCTTGACTTGTTAACTCAAGCTTCTGAGTTGAGGAGCAGACAGCAAATGTTTGTTGCTAGATTCCACAGTTAAAGTTCCTTCTTTAAGGAGAATGAGTGCAAATACACAAAGGGTGTGTGTTAACTTTTTAGGGATAGTTCTAGGAATTTTAATTGTTAGTCATTGTATAAATTTGTGCACACTGATTCTGTATTGGTTCTCTTGTTCCTCAGCGAGATTTTAATATCTCATCAGTTAAAGATGAATTTGGTTGGTTTGTTTGCATATTTAAGGCAGGGCCTCATTGTGTAGTGTTGTAGCCTTGTGTAGCCTCATAGAGATCTGCCTCCCTCTGCCTCCAGGGCGATGTGATTAAAGGTTCACGCCAGCATGCCCAGCCTAAAGATGAAATTACATTGAGATAGTTTGCTTTATCTACTTGGTTTCTGGTTATACCTATCACTTACATTGTATTGCCTAGCATGAGTAGGTAAGAAAACAAATGGCCAGAATACTGATAATAATTTTAATAAACTTTTATGATTATCAGAAAAGATTCTAAAATATTTTCTTAAGTTTTGAGAATAAATTTCCATATTGCTGGCACCAAATTTTATGTCTGACAACTCTAAAGCTCAAGTCCAGAGTTATACTCAGCATAGGATGTTTGGTCATCACTGTAGGTGCTTTTCTGATATGGGTGTGAGCTCTACATTATACAGTTTAGAAATTCATCTCTTCCTTGAGTTGATATTTGCCATGTAGTTCATATGGATTCTGTTTCCTAGCCAAGCCTATGTAAATTCTCACTTAAGAGTCAAGGACAGCCCCCACCTGCCTTCTTTATTCTACAGATTTAGTAGCTAGTGCTGACCTATGAGAGTTACAGTGACGCAGAGCACTGGTGGCACACACCTTTAATCCCAGCACTTGGGAGGTAGAGGCAGGAGGATCTCTGTGAGTTTCAGGCCAGCCTGGTCTACAAGAGCTAGTTCCAGGACAGAGTCAAAGGTACAGTGAAACCCTGTCTCAAAAAAAAAACCAAAAGCAAACAAAAAAAACCACACACCCACAAAGAAAGTTACAGTGACATGTGTACATGAGAAATATAGCACGTGTTCCTTGTCCTTGCAGATACAGCAGAGGGTGTCTCTCAGGAGCTCATTTCTGCTGGCCTTGTCGATGGAAGGGACTTAGTAATAGGTAAGCATATTATTTTCTGCCCTTAGCCCTCAGGTCATCTTGTGTACATATGGTACCTAGAAATCCAGCTTCCAGTGAGCAACTCTAATGCTTCTTGAGATAGTCTTAGCTTCACTAAAATTACAGTATCAAGAACAGTTCCATACCAGTGCAAAAAAGCAAAAGCCCTGTCCTACATCAGACCCTTGAGAGCAGTAGATATCTTCGGGACACTTGTAGCAGGAAACTCACAAGTTTGTAAGTTAATGGTTCTTCATTTCTGATACGTTGGTATAACTAATCTTTGTAGGACACAGAAGTGAGGAAGACAAAGATTGAATCCTAGAAATACAAAGTGAAGACAGGCCACAGTTGCTAGGATAATCGGGCTGCCAGCATTTTGCTATGAAACACTAACTAATGGGTAGTTTAGGCTTTGTAAACTTTGTGTGGTTTTTCATTGTTTGGGGTACAGGGTCTTGCTCTGTAACCTGAGCAGACGTGGAACACAGTGCTAGAGTGACAGACAGGTGTACGTCTCCCGGTCGGGTTTTACAGTCTGTCATTTGAAAATCATTCTGGTTTATAGATGGAACAAAAACAGGTCGCAGGCTATACTTGGTTGATTCCTAGTCACAGACTTTCTGCTCTGTTAACATAAGGCATACTTTTTAATAAACTGTCTGAAAAAGGGTAGCTAGTACATTTTAAAGACAGTTAATTTAACAATGATTCAGAATTTATTTATTCAGTCTGGAGTTCCACAATAGCTTTGATTTGGATAATGACTGGCCTTTTTCTTCCAATTTGATTGCACATCGAAGATTCTTAACCACCCTTTAAAGATTTTAAGATATTATTTAAAATGTATTTATGTAGCTGCTTATTAATTTTCTTTGTTTGTATAATTACAGTGGCAGCTAATTTGCAGAAAATTGTGGAAGAACCTCAGTCAAATCGATCTGTCACTTTCAAACTGGTACTCACCCCTGTAGCCTTTCTAGTCCCCGAATGCCAGGACTTAGAAAATGCTGATCTCTCTTCCTTTACTCTTTCCAAGACCCCTGGCTGAATTTCAGTGGCCTCACTTTTGCTCTCCCTCTCAGAAGCCTACAACCCAGACCTCTTAACTTCTCTCAGGAAAAATTATAAAGCTGTTTGACTCTAGTTGTCCCAACAGCCCCTATCACCTTTCACCTACTATCTTCCTTTCTGCAATCCTTATCAGTTTTTATTGCTACCTGAAATTCTATTTATAAATTGCCTCACCTTGTCATTTTGTTTGATTCTCAGGCATCTGGTGTTGAAGGTTCAGATATTCCTGATGATGGCAAACTAATAGGATTTGCCCAACTCAGCATCAGCTAAAACACAGTCCTGGAAGAGTCAGCCTAAGGAGGTGCCACACATGCATATCTGTTGCTTCTGTTGGCCTGGACCTACAACTGCCAAAGAACCCAGCAACAAACTTCCCGGCTTGGAGCTTTAGAGTTTTTTATTTATGTTCTTGCCGTCCTCCCCACCCCTTTTACCTTAAGGAAAGAAAAGTTGGATTACCAGTGGCCAGCATCCCCTCAGAGAGTTCCGTTAGATATACTGCTCATGTCCTCTCTCTTCCTCCATCTGAAAAGCAGCCAGCGTGCCTCAGGGCCCAGGATGGAAATCTCTCAGCTCAATTCTTGCCTTACTACAGCGATGGCCCAAGTGGATAGTAGAGCTGCATTGGGCATCCTCATCTTGCCTGTTCTCCCACACCTGCCGGGATTTGAGCATCTTGGAATATCTCTTTAACACTGAAGTAGCAATTAAAAGTTGATTGTTCAGCTGGAGCCCAGAGAATTTAATTAGTGTTTTTTCTTTGTACCCGATGAGAATTCTAGCAACCTTTGTTAGGAAAAAGCACAGCCTCAGATGGAGGCAGCCTAAACTCTTGTCTGTTGTGTTCATGGTGTCTCTCTACATGTTTTGCTGAAACTGTTCTCAGGCACCCCCTTCATTGCTCCCTCCAGAAAGGGTTGCTAGCCTTAACTTCAGCTGGTGCAAAACATCTGACAGTAGTCAGACTTCAGCCATCTGCTCCTTCAAAGTGGAACTTTGGATTGTTTTTTGCAGAAAACATCAAGCAATGGCTTATAACTCTTACCTTGCCAGAGGCAGTTTTTGAACAAGAAAAGGAACTCATAAGTCATAGCATTGGGAAAGTGTTTTCAATTTTTAAAAAATTAAACTGAAGAAAAACTGATCCTTGATCCTCCTGTGAAGACAGATTTGCTTGGACTCTACATCATGAAGAAATGAGTGTACACAGCTGAGATTTTCACAGCAATAAAGGAGACTCAGCCTGGGTTAGAGGCCTGCCTTCTGCTCCTCTCCTGCACTGACTCCTTGGAGGGGGTCTTCATTCCCAAGATGGAACATGAAACCACACGTGCCGTGACCTTTAGGTTTTATGAGTACACAGTGTTAATTTGATTTTCTACAGAAATTATGTAAATTCTTTAGTTTTAAAAACAACACTCAATGCAATATGTGAATAATGGGGTTAGTTTTTCTTTTTTCCTACTGTTTAATAGCATTTGTCTAATTGCTAATAAGCCTACCAAATTAACCAAATTTTGTATAAGAATGGGATAGTCAGCCTGGCCTTAAAGAGACACATGATGATGGGCCGTGGGCCCCTAGAAAGGGAGTAGTTAGTTGCCTTTTATAGACTTCCTTGCACCCGCCATTGTTGTTCTGATCAACAATATTAGGTACCTAATGTGTTTCCACCCCAGCCCCACTTAGTTCTGAGGATCAGACCATAGCATCGCTCATGCAAGCAGCTCCTACTGAGTTTTTCCTTGGAGCACACCTGAAAGCTTTCCCCGTGTCTGACTCATGTCGCCTTATGTTTCAGCCGTGGGCCTTTTTCACCTGTTAATGAGTGCAAAAGCATGTTGGGAAGGGAATGTTGGAGAGGATGAGAAGATGGGTTTGAGAAGGAAGTTTAGGAGAACAGATTAGATACCAGAGTCCAAGGTCCCAGCAGAGTGATTGGTAAAAGGAGGAACCTGCTGAGTCAGGAGGTAAGAACAAAGAATGACCAGCTAGCTGGAAAAACTCTTGCCTCCCTCCCTCTCTCCCTCCCTCCCTCTTTCCCTCCCTCTCTCCCTCTCACCCTTTCTCCCTCTTCCCTCCCTTCCTCCCCCCCAATCCTTAATAGAGGTAGGTTTATGAGGAAGCAAGGACAGGGAGATGGGGTTTAGGTATAGGAAACAGACAGTGTCATCTTTGGCACAAGACTAATGGCTTTCTATAGAATCTGTTTTGGTTTCAGCAACCTGTCTTAATTCATTTAAGAGCTCAAGAAGGAAGGTGTAACTTCACTCTGTGTAGCTTTTGACTTGGAGGCCATCCAGTGCCAGACTGGAAGTAAGCAGCTGCCCTCTCCTGCTCATGCTTTCCAGACCATCTTCACCGTTGCCCTGTTGTGGGAGGCAGGCGTGACAGTAAAAGTGGCCTGGGCTTTCTCGTTCAGTTCATTCTTTGCTTTTCTGGAAATGAGGAAGTAGGTACCAAGACCCAGGACAGTGTTACGTATGCATGATGTGTGATGAATCCCTCTGCTGGCTTACACAGTAATGTGAGATACCAGTCAATGGAAACTGTGAGGTGGGAGAGCGTGGAACCGGAGAGCTGTCTCTCTCCTTCCCAGGAGCAGTGCTTCAGGGGACCTCTGTCACTAGGTCCTCAAGATACCCTTGTCCCTGAAGCAGGACTAACTAGAACACAAGACAGTGTGTGCCAATGCTGTTTGTGAAATGTATGGTCTTTCTAGATGATTAAAGGAATCGGTTTTGTGGTTGTTGTTGTTTGCTTTTTTTTTTTTCTTTTTGTGAACCAAATCTTAGAGCCAGCTGAGACTGTTAAATAATTTGGAGGATAGAATAATGATGTACCAGTAAATGTAAGTTCCTCCTTATGACATATGCTACATGATGGAAGATGTAAAATATTACCTCCCCCTCTTCTCTTGACTTTGTATTTTACTGCATGTTTCCTTCATTTTTAATCAATAAAGATAAAAGAATAAATTGTCCTTAGTGATATGTGAATGCTTTTTTTTTTTTAAATGGTTGCTGGCAATGAGCTCTGGGGAGTAAGGGCATGAAATCACTACTTTTCATTTTCATGGGAGTGATGTGGAGCCAGGATGCATATAGACAGTAAGATGAGCATACTAACGTATAATTTATTTATTTATTTATTAGTAGAACAACTTAGAACTGTTGTGCTGAAGTTGGGGAAACATATGCCCCAAATGGAAAGAATGAAGAGTGCCCAAGGAAATGGACATGATGGGTTATTAACCATCTCTTTTGTCTTGATTTTTTTTTTTTTCTGAATCTTTGATTTTAGACAGGGAAGGACACCAGATTCTAACCATTGAGGTTCCTTTCAGAACATGTAGAGCTGTGCAGAGCTTGTTCCTATGGTGCTTAGCTACTGAAATGGTGTGGCTTTGTGGAAGGTTCCAGGCTCCTCAATGTCTTGCCATCCACACCTGTTCTTTGCGTGCTTATCTGATCGTTATCCTTCGCAGTGGAAGTCTTCAAAATCTGTGACAGGACTGCTGTAGGTCTGGGCATTTCCGTGAGAGAGCTGTGGAGCTTGATGCTGAGGAAGGCTTACTTAGAGACCAGCAATGTAAAGAAGTGAGCTGTGAGTGTTGTACATGGGGTATGGGCCAGGTTCTCAAATACAACCTTGCTGCGTGCAAGGGGCTAGGTCAGGACCAGGCTAAGGTGAACTTCTGCTTACCTGTCCTAACAGATGCCAGTGTTCTAGCTTGGACACTAAGTTCTGCTTTGTCCTTTGGGTCAGGTCATCTGTTCCATGCTGGGTTTTAAAGTAGACTTCAATGTGGAGGGCCGCAACTACATTCTCCATTACTTTAAGGGGCAGAGGTAGTTGACCTTTGTGACTTCAGGGTGTGGCAGTACACACCTTTAATCCCAATGCCTGGGAGGCAGAAACAGATCTCTGTGGGTTCAAGGTGTTTTAGCACATGCCTTTAATCCCAGCATTGGGGAGGCGGAGACAGTGGGACTATAATGCGCATGTGCTTGGTAACTTTCCACTGCTGCGTCCCTGCCTACTCCCGAGGCGTCATCTGGGTTGATGGGCAGCGGACCAATCCAAGAGTGACACGTTCGAAGCGAGGACCCTTTCCTATATAAGGGATGGGTTCCCTTCATTCTGGGTCTCCGCTTTGTAAGCTTATGCTCTCTCTCTCTCTCAAGACGCAGTAAAGCTTTTCTGCAGAAAGATCCTAAGTGTCCTGCGTCGTTCTTGCTGGCGAGACGGTAGCGCAGGACACTTCAATTTTTCGATTTTAGGGTGGTGGAAGTTTCACAGCAAAATTCAGTAGAGTGTGTTTCTTACACCTGAACAGCCTTTCTCTGCCTCTTACATTCCACATTGATATAATGCTTTTGATATAGTTAATAAACTACATCTGTGTATTATCATCCTTAACCCATAATTTACAATAAGATTTATTCTTGGTGTTGTGTTCTGTGGTTTTGACAAATGTATAGTGATAGAACCACCTTTATATAGAATAGTCTCCTGGCCTGAAGCGTTCTGCCTAGCCTGTTCATCTCTTTCCCCACTGATCCTAGGGAACAAATGTTTTTGTTGGTGGTGGATTGTTTTTTGTTTCTTTTCTGCTACTAATGAAGGAGTTGAACCTAGCACTTCATGCATGCTGGACAAACAGTCTTCCACTGATTTGCGTCCCCACATGGTCTTTGTATAGTTAGCATCACACAGTATGTAATGTGTTCAGATCGACTTCTTTTGTTTTAGTAATATCTAAAGTTCTTTCATGTCTTTTCATAATTAATTTTTTTATGCTTAATTTAGTGTCTCCCGCAGCTTACCACCCACTCACTGAAGGAGATCATTTGTGCTTCCAAGTTTGGACAGTTAAGAACAAGCTGCTGAAATCATCTTTGCTCAGGGTTCTGTGTGGATGTGCGCTTTCAGCCCATTTGACAAAAGGCCAATGAGCATAATTGCTGGGTCTTAAGAGTATGTTCAGTTTTGTAAGTAAATTGCTCAACTGTTGTTCAAAATAACTGTCCTGTTTTTACATTCCTGTTGCTCTACCCTCTTGGCATGTTCTGGTGATGAATGTGGCTATTCTGTTAGGTATACAGTAGTTTTTATCTTAATTTGCAGTTTCCTAATGAATGTGCTGTTGAACATCTTCTCATATGTCAGCTAGCTTTCTGTGTGTTCTGGAGACATGGCTATTCAGGTATTATTTTGAAGTAAGCTCAGAATTACAGACATTTGCAAATAAACAGTATCAAAGGTTTGCCTGTATCTGCCTTGTGGCTTCTCTAAATGGAAATATCTCACATAATTATACACATTATCAAAACCAGGAATTAGCCTTGATAGGATGCTGTTGATTAATCTATGACCGAGAGATAACTTCTTTCCCTCCAGTATTGTGCCATTTCTGGACTAAGTCCACAATCCTGTATTGTCTTTAGCTATCATATTTCCTTGATCTCTGGCCTGGTACAACTTGATCTTTGTTTCCTTTGGCTTTAACACTTAATACCAAAGTCATGGGTAGTTACTTTGCACAATGTCTCTCAACTTGAGCTTTTCTGTATCTCCTCAGGATGAAGTCTTGGTTGTACACTTTTAGGTGAAGAAAACCTAGAGCTGATATCAAGCTTTTCTTACTGTGAAACCCTGGGGAACATAATGTAAGCACGTCTCTACGATTTGTGTTGACTGACCCTTTGCTTCAGAAGTTCTGTTATGGTTCTCCACTGTAAAGTTACTGCTTTTCTTTTTGTAGTTAATATTTTTTGTGACTTTATAAATACTTTTATACTTTGTCCAGCATTCCTGATTGACTCTTGCCTAACAGATGTTACTTCAGTGTTTTCCAAATGGCCGTTCCCTGTTGCTGTCAGCTCCCCCACTTCTTTTTAATTTTATTTTTTATGTATGTATGTATTTGTTTATTTATTTGAGACTGGGTTTCTCTGTGTAGCGTCCCTGGCAGTCCTGGAACTCTCTTTGTAGACCAGTCCGACCTTGAACTCACAGAGATCCTCTGCCTTTGCCTCCTGAGCCCCACCACTGCCTGGCTGGCTGCACAATTTTTAACTAGGATTCTACCATGAGGAAGAGGTTTTTTCTTCTCACTGTATTGAATCCATTTATTTGCATGAATGTGGACTTGCCAACAGGATACGTTGTCCTAGAATTTCTTTACTTTGGTAGGCTAATAGAAAGGAAATTATACTGATTGGCATAATTTGATATTTTTACTTCTGAGAGATTGGAAGGGCAGAAGACCATTTTATGTAAATGACCGATAGACTGCTTTTAATCAGTTGTGTTTCATACGGAGTTTTAAGAGTTTCTTACAGCTGAGCATGATGCTACATGCCTAAGGTTTTAGCATTTGGGTTGCTGTAAGGCAGGAGAATCGGGAGGTCAAGACTAGCCTGGAGATGTGAGATCTTACCTTTTAAAAAAAGTTGTTTTTTTTTTTTTTTTGGTAACCATCTATATCAGAAGAAGTCTTTTCTAGTGTGTGGCTTAAAATCTCATCCTCTTTAACAGTGTCTCTCACAGAGTAACAGTATTTATTTTAAGTTCAATGAAGGTAAACTTATCAATTATCTTATAGGTTATGACTGCTGTTTTATCTAAAAAGCCATTTGTATGTCCAAAATTATCCAACTTTAACACAGTGTCATCTTCTGGATTGTAAGGTTTGTGTTTTATATTTAGGATATGATTCAATTAAGTGTAAATTATTTCTGTGTACACTGTCTCCCCATTGTTAGGGAAGGCTCTCAGCAATTTGCTGGTGTAAGGTGTTGCCCAGTTCATGAAAGTTTTCTTAATTAAATAAACTGCCCAGTGTAATCTGTCTAGTGCGTTAGTTGAAGCTGAGGACAGCTTCACTTTTACCCCATACACGTGATTGGTCTCTCTCTATAGACATGATGCTGGCGGTTTTCTCAACACTCTCTAAGTAGAGAATATATTTATTCCACAGGAGTGACCTGTGCTTAGAAAAGGATTGACACTCATCTTTCTGGGTTTTACAGTAGTGGGAAAGGAAATTAGGGCAGTGTGCATGTGCGTGTGGGAGAGAACATTTATATTTGTAAATGTGTACTCCCTATCTCATATGTGTGTATCTCAGTCTCACCCACCTCCTACTCCCTATCTCATGTGTGTGTATCTTAGTACATCCAATTCTACTCCTTCTCCCTAATACATCTCCTTCTGTTGTGGCATAATCTTTTTATATACCATGAAGATGTGTCATTCTAATTGGTTTAATAAAAAAACACTAGCTGGGCAGGATTTTCAGTCACACAGGATGCTGGGAAGAAGAAGTGGGGAGCTGCCAGCCAGACGGAGAGGAAGCAGCATGGACAGTACAGATTAAAGGTAATAAAGCCACGAGACAGAAAGTAACATGATAAAAATAGGTTAATTTAAATTGAAAGAGCTAGTTAGTAATAAGCCCAAGCTATCAGGCAAGCTTTTATAATTAATAAGTCTCCATGTCATTATTGGGAAGCCAGCAGTCTCAATGAAAAGGTCCAACTACAGCCTTCCCAGCTTCATGTCTTCATTGTGTTGTTTTTAAAGTTTTAAAAGTTGTATTTATTTTTATGTATGTGAGTGTTTTGCCTACATGTATATATAATATTCATTATGTACATGCCTGATGCCCATGGATATGAGAGAGGGCATTGGATGCCTTGAAACTGAATTTCAGATGGTTGTGAGCTGCCATGTAGATGCTAGGAACCAAACCTAGGATCTCTGCAAGAACAAGAAGTGCTCTTAACCACTGTGCCATCTCTATAGCCCCTTGTTTAAAAACAGTAAAAAATCTACAGAAAACAATTAGTAGGCATATGAGTTCATATGTGCGTGGATCCAAAGGAGCATGGCCAGCCTGTCAGGCCCGTCCATCAGCTGCCATTAGCACCTCAGCTTAGAGTGAAAGAGGGGTGTGGGGAGACAGTAGCACACCAAACTGTCTTTCTCATGATCCTTATTAGACGTTGATCAACCTTTTCTCATCCCTTCCCCACCTATGCTCCCGGGGCTCAGGGAACCAGCATTCTACTCTTCTTACATTCTGTGAGATAAAGATTTTAAAGATGTCACATATGAGATCATGAGATGCTTGTCTTTCTTTGCTTGGCTGTGTTCAGTTATTATAGTGATCTCCAGTTTAAAATATGTTCTCACAAAGAATAGTTCCATTGTTTTTTATGGTGAATAATAGTCTGTTGTATATATATGACACATTTCTTTTATGGACACTTAGGCTGTTTCTGTTTCTTAAAAACTGGCATTTTTAACTGGCTTGATACTATATAGGTCCATGTGCAGTTCACTGTAGTTCCAGGGAGTTGATGTGTGCAACAGCCATGTCATGTCTAGAAGTCAGCATTCCACATGCACTCAACACCAGCCTGAAGCTCTTAAACCCTTTCTGCTCTCTTCTGTATGTTCCACGAGCTCATTGGGAGGTAGATATAGATGTTCCCTCTGGCTGAATACTCACAGGGACTTATTTGAATAGCTAATAAGTCTCAGAGTTAACTACTGCCCTCTACAAGAAGCTTCTTTGACCAAGACTAAGACCATCACACATCCATGAATAAAAAAACACAAGTATTTAGAAGGCAGTTTTATATTTTGTCTCTTTCACAAAGCAATACTCATAAATTCTCCCTAGGGCCTAAGACTTGTAGCCAGGTGATTTGATCGTGTTTACAGCACCAAGCATAAATTATCTTTTGTGGGGCAGGTCTCAAATTCCACTGAGAACATTTGGGTTAAACCTGCAACAGACTTGCTACAACTGCACTGGCGGGCACATTTTCCCTGGCACTGTAGCATGCATGGTTGAATGCTGGGAGATTTGCTGTGCACCTGTCATATCCCCACTCTGGTGAGGTGTAGTCCCTGGAAAAGATGTTCATGTCTCAAGTGTTGCATTCTCAGAATATGGGCTTCTTAGTGGTGGGAAGGTATTGGAGTTGACTAAACTGTATAAGATGTTGGAGTGTATGAGGTTGACAGCTACATCTTGTTGAAGATTTTGGCCTAGAAATGTTCCTTCCTCACTGTTGTGATGCGTATGTCTGTTAAAGCCATAAAATATCCTCAGATAAGTGTGGTTTTGGTTTTTTTTTCCCTGATGTAGGATGTCTTTCTGCATGCTGTGAATATATGTTGTTTTCATTAGTTGATAAATAAAGCTGCTTTGGCCTATGACAAGACAGAAGCCAGGCCGGAAATCCAAATAGATAAGCAGGAAAAGAAAGGCAGACTCGAGAGATGCCAGCAAGCCACCCATAAAACAGGATGCCAGAACACCTAAGATAACGTCACAGCCGTGTGGCACTACACAGATGAATAGGAATGGGTTAATTTATATGCAAGATCTAACCAGTAATAAGCCTGAGCCATTGGCCAAACAATTATAATTAATATTAGCCTCTGAGTGATTACTTTATAAGAGGCTGCAGGGACTGGTGGGCGGGAGATAAACCAGTCCAGCGGGACTGGGTGGCACAGAGAAAAGAATCCAGCTACACTTTCCCATATTCTTTCCTGTCAGTCTAGAGAGGTAAAGGTATAAGCTGACAGCTGTAGCTGCTCACAGCTGGGTTAAACATTAATGCAGCTGTCACCACAGCCCAGAGCAGCAGGCGTCCCAAAGCCAAGTGTCAGACCTGCCTGGTGCTCCTAGACTAAGGAGTGAGCTGCAGACATGGCTCACTTTGCGCAGGTCATGGCTGAAGTGGGCGACTTTGGTCGCTTCCAGATAAAGGTGGCCATCCTGATGGGCATCCCCAATTTCCTGTCTGCCTTCTTTGTGTTTAGTCAGGTCTTCATGGTTCTCGATGAGGCTCACCACTGCTCAGTGCCCTGGGTCAAGAACCACACTCTCAACCTAAGTGCTGCTGAGCAGCTGGCAGTAAGCATACCCAACGACACAGCGGGCAGACCTGAGTCCTGCCTCATGTTCCGGCCACCTCCTGACAATGCCAGCCTGGAAGACATCCTCAGCCACCGCTTCAATGAGACACAGGCCTGTAACTCAGGCTGGGACTATCCTGAGAACAGGCCTCCATCCCTAAAGAATGAGGTAGGAGTGCCTATTGTCTGTGTGTCTTGTGTGGGGTCTGTCCGTTCTCTGATCTTGGGCCTCTTTGGGTTGTACCTATTTTCTCCTTTGCCAGTCATCCTGGTCCATTGCCCTTGCTGGGCATCACAGGGCAGACTACAACCTTGTACCCAACCTTGGACTCTGTATGCTGCTTGTTTGCATATGCCATTCTCATGTTCTCTGTATGCTCTGCTGCCTCCCCCCTTTTTGCATGTCCTCTTGTCTGTATCTTTTGGCTTGTCTCTCTGTCTGTCCATCTGCCTGCCTGGATTTTCTACACTCTTCTCCCTACCTGCTATTCTCTGTCTATTTCATAAGAACTGCCCCCGGCCTCCCATCTGTCCTGACTTAAGCTGTCTCTTTTCACTTTTGTTCACCCACCTAACTGCATGCCCACGGTGCTTTACTGCTTTTCAACTTGTACTTAGTTCTGTACATGCATGCTTGCCTATGTCAGAAGTCAACATATATGATATTCCATAAAATTTTAAATATTCTGTGTTCAATGAATTCACCGTGGTGCCAAGGCTGGCCTTGGCAAACAGTGAGGAAACCGCAGGGTTTAGATGATAAAGTTGGTCCTGGCTGCTATGCCTAGTCTTACATACCCTATTTCCATTTCAGTTTGACCTGGTGTGCGATCGGAGGAACCTGAGGAGGACTTCACAGTCGGTGTTCATGGCTGGCCTCCTCGTTGGGGCCCTCGTCTTTGGGCCAATCTGTGATTGGTAAGTGCTGCTAATCCAGGGTGCTTTAAGCTCCTGGTCCCGACTCAGTTACCCCTGGAGACTTGTTAGCCATCAAGATATGTCTTCATGCCTGCCTTCCAATGGGGCTCCATGGAAGACCCCGTCTCCCCTCTGACAGAGCTGAGGACAGGCCTGCCTGGGTCTCCCTTGATTGAGTCCTGGGCAGGCCTCCTCCCTTCACAACCTGTCTCTCTGTTACCTCAGGATTGGCCGCAGAGCCTGCATTCTGGTGCAGCTGTTTATGTCAGGCATCATAGGCGTAGCCACAGCCTTCGTGCCCAGCTTTGAGCTCTACATGACGTTCTGCTTTCTCTCAGCGACTGCTGTCGCTGGATACATGATGAGCACCATGATCCTTAGTGAGTATCTGGGCCCCCAGCCTTCAGGTGCAGTCTGAAATCTGAGCTCTCGAGAGCCCTGAACAGCCTGTGGGGATAGTTTCACTCACCTATACCTAAGGAGGTCATGGCAGAGCTTCCTCTGCTGGGAAGGTGCACGGCACTTAAACAAGATACCATCAGGTCATCAGCAGTGCATGAATGGGCAGATTCCAGCCCAGGCTCATTCTTTGTTCTCAGTTTCAGAATGGGTGGGGCCGTCCTGGAGAACAAGAGCCATGGTCCTGTCCCAGAGCAACTTTGCCCTTGGCCAGATGGTGCTAGCAGGCCTGGCCTATGGTGTCCCCAACTGGAGACTGCTTCAGATCATAGGCACCGCACCCGTCTTCCTGCTCGTCTTCTACTTCTGGTAGGGAGGCCCTTGCCAGCGATGGGCCACCCTTTGTTGGGAGTGCCGTGCCAGGGTGTAGGACACAGAAGAGGGAGCCCGTGGGGCTTGGGTGGGAGGCTCATTGTTCTCTGGAATTCTGGGTGGCTGCACTGGGGTCTGATACAAGACCCCAGTATCAGAGCCATGTGTGGTTGACAGGGTTTTGCCAGAATCTCCACGGTGGCTCCTCTCCAAAGGAAGGATAGAGGAGGCCAAACAACTGATCCAGAAGGCAGCCTCGGTGAACAGGCGGTCCCTTTCTCCAGAACTCCTGAGCCAGGTACCTGTCAGCAGGCACAGGCTCCCCTGTCTCAGGCATCTCTACTCTTGTGTCCCGGCCCCTTACTCTGCCCTTCTTCTAGCTGATCCCTGAGAAGACAGGTCCCTCGGGAAATGCGCTGGATCTTTTCAGACACTCCTATCTCAGGAAGGTGACACTGATTCTCATTGCTGTCTGGTAAGTGTCCAGGGCCTTGTCCCTCAGTGAAGACAGAGTCAGAGGATGTCTCTCGCTCTGCTGTGTGTCACTGGAGTGGTGGACAGAGGCTCGGTGAATGTGGTGATCTCTCCCCAGGTGTGAGTTCATTAAGTTAGGCTGTTCCTTTGGGTGTGACTTGATGTATACCTTGCAGTAACAAGGATATTGGGTACTTTGTAGGTTTGCGGACAGTCTGGTGTACTATGGCCTTAGCCTCCAAGTGGGGGACTTTGGCTTGAACATCTACCTGACACAGCTAATATTTGGAGTAGTGGAGGTGCCTGCCCGTTTTTCCAGCATCCCCATAATGGAGAAGCTGGGTCGCAAGTGGAGCCTGTTAGGTTCCCAGACTCTGGCGGGCACTATGTGCATCATCATCATCTTCATTCCAGCAGGTACCAGGCTGTCTTCCTCCCTGCCAGGGCTACCCCCATTGCTCCCACACCACTACGGGTTCCCCAGGGTTTGAGCATAGAGGGTGAGACACTTGAGTGACAGGGAGGTGTGTGGGCTTAGGTGATGGTGTCTTCCCCCTGTGTGGCTGACCTTGGCTCTCCTCCAGGTCTCCCCACAGTGGTCACTGTGCTGGCTGTGGTGGGGAAGTTTGCCTCATCTTCTGCCTTCACCGTATCCTATGTGTACACTGCTGAGCTCTACCCCACCATCATCAGGTAAGCACTGCCCTGGGGATCTAATACCACCCATTCCTCTGGGGATCTAACACCACCCATTCCTCTTGCCCTCTGCTACCAACCACAGGCAGCCAGTGAGCTGCCTATGAATCTAGGCCACTGAAGAGTTTGTCCACT
Source organism: Myodes glareolus (assembly GCF_982192425.1). Taxonomy (NCBI): domain Eukaryota; kingdom Metazoa; phylum Chordata; class Mammalia; order Rodentia; family Cricetidae; genus Myodes; species Myodes glareolus. The sequence goes on from NC_142029.1 coordinate 5,149,740, forward strand.
CACTGAGTCACCACAGGACACTGGAGGACCGATAGGCAGGGGCATGCCCTGGCCGTCTCTGGACCAGAATGTGGGAGAGAAGTCAGAGTGAAGGTGTGGCCCAGGAGAGGACGCTCAGAAGTGGAAAAGGCATTTGGGTCTCTAGAGGTGACAGGAGAGCCGCAGAGAGGGCTTGCTGCTCCAGGAAGCAGGCAGAGTAGGCAGGCACGGTGGCTGAGACCTGGGCCCTGGCATCTCTGGAGTGGGTGTAGCCTGACCCGTGACCAGAGAGCCTGAGCTTGTGCTGCTTTCCCCAGGCAAACAGGTATGGGGCTGGTGAGCATCTTCTCCAGGATTGGCGGCATCATCACACCGCTCGTGATGCTGCTGGAGCAGTACCACAGGGCTGTCCCCATGGTCATCTTTGGCAGCTTCCCCATCGTGGCAGGCCTACTGTGCGCTCTGCTGCCTGAGACACGGGGCCAGACCCTGAAGGACACCATCCAGGACCTGGAGAAGGGGTGCTCCCCACGGTGAGCGTTGACTTGCTAGACCTCATTAGGGCCAGGCTTCCCCATCACCATTACCCCTTTATTGCTTACTCATTGCTTACTGGGCGACATGGTGCCTACTTTATGCCACAGACTCTTATTGTAGGTATTGTCCTCCTACAGATGTTGATGGGAACTCCTCGTAGGAGCTCATCCGAGACTGCCACTGACTGCTGTTTCTCCTTGCAGGTCCTCAGTGAAGCAGTCCCCCAAGAAAGAAATGGTGTCTGAAGGAAGAAATCCTCTTCCCATGAGTACCGTTGACAGTGCTTCTTCCTCCAATTGTGGTTGTTAGGGGTGTGTTCATTTACAACAACAGATAACACAGTGTCTCTCTATCCCTGGGGTCTGTTTCGAGGTTGGGACAAGACCAACTTGTTGTCAATCAGACCAGCCTCCCTGCTTAGCTCTCCTAACTATTGTCCAGTACGTGTTTGAGTTACAGTCCTTTGTCACTGCGTGTCTTTGTCTTTGCCTCCTGGTGTCTGTTCTGTGTCCTGGTGAGTAGGATCACAGAGGAAGAAGTATATGCAGATGGCAGATGTCACAACACAAACCAGGACTCAGGGAAATGCCAGTGACAGTCCCTCCTTGGTCCCACCAGTTTTCGCATTGTCACATCTGGGCCAAATGTCCAAGATGTGAACCCCTGGGGAACACTGTGAAACCATTGCCAGCGTGTCTCAGATTGTTGATAAACCTCCCTCTTTACACTTGGTCACTCTCTTGTCAGGTGAGCGTGAGCAGGGCTGTACTGTACACTGTGCAGCCAGTCATGAATATTTCGTACTGTCCTTTTTTGAAATCATGGACAAACATGTTCTTCAGCTTCCTACCGTTACCATCCTGAGTTCCCTGCTGTATGACCCTTTAATAAGAAGAGAACCTACAACAATGGAGAACTGCAGTTTAAGGCTGAAACTGTTTGCTTCTCTGTGTGATGTGATGTGTGCCCCCCTTGGCAATGGTACTCACTCCTGGGAAAAGACTTAAAGGGATCCTTTATTGACATTACAACATTACAAGGATGTTCCTGTTGCTTTTGTTTGTGTTGTTTGTGTTGTGGTATGAGCTGTATTACCAGCCAGCCTTTGGGGTCTCTGTAGATATTATCTTTTCTATTTCTTAGGGATTGCATGTCTGGGGAGGAGAGTTTTTACTGTGCAATGGTCATGCAGTTCTTAGGCCCTCGAAAACAATTCACAGGAGGAATACAGGTGTATGAGACTTTGTGCCAAAGGATCCCTAAGATACTATATGCAGAGCTCAATGGACCATTCAAGTAGGCACTTGTAAGACAAAAAAGCCAAGAGAAACCAGGTAGTCTCCCTCAACTTGAGAGGTTTCAAAGGCAAAGAAAGACTCCCCTGCGAATTGGCTGGATATCTGTGATGATAACACTCTCTCCAAGAGTTTGACTGCATTCTCTCCCCCGAGAACTTGAGCGAAACTGAACACAAACACATTTTTTTCTTTCAGAGATTCCAGCCAGTGCACACTATCAGGCTTTAAAGTAGCTATTGCTCACGTGTTCACATCTACAGTGTGCATGAGCAGAAAGATAAGAAACGTGACCTTTGGGAGCGTGGTGCAGGCCAAGCACCACAATGAATTGTTAGAGGAATTAGCACTATTAAAGAGCAACCCAATCTCTTTCCTAAGACAGTAAGACAGGTAGTCTTAAAACTGAGTCCTCACCTACGAAAGACTGGGATTTGTGAAAATACAAGTTCATTCAAAGGAAGAGCCTGCACTAAGACACTGAAGGAGTTTTCTGCTCAGAAACTGCAAAATAAATGCTCCTCCAAGGGTGAGCATGCAGAGGTCACTGCAGGCTACACCTCTCATCCAAGGGGGCTAGGCTACATCTCAAGCTGGCTGCAGGACTTGGCAGCATCATATACATGGTACAGGTTCTGTAAGCACAGACGATACAGATAGGAAGAGACTCGGAGTCTTTAAGCAAGGTTCCAGAAAGCTTCTGAGGCCAAGTAGGATTCCCTCCAAGGAGGCTCCTAGGGACCATTACAAATGTCTGAGGGTGAAGAAAGCAGCAGACACGAGAGAAGAAGCAGCTCAAGTGAGAAGTTCAGGGTGGAGGGTGGGGCCACATACGGCCATTGCTGGAGCTCAATTGGGTGTTCTTGTAAGTGTCCTGGTCTTGGTCTGCTGTTGGGTAAAGGGTCTGTCTTTACCAGTAGCTAATTGAAGGTCATATCAGTTTGTTGATCATATCCTCTAGCCATGACATGGCCACAGCAAAGCAGCTGGGATTCCCAGTGTGAGACATGACAAGAGAGGCCCTACTCAACCTGAGATTTCAGCTGCTACACCTCTTCCAACTTGTGTTACATAATCTGTCCCTAGTGTATGTGGCCTTGGGAGGTGCTAGAGTATGCAGAAGGGTGAAGGTTCACATAGTTCGGGCTCTGTTTATACAGCTATTAGGCTATCACTCATCTAGGATTGGACTTTTCAGTATGCAACGGTTGAAGCTTATCCACACCTGTAACACCTCATGCATGACCTGCTTAGTAAATAACTCACTAGTTTATCAAAGTGGATTTGGGTGGATTCTTTCTCTGTTTTAGGCATGGTGGTCTCTAGTGTGAACAGATGTTTGCTCATCCCTCCCTAGGAAAATAATGACATAGTGTGTTCTTGTCTGTATCTTGATGGGCACAGCAGAAGGGGCTATATAGGGAAAGACATGGCTAGCATGTGGTAGGCCATACCTGTCCTCAGGGCGCCGTTGAAGAGAAAATGGCCCCAAATTCGGGGCATGATAGCAGTAGGCCTGCTGCGCAGTTCTGTGGTTGTCATTGTTGAAGCTGGTACAGGATTCAGGAGTCTCCCCAATCCAGATGGCAGAGTTTCTATTTTATAGTGGCAATTTCACCTAGTGTGGTGGTCTGACTAAGAGTGACTCCCATAGATGTATATTTGAGTGCTTAGTCACGGGTGGGGTGGGGTGGGGGGGGCATAGAATTGTTTGAGAAGGATTAGGGAGGTGTACCCTTGTTGGAGGAAGTATGCCACTAGAGTGGGCTTGGAGTTTGCCAAAGTCCCAGTTTCTATCTTTATTCCCCCATCTCCGCACCTGGAGATCCAGATGTAAGCATTCAGCCCCATGCCTGGCTGTCTGTTGCCATGTTTCCTATCATGATGATAATGGACTTATTTTCTGAAACTATAAGCCAGCCCCCATTAATTTTTTTTTTTGTAAGAGTGGTGTGGCCATGATGTCACCTCACAGTAATAGAACAGTGATTTAGACAGCTAGCATGATGCACAAGGTCCTGGGCATTATTTCTAGCAATACAAACATACACAGTAACGGGTGATTTTGTATGTCCTCTCGGGTTCTGATCTTGGATGCCCTGACTAGAGTTTAAAAGCAAAGGGGTCTAGTAGTCTAACCTCCCACCCAGAGATTAAGATCATTGCCCTGCTGTTCTGTGGATCTTGAGTTCTCAAGATGAATACTTACAGCAAAATAAACATAAAGTTCTGTAGCTTTTCTATAGTAGGAAACATGCTGAGAGAACAGGAAAATCAAGGAAGCACACACACACAATCTTGGCAAAGACTGCAGGACTGCTGCAATGAAAAATTTAAGGCATTGAAGGAAGAACTTGAAGGAGACAGTAGAAAATGGAAAGATGCCTCATGCTCCTGGATCCGCAGGATTGACATTTTGAAAATGGATATATACTGGGCTTAGTTTATAGTTCATTTCATCTTTCACAGAATTTTTTGAAAGTCTAACATTCATATGGAAGCACAAAAGACCATGATTAGCTAATACTCCCTGAGCAGAAAGCAAAGCTGGAAGTGTCATTGGGTAAACTGAGGTAATAGAGCAGGGAGCCCAGATGTAACCCATGCAGCCATAGCCACATGGTTCTTGACTTCAGTACCAAAAATGTAGATTACAGAAAGTCTCTTCAATTGATGGCGCTGGGAAAGCTGGGTTTGACAAGCTGACTAATAAACCAAGTACTTATTTCTCACTCCTTTTGTACATTGTGAAAATGTATTGCTCTCATTGTTAATAAAAAGCTGATTGGTAGCTAGAAAGTACTGCCACATAGCAGAGAGTAGATAAGAAATATGGGTCAATTTAAAATGTACGAGTTAGCTAGTAATAAGCATGAGCTACCAGCCAAGCATTTATCATTAATATTAAACCTCTTTGTGGTTATTTGGGAGCAGCTGCCGAGACACACGAGAAATTCTGTAGTGGCATTTCAGCTGTATTTTAATAAATAAAGACTGCCTGAAGATCTGAGAGTAAAACAGTCCCACTGGTCAGCCTTATAGACTAGGTTATGGTCACACACACCTTTAATCCCAGTAGCCACACTAGTTGCCATAGAAATCGGGTCGTACATGCCTTTAATCCCAGCCCTAGAGAGGAATATCAAATGGGGTGAGACAGCTCTCAGGCGCAATCTCCTGAGATTCCTGGAGGCAGATTGCCATTTTGGACTGAGGTTGAGGTAAGAGTCAGTGGTTGGCTGCATTGCTTTTCAGATCTTCGGGTTGAACCCCAATTTTCGACCCTGCGTTTTTATTCATGCTTCAAAACTCTGCCTGCGTCATTCTGTATGAAAATTAATTCAAAATGGTTCAAAGACCTTGTAAGACCTGAAGGCCTGCTAAGACAAGAGGAAAATGTAGAACAAACACCTCAAGATATAAGTATAGGCAAGGAATTTCCAAAAAGGACTCCACCAGTAGTACAAGGAAAGGTTACAAGAACTGACAAATGGGATTGTTCGGCTTTTAAAAGCCCCTGCATAACAAAGGAAATGATCAACCGGAAGAAAACAGCCTTGTGCTGTATGCATATCAGACGGGACGATTATTCATAATATATAAAGAACTAAAATCACGTCCTTTCCCCCAAAAGAGCAAACATTAGATGTGCAAGTAAATTCAAAGGAATTTCTCAAAATATATATAAATACATGAAGAAATATCCTTAGCCACAAGAAAGTTAAAACTACATTGGGTTTATGCTTCATCCACTTAGAATGACTATCATCAAGAAAGCAAGCCACAACGAATGCTAGTGATCACGTGGGGAAAGGAGCCTTTCTACACATGACTGGTGGGATCAATGTGGAGGGGCCAGTGTTCAGTGTGTTGGGCACACAGTGATGTGATGTGAGCACCAAGGATTTGGACAGCTTTGTCCTTACAGCCTTGCTGTCTGTATCCCACATGACCACTACTCTGTGTGTGTGGCTTTCCTTAACAGTTCATCCTCCAGCCATCTTTAAATTCCTGGGGTCTCCATTACATACAGCCTTGGTATCTTCCTCATGGCTTAAGTTATTGCTTATTGCCTGTACAGACTTCAACCCCAAAACACATAGTGAACTAAAGGCATTTTGCATTATGTTATGGTTACAAGCCCATGGGAGCCAGGGAGTGGAGTGTGGAGGTTTGAATGAGTATGGTCCCCCAAAGACTCATGTGTTTGAATGCTTGACCCATAGGGAGTGGCACTATAGGTGTGGCCTTGATAGAGTAGGTGTGTCACTGTTAGGGCAGGCTTTGTGCCTTCACATGCTCAAGCCACGCTCAGTGTGGGAGACAGTTCCTTTCCAGTTGCCTGCAGAGCAAGATGTAGAATTCACAGCTACCTCTTCAACACCATGTCTGCCCGCATGCTGTCTTGCTTCCCACCATGATGATAATGGACTAAACCTCTGAAGTTATAAACCATCCCCTATTGAATGTTTTCCTTTATAAGAGTTGCCATGGTCATGGTGTCCCTTCACAGCAATAGAAACCCTAACCAATGCACATAGCCTGGCCTCATAGACTTTTCTTGACCCCCATGATCTGGTAACTTTCAAATTCTGTATGATGACGAAGCCGGGGCCGTATAGATTATTTCAAGCTCTGCCACCACCTGTAGAGGTAATTGGTCCTCCTCTGACCATGGCTGAAGTGACCTTTCAGGTCTTGAGTGTCTGAGCACACCAACGCATTGCCTTAGGTTGCTCTGTATAAGGAGGGCATCCTAACTTTCTCTTCTTGAAGTAAAACCTTTCAAATGAGTTTACAGACTTATACCCTTGAGCCTGGAGTGGGAGGGGCCAATCCTTAAGCAGCTCTCAAGGCATCTTTCTCATCGTTCCAATGAAAAGAACTTGACTTCCTTTAGTGGCATTAATCTCTCAATATCCACACCATTTAAAGTGTGGCCCAACATTAAATGATTTTTACTGGTCAAAGTTTTTCAAATCTTTATACCTGAGCTTGTATTCCTAATTCCCACAGTAAACTCACCTGAAAGCAGCCAGCCAGCAATACATACCAATGTCATTGCCCAAATATGTGGTCCTGTGACATTTCCTCTGCCAATTCAACATCACAAAGTCACAGAACAGATTAAATATAGACAAGCTTCTACCTGCTTTCCAGAATGTGACCTGGATGGATTCTGGTCTGGTCTCTCATGCTTCTCTCCTGTCAGGAGCCCCATGAGCACAGCCTTTCCTCTCTGTTCCTATCACATACTGGTCTTTGGTACTCTTGACAAACTGATCCACAAAGATGTTTACAAGAAGACTGCTTATTTGCATCCCTGAACCTTCCCACCATCGTCAGCAAAGACTTCTAAGCCTCTTGATCAGATGCTGTAGCAGCCACTCTCCTGGTTCTCAATGCCAGCTTTTGGCGCTCGTCAGCTTTCTGGGCTGTGACAACATACTTGACGGGAGTAACTTAAGGGACGACAGGTTTATTTTGGTTCATGTTTTTAGAGGCATCCTGGTCACCAGGCTGTTTTTGTGCAGTCTGGTAGTGAAGCCAGAGAATATGACAGAAGGGAGTGCTGGGACAAGGCTGCCAGCTTCATGCTATCCTGGAAGCACAAGGATGGAGAAACATAGGGGCTGCAGTATCTCCTCCAAAGTTATGCCTTATATCACTCCCTTCTGTCAAGTAGGCCCCGCCCCCTAAAGGTTGCACTTCCTCTCAGTGTACCCTCAGGTGGACACCAAGCCCTCAACCGATGAGACCGCCATAGCATTACAATAGGCAGAGCTTAACAAGACTGGATTAAACATTAATGCAGCTGTCACCACAGCCCAGAGCAGCAGGCGTCCCAAAGCCAAGTGTCAGACCTGCCTGGTGCTCCTAGACTAAGGAGTGAGCTGCAGACATGGCTCACTTTGCGCAGGTCATGGCTGAAGTGGGCGACTTTGGTCGCTTCCAGGCACAGGTGACCATCCTGATGGGCATCCCCAATTTCCTGTCTACCTTCTTCGTGTTTAGTCAGGTCTTCATGGTTCTTGATGAGGCTCACCACTGCTCAGTGCCCTGGGTCAAGAACTACACTCTCAACCTAAGTGCTGCTGAGCAGCTGGCAGTAAGCATACCCAACGACACAGCGGGCAGACCTGAGTCCTGCCTCATGTTCCGGCCACCTCCTGACAATGCCAGCCTGGAAGACATTCTCAGCCACCGCTTCAATGAGACACAGGCCTGTGACTCAGGCTGGGACTATCCTGAGAACAGGCCTCCGTCCCTAAATAATGAGGTAGGAGTGCCTATTGTCTGTGTGTCTTGTGTGGGGTCTGTCCGTTCTCTGTCTGATCTTGTGCCTTTGATGCCTTCTGTTGCTCTGTTTCTGCCTTTACGCTTGTATGTAGCCAGCTGTTGCCTGTCCCCCCTTTTCTCTTCAGCCTTTGTTTCTGTTTGTCCTCTGTCTGTTGGCCCATCTCTCACTCTCTGTTTTTCTCTGCCTGCTTTGCTTGTTGTCTATCACTGTTTCATTTTTCGCCTGTTCTTTTGTGAACCTGGTGGCATCAAGGTACCTATAAACTGTTTACAGAGAAGAGGAAATATTTTACAGAGAAGAAAAACAAGAGAAAGACTGGTCACAGGCAATAGATGATGTCTGGGAGCCGAATCCAACTCTGGTGCAGTAAACAAGAGGGCCTAGGCCACAGCGACCAGACGGGAAGTTTGCTATGATTCATAATCTCTGTTCTCTTACAAACTCAAGCACATAACCCAATTTCTCCTCCAGCTATCCCAGTATCCCCGGGCCCTTGGAAAGCACTCTTGTGTCAGGCTGTTCTCATTTCCAGAACGGAAGGATTAAGGCATCTTTGGAGGAAATGACTTAGCCCAGGACGTATAGGAAGCTGATCGTGGAGCCAGGCTGCTATGCTGAGTCCCTGGTGTCCAGCTCTGCCTTTTTATTTTTTTCCAGCAAAGAAGCACATGTGGGGGGTCTAGAAGCCCAAGGCTGCGGGCTCCTGAGGGGGATTTCTGCATTCTCATCACGTTTATGGTTGTAGATCTTGAGCCCACAGATTAAACATTCACTCCCCAACCCCACACACACTTGGAAGAAAACATCCGTTTTGAGAGGCCTCTGGAGACAGCGTTTTAACCAAAGTGAAACATTCACTTTTTTCAGATGGGACTATAATCTTTCCATGTCTGCGAGTCCGTCCTTTCTGGGATTCTCCTCCTTCTGTCACCCTCCCCCCCTTACCCAGGGGAACTAGGTTACCTTAAGGACACTCCTAACCACTGGATCTAGCTCAGCCTGGCCTGAAGACTCTAGGCCTCTCCATGACTTCCTGGCATCACCTTGTAGGAGGTTATTACCTTGACTATCCCTCAGAAGTTTGGAGAATACTTATACTTGCACAGAGTTGCTCTGCTCACCTGGCAAACAGCAGCATCTTTAAGGCCCAGTGAACCTTCCAGATTGCCCTGAGTCTACTCTAAGCCTTATCCACTGCATGCACTGAACTATTATGCAATTTCACTCAGCCAAACCCTAGCCACAGGCTTGAATCCTCCTGGCCTTAAAGCACCTAGGAGTCTGCTACAGACCCTCCACCTAGCACCATTTCTCAGTTTCCTCTATCCCCAGCCTTCAGCTGGGCCCTTCACTGTCAGCTTCCAAGTCTACACTACACACAAAAGGCACATAGCTGAAAGGGAACAATTGCTGAAATCATGAGCTCAATTCATTTGGTTTATCTTTGTTTTTAAGTTATTTTATTATTTTATGTGTATGGGTGTTTTGCTTGTGTGTGTGTATGTGTGCCATTTGCATGCCTTGTGCCTGTAGAGACCAGAAGAAGGCATCAGAATCTCTGAAGCTAGAGTTATAGATGATTTTGAGCTTCCATGTGGTGTTGGGAGTCAAGAGTAGGCAGTGGTCTTCACTGCTGAGCCATATCTCCAGGTCCCAATGCATTTGTTTTTAAAATACATTTACTTTCTCTCTCTCTCTCTCTCTCTCTCTCTCTCTCTCTCTCTCTCTCTCTCTCTCTGTGTGTGTGTATGTGTATGTGTGTGTGTATGTGTGTCTTGAGGGCTGGTCATAGCATGCATTTGGTCAGATAAATAACTTGAAGAAGCCAGATCTATTGCTATAAGAGTCCTGGGGACTGAACTCAACTCTTCAAGTTTAGTAGCAAGTATCTTTAGCCCATGATCCATTTTGCAAGCCTATATTTTGGTGTTTGAAAAAGTTTAATCCCCCAAGGTCAGCCTGGTATATAAAACAAGTTCCAGGACTGCCAGGACTGTTGCACAGAGAAACCCTGACTTGGAAAAAAATAAAAAGAAAAAGTTTAATCCTTTTCTTCGTCAGTGAAAGAAGTTAGAAGTTAGCTTCTCTCTCCAACAGCCAGTAGCCAGCAGATTCCATTGAAAAGTAGCTGTACAGAACCTCTTGGGAACGAGGAGAGGCAGGACGGGAGTCATCCACTTTAATGAATCCACCACACGCTGGATCTGCTCATGGGAGACAGAAAATGGAACGCGTTGTTAAATGATGGTACCCACCAGAAGCTCGTCTTTGGCCCTGGAGGCTCCATGGCATTGGCTCTCGCTCACCGTAGATGGACACACTGGGTCTTTCCGTGTTCCTCAGAATAGTCTCCGTATGTTTGACCCTGTTCTGGCAAGGCCCAGCTTCTGAGGAATCTCTGACGTGATGGCCTTGTGTGTCTTCTTGACATGCTTCTCAGTCAGAGAGGTCATCCCTAAGATCAGTCTGGTTCCTCGCATCAAGTAAACAATGGGACAGTGGCAAACTTCCATTTCTTTTACAGTTTTGAATGAGCACAAAGAGATCATTGAAATATACCTGTTGGCAGTTACTCAGCCACGACAACTCCCCATAGCCTTCTTGTCCTGGTATATCAAAAAAAAATGCAAGATTCTATGACTTTTCACTAACCCTCAGCTGCACAGATACCAAAAAAAAAAAAAGCCAGCACAGGGTCAGCAAGATGGCTCTGCAGAATGATGGCTCAGTTGCCAAGCCTGGTGACTCAATCAATACAATAGACAGACGGAATCAACAATTGTCACTTGTCCTCTGACCTCCATATACATGCTATGGCATGCACACGTGCACACATGCACAGGCACACACACATGATAAATGAGAAGAAAAAAACAGCATGTCCTCACATGGAGACTGGGATGTTGGATTGGATGTCAGGATGTTATCATTTCTCAAAACAACTTGTTTGATAGTCTATGTCCTGGTCACTTGGAAATAGTGACCCCTTTATTGAGCAATTGTCTAGAGCAGACCAGCCTGTGGACATGTCTCTGAGGCATTTAGTTTATGTGAGAGGGCCCAGCCCACTCTTGGGAGAACCATTCCTAGGCAGGCTGACCTCAGCTATGTAAGAAAGATAGCCAGGAACAAGTCAGTTAGCAGCGCTTCTCCAGGTCTCTATTTCAGTCCTTACCTTTAGAGTTCGACCTTGGCTTCTCTTAGTTATGGGCTGTAACCTATAAACCAAGGAAGCCATTTCCTCCACAAGCTGTTTCTGGCCACAGAAAAGCAAAATTGGTACCAGGACAGAATTATTGCCATCCTGGACCTATGTTGGGTCCTTTGGGGATTGTGGAAGATTTTGGAACTTCAAGTTGAAAAACCATCAACTGCTCAGAGCTTAACGGACTGTTCTATGGGAGCTTGGAAGATAAGAATGTTGAGAGAAATGCAGGAGGTGAATGCATGGCTTGTGAGGTTTCAGAGGGAAGCAAAAACTTTTATGGTTGTGTAAGATTAAGAATGTATGGAAATGAAACCTTTGCTTTACTGGGACAATGGATGCTGGTCAGCTGGGACTAAAAAGTCAACTATTATTAATAGAGATTACTTGTAGTGTGAATTCGAGTTGGTCTTAACAATAAAAACCCAGAGTCAGATATCAGGGTAAATGCTGGAAGATCAAAGAAATAAAGGATCCAATCACTGGAGAGACTTCTTACCTCTACCAAATCCTCAGACCAAAGAGGAAAGACTTGTGTCTACAAATCCTCAGACTAAATGGGGCTGAACTCCTATCTCCTCCTGCCTTATACTCCCCTCTCTGCTCAGTCATATCCCTTCTGTCTCCACATCCCTAGTGCTAGGATTAAAGGCATGTGCCTCCCAAGTACTGGAATCAAAGGCATGAGATCCCAAGTGCTGAGATCGAAGGTGTGTGCCACCACTGCCTGGTGTCTATGGTTAACTAGTGACTAGCTCCACCCTCTGATCTTCAGGCAAACTTTATTTGTTAGAGAACAAACAAAATATCACCACAATTAATTTTATTAAGGTGAAATCTTTTGCAAAGTATTTCCTCAGAGTCAGCACAGAGAAGCTATGATCTGGGGGTGGGGTTGAGGGCCATGGCTGCATCTCCAGTTGGTAGATAAACTTGACCATATGTAAGAATCTTCCATGTGGTTCTGATTTTGAAGGCATGAGAGATACAAGATTGAGGGGTTCATGAGGAGCAACTCAAGCCTGGAACCATTTGACAGTATTGGAGTCCCTACAGAAAATTCAGGAGAGGTCATTGGTGTAGGTTAGCCTCAGTTGCAATGGAGAGCTCAGGATTGAAGGGGCTATGGAGAGAAGCTGACACTTGGCACCATGAGGTACAATTGGAGTCCTAGCAGAACAGCCAAGAGAAACCACTGGTGAAGGGACAGCCTCAGTTGCAGAGGAGGTCTCGGAATATTGACAATACCAGGAGCATGGAATGAGCGTCATCAAGGAGAGCAGCATGCATGGTGTAGAGCCAGCCTGAGCCTATAAGACAAGCAGTGTGTGTTCTGGATGGTGGAGCATAGGAAGCAGGGCTTCCCAAGCCACCTGGAGCCTAAAAATTCATGAGTGAGTTCCAGATGTCGGACATCCAGTTCCTCACGCTGTTGGATTTAGGCTTTGATTTTCCTATGCCCTGGTTTTTCTCTTTGGGAAGTAAGGAATTATATAACTTGTTTTTTATTTTACAGAAGCCCACAGTTAAGAGAATTCAGGTTTTTTAAAGAGACATTGTACTTTTAAAACCCTAGAATTTTTTAAAGCCTGGGAGTTTTAAAGTTGTCCTGTTTTTTTTTCTTGTTTTGATATTGATGTAAGATCTTGGGGACAAACAAAAAAGGAAAGTTATAGTTTAACATGTGATGTGTTGATGCATTAGGTTGAAAGTGTCCTGGCTAGTTTTATTGTCAAGTTGACACCAGTGAAATTTAACCTGGGCAGTAGTGGCCCACATGCCCTTAATCCCAGCACTTGGGTGGCAGAGGCAGGAAGATCTCTGTGAATTCAAGGCCAGCCTGGTCTATAAGAGCTAGTTCTAGGATAGGCTCCAAAGATACAGAGAAACCCTATCTTGGGGGGAAAAGTGTGTTGTGGGAGGGGACAAAGAAAGAAACCAGTGAAATTTACCTAAAAATAAGGATCCTCAATTGAGGAATCGTCTAGGTCAATTGCCCTGTGGACATATCTGTGGGGGCATTTTTTATTGCTAATTGATATAGGAGGGCCCCGTCCACTGTGGGCAGTGCCACCTCTAGGAGGTACTCCTGAGCTGTGTAAGAAAGGTACCCGAGAGCCTGGGAGCTGGCTGGTAAGCAGCATTGTTCCATTCTGCTTCAAGGTGCTGCCCTGAGTTCCTGACTTGACTTTCCTCGATGGGACTGTAACCTGTAAACTGATACTCCCCCAAGTCACTTTTGGTCTCATGGTGTTTATCACAGCCACAGAAAACGAGCTAGGTCTGCTTGCTGTCCTGGAATTGTTTGGTATCCACTTTACATACTTCAGATTTGACATCCAGCTCAGCTTCTTCACTGTGGTATTGACCAATCAGAGGTCTCTCTCATTCCCTCTGTTTTATTTATTCATTCGTTTGTTTGTTTGTTTTTCAAGACAGAGTTTCTCTGTGTAGTCCTGGCTGTCTTGGAACTTGCTCTGTAGTTCAGGTTGGCCTCAAACTTAGAGATCCACCTGCCTGTGCCTCCTGAGTGTTGAGATTAAAGGTGTGCACCACCACCACCCCAACTTCAGAGATCTCTCTCTGTTGACAGAGACTACTCGTTCATTTCCCAGACACCTAGACCAGAAATAATCACATAGAAATTATATTAATTATAACACTGCTTGGCCAATACCTTAGGCTTCTTATTAAGTAACTTTTACATCTTAAATTAACCCATAATTCTTCTTTGTGTTAGCCACGTGGCTTGGTACCTTTTGTCAGTGAGGCATTCTCATCTTGATTCCTCTGTGTCTGGGTGACGTCTGCAGACTGAACCTTTCCTCTTCCCAGAATTCTCCTATTCTGGTCACCCTGCCTATACTTCCTGCCTGGCTACTGGTTCATCAGCATTTTATTAAACCAATACAAATGATATATCTTTACAGGGTACTTTCTCTCTCTCTCTCTCTTTCTTTCTCTCTCTCTCTCTCTCTCTTGTATTGGTTTTATTAAACCAATACAAAGATATATCTTTACAGGGTTCTCTGTCTCTCTCTCTCTTTCTCTCTCTCTCTCTCTCTCTCTCTCTCTCTCTCTCTCTCTCTCTCTCCTGTCTCTCCCCCATCTTTCCCCCTCTCTCTTTGGTTTTTTTGTGGCAGGGGATTTCTGTAGCTTTGGAGCCTATCATGGAACTAGCTTTTGTAAACCAGGCTGGCATCAAACTCACAGAGATCCACCTGCCTCTGCTTCCCGAGTGCTAGGATTAAAGGTGTGCACCACCACCACCTGGCTCAGAGGCCTCTCTTTATCATTAGTCAGTAACCTAGCCTGCACAGGGTAGTCTAGACCTTGGGTAGCCTATTTACCCCACAGGCTCCCTCCTACTTCAGACTCTCCAGGGAATACACACCTTTGCTACCTTTGGAAATTTGTGTACTGTTCCACATGGTAATTCCAAACTCTAGTCCAGAGTGACACTCTTAGTGTGAGCTCCCATATCCAAGGAATGGCTCTACAGACAAACCAAGGGGCTCTCTCTGAGAAGACACTTTACTATGTTGTGGGATAATGCTCTTGTACACAGTAAAGATTTGTCATTCATATTGGTTTAATAAAATTCTGACTGGCCAGTAGCCAAACAGTAAGTAAAGGCAGGGTAACCAGACTAGGAGAGTTCTGGGAAAAGAAAAGGCAGAAATACAATCACCAGCCAGATGCAGGGGAAGCAAGATGAGAATGCCTTACTGAGAAAAGGTGCCAAGCCATGTGGCTAACCAGATAATTTAAGTTGTAAGAGATAGTTAATAATAATCATGAGCTAATAGGCCAAACAGTTTATAATTAATATAATTCTTTGTGTATTTCTTTGGTACTGAACAGCTGTGGGACCAGCTGGGAGAAACTTCTGTCTATACTATAATCAGTGGCTTCATTTTCAGATAGAAACACGAATCACACTAATTTGAAGAGAGCATGTTTTTCTGATAGATTGTGTGCCCTTGAAAAGGTTTCTCCTTCTCAGTATACCTTTGCAACATTCCCTGGATACCTAGCCTTCGTAAAATGAAAACATGTCTGGCAACCCTGTCCACTTGGACTGATGAAGAGAAATGGATGCACCATCAATGAGCCACAGCAATGTGATTTGTCCAGGAACCAGAGGCATATGAATGGGAGGGAGAGGAAAAATCTCAGGGTCTGGAGGCATGAAATGCCTAGCACAGGTGAGGGATGTTGGCATAAGAGTATCTGAGGACTAGGTAGGAGCCAGCTCTTGAAAGGTTCTAGGGCCAGTGCCAGAGAGAGAGAGAGAGAGAGAGAGAGAGAGAGGTGCTTTAAGAAATGAGAGTGGAATTCTGTAGGCCACCACAGTGGGCCTTGAACAGAACCACCCACTGTATGTGTTAAAACCCAGAGACGGTGGTGATTGGCTGAACTGGAACCCTTCATTCCTCGCTGTCTGCCACATGACACCTCCACCTGAGCTGAGCACTTGGGGTGGAGGGTGGGCTTCAAGTCTTAGGTGCTGCTCCTGAACAATGCAGTGGTAAGCTTTCCCAAAAACTTCAGTTGCAAGGGGTATAAAATAAGGGGAGGTGGCAAATGGTGCCAGACTTGGAAGTGTCTGTGGCTTGGCGTTTGTATCTGCAAAGCCCGGCACCCCCAACAGCGCTGGGCCATAGGCACAGCTCACAGTCACTCTAGCCAACCTGGACTGGGAGCTTCCTGTGTGACAGTCACTAGTGTAGAAGCATTACAGAAGATCCAATCATATTGGCTAGCAACAGATCATCAATTTTATCCCCATTTTTGCTTGAGTGGAGAACAAGACATAGGCAATTGGCTAACAGGCTCAAGGTCACAGCAAGCCATTTAGACCACCATTGCACACATGCCACAAGTCCTTCAGAAGGAGCTGTGTCCTTGAGAAGTGTGAGTTCAGCAACTTCTGGATTGGTTAATTTCTTGCTAAGTTACTTAACTGACAATCAGCTAGCTAGGTGTAAGCGTTAGTTGATTTATTCATTAACCCATCTCCAGTAAACATTCTCTTAGCCTTCACATGGTTTTACTCTATGCATGCAGCAACGGGCATGCACCACGTCCACATGTTACCATCTGACTTTGGACCAAGTGTTTCTAACCAGCCAGGGGTCCTTCTGTTCAGTTTGGGATAGCAATTTCAAAAAAAGCAAAAGACGTTCTTTTTCGCTGTTTTCAGTCTTATGGATGATTAATTTTGTCAACTCAGTTGGCGTCAGAAACACCTACCAGGCGTGTCTAACCTTTTGACCTTGTGATGCAACATCATTGTGTTCTACAAAGTTCACACTTGTTTGTGCATGCGGTCTAATTACAGGGCGTGAGTGCTGCATGCCTTTATCCCAGTCCCTCACACAGTGCACAGCTGTGACATCAGAAGAGCCCTCACGTGCATGTCAGGGACTGATCCATACAAGGTCCCAAAACTCCCACCGGGCCGCAGCCTGGAAGGATAGGAGTCTGCGTGTGTGTAGAAGACCTCTAGGCAGGGATGTGGGGATCCACGTACATTCTCTCCTTGGTATGCCTGTGTGCTTAGCCACATGTGAGTCTTGAGAGGGTCTGAGCAGCTCACACAAGAGTCAGGCTGTTTGTTAGGAAGAGCTATTAGAAGTTTGTCAGAAATTTCCAGACTTTACATTCTAATTGTGTCAATGATTTTGCAGGATATTCTCTATGCCAGAAAAAGTACTCCCCAGTTCTATATATTAAGTAATTAAGTCCAAATAGTTGAATGGTATTTTTACAAGTAGCTGTTTTCAAAAATTAATGCGCAGAGCTGGCATTGTGACATATGCCAATAATCCTGTGCTCAGGAGGTAGAGCATGAGGGGAGTTCAAGGTTATTCTGTGTAATAAAGTGATTTGAGTACAACCTGGGCTGCATGACACCCTGCCTCAAAATAAACAGTGGAAAATTGAGTACACTCTCTGCTAGTTAGTTTACTGTCAATTTGACATAACCCAGAGTCACCAGGGAAGAGGGTTGAGGAATATCCCAGGTCAGACTAACCCATGGTCATGTCTGTAAGATTGTCTTAACTGATGACGGATGTGGGAGGGCTGAGTCAGTAACCAGCCTTCCGCCATGATTCCTGCCTCGGTTCCTGCCTTGAGCTCCTGCCCTGACATCCTTCAGCAATGGATTATGACCTGGGAGCGTTAACCAAATAAGCCTTTCCTGCTTTTAGTCATGGTTTTTTATCATAGCAACAAAAAGAAAAGACATGCTCCCTCCGTTGTTTAGAAGGCTGAAACATGCTAGTGGGTACTTGCAGGGGCACAGCGCCTTGGCCCTCCAGCACGCCACCCTCGTGTTTGGTTTCGTGCAGAATTGCACGTGTTATTTGCTGTTTATAAAAGCAAACAAGATACTCTGGCGTTAATCTCATTGGAGGAGAAAAAAGTACACCCAATGTTGAATTGTGAATACTTGGGCTACTTGTGATATTGGACAGAAGACAAAGATTGCTATGCTGTTTCCATTTAGGTTTTTAACTGTCTTGTGCCCATGGCGTTGAGTAGGTGAACAGTGTGGAAAACATGGGACTCTAGAGAGTAAAGTTGGATCTGGATGCTGCACTTGGTCTTACATGAGTATTTTCTGCCTCAGTTTGACCTGGTGTGTGATCAGAAGTACCTGAGGAGAACTTCACAGTCGGTGTTCATGGCTGGCCTCCTCGTTGGGGCCCTCGTCTTTGGGCCCCTCTGTGACTGGTAAGTGCTGCTGATCCAGGGTGTTTTAAGCTCCTGGTCCTGACTCAGTTACCCCCTGGAGACTTGTTAGCCATCAAGATATGTCTTCATGCCTGCCTTCCAATGGGGCTCCATGGAAGATCCCGTCTCCCCTCTGACAGAGCTGAGGACAGGCCTGCCTGGGTCTCCCTTGATTGAGTCCTGGGCAGGCCTCCTCCCTTCACAACCTGTCTCTCTGTTACCTCAGGATTGGCCGCAGACCCTCCCTCCTGGTGCAGCTGCTTCTGTCCGCCATCACGGGCATGGCCACAGCCTGTGTGTCCAGCTTTGAGCTTTATATGATCCTAAACTTTGGCTTGGCTACTGCTGTGGCTGGGTTTTTACTCAGCACCAATGTCCTCCGTGAGTATATGGGCCCGAAAACCTTCTTCCTCGGAGTTAGAGCCCAGAACCTTTGGGCATGGAGTCAGTCAAATGCAACTAAAAAGGTCACGCTGCGTTTTCTGTGTTGGCACTGAGTCACATCATTGACAGGCCGGCACTTGGGAATCACCAGGGGTGGGTGAGTGGGGAGGCTCAGCCTTTGCTCTCAGTTTCAGAATGGGTGGGGCCGTCCTGGAGAACAAGAGCCATGGTCCTGTCCCAGAGTAACATTGCCATTGGAATGATGGTGCTAGCAGGCCTGGCCTATGGTGTCCGCAACTGGAGACTGCTTCAGATCATGTGCACCGCACCCGTCTTCCTGCTCGTCTTCTACTTCTGGTAGGGAGGCCCTTGCCAGTGATGGGCCACCTTTTGTTGGGAGTGCCATGCCAGGGTGTAGGACACAGAAGAGGGAGCCTGTGGGGCTTGGGTGGGAGGCTCATTGTTCTCTGGAATTCTGGGTAGCTGCACTGGGCTCAAGACCCCAGTATCAGAGCTATGTGTGGTTGACAGGGTTTTGCCAGAATCTCCACGGTGGCTCCTCTCCAAAGGAAGGATAGAGGAGGCCAAACAACTGATCCAGAAGGCAGCCTCGGTGAACAGGCGGTCCCTTTCTCCAGAACTCCTGAGCCAGGTACCTGTCAGCAGACACAGGCTCCCCCTGTCTCAGGCATCTCTACTCTTGTGTCCCGGCCCCTTACTCTGCCCTTCTTCTAGCTGATCCCTGAGAAGACAGGTCCCTCGGGAAATGCGCTGGATCTTTTCAGACACTCCTATCTCAGGAAGGTGACACTGATTCTCATTGCTGTCTGGTAAGTGTCCAGGGCCTTGTCCCTCAGTGAGGACAGAGTCAGAGGATGTCTCTTGCTCTGCTGTGTGTCACTGGAGTGGTGGACAGAGGCTCTTTTGTTGTAAAGAGAGGGACCCTTGTTTGTCCCCGCTGCCTGGCTAGCTTACACCTTACACTCGAAATAACCACAAAGAAACTGTATCATTTAAAACACTGGTTGGCCATTGGCTCTAACTTCTTATTAGCTAACTCTTACATCTTAATTTAACCCATTTCCATTAACCTGTGTACCACCACGTGGCAGTGGCTTACTGGAGATTCTAACCGGAGTCCATCTCAGGCAGAGGATCCATGGCTTCTCTCTGACTCTGCTTTCTTCCTCCCAGCATTTAGTTCTGTTTTCCCCACCTACCTAAGTTCTGCCCTATCAAAAGGCCAGGGAAGTTTCTTTATTCACTAACCAATGAAAGCAACACATAAACAAAAGGACCTCCTACACCACTCTGTGAATGTGATGGTCTCTCCCCAGGTGTGAGTTCATTAAGTTAGGCTGTTCCTTTGGGTGTGACTTGATGTACACCCAACAGTAACAACGATATTGGGTACTTTGTAGGTTTGCGGACAGTCTGGTGTACTATTGCTTTAGTCTTCAAGTGGGGGACTTTGGCCTGGACATCTACCTGACACAGCTAATATTTGGAGTAGTGGAGATGCTTACCCGTCTTTCCAGCATCCCCATAATGGAGAAGCTGGGTCGCAAGTGGAGCCTGTTAGGTTCCCTGACTCTGGCGGGCACTATGTGCATCATCATCATCTTCATCCCAGCAGGTACCAGGCTGTCTTCCTCCCTGCCAGGGCTACCCCCATTGCTCCCACACCACTACGGGTTCCCCAGGGTTTGGGCATAGAGGGTGAGACACTTGAGTGACAGGGAGGTGTGTGGGCTTAGGTGATGGTGTCTTCCCCCTGTGTAGCCCCCTGTGTAGCTGACCTTGGCTCTCCTCCAGGTCTCCCCACAGTGGTCACTGTGCTGGCTGTGGTGGGGAAGTCAGCCTCATCTTCTGCCTTCACCATATCCTATGTGTACACTGCTGAGCTCTACCCCACCATCATCAGGTAAGCACTGCCCTGGGGATCTAATACCACCCATTCCTCTGGGGATCTAATACCACCCATTCATCTGGCCCTCTGCTACCAGTCACATGCAGCCAGTGAGCTGCCTATGGATCTAGGCCACTGAAGAGTTTGTCCACTCACTGAGTCACCACAGGACACTGGAGGACCAATAGGCATGGGCATGCCCTGGCCGTCTCTGGACCAGAATGTGGGAGAGAAGTCAGAGTGAAGGTGTGGCCCAGGAGAGGACGCTCGGAAGTGGAAAAGGCGTTTGGGTCTCTAGAGGTGACAGGAGAGCAGCAGAGAGGGCTTGCTGCTTCAGGAAGCAGGCAGAGTAGGCAGGCACGGTGGCTGAGACCTGGGCCCTGGCATCTCTGGAGTGGGTGTACCCTGACCCGTGACCAGAGCCTCAGCTTGTGCTGCTTTCCCCAGGCAAACAGGCATGGGGCTGGTGAGCATCTTCTCCAGGATTGGCGGCATCATCACACCGCTCGTGATGCTGCTGGAGCAGTACCACAGGGCTGTCCCCATGGTCATCTTTGGCAGCTTCCCCGTCGTGGCAGGCCTACTGTGCGCTCTACTGCCTGAGACGCGGGGCCAGACCCTGAAGGATACCATCCAGGACCTGGAGAAGGGGTGCCCCCTACGGTGAGCGTTGACTTGCTAGACCTCATTAGGGCCAGGCTTCCCCATCACCATTATCCCTTTATTGCTTACTCATTGCTTACTGGGTGATATGGTGCCCCCCTGGCACCGCTGTTTTCTGGTTGACTTTAGAGCACATTCCCCCTACTTTGAGCAGGGAACGGTAAGAGGTCTGTCATGGGACCATGTGTTGGGCAGTCACTGACTGTATTCTGCTTCTTGTAGGTCCCACAACACAGTACCCCAGAGAAAAGAAATGGAAGCCACAGGAAGGACTTCCAACATGGGGAAGGCCATTGTGAACAGTTCGTACTTCTGACTGTGGCCGCTAAGAGCCAGCTCACCAAAAACAGAGGATTGCCCACGATATCTTCTTGATTTTGTCAGGATCCACAGGGACAGAGGGGTCAGAGAGCCTTGTTCACGTAGGCAACACAGCAGAACCCAATGGAAGCATCAAGGACTGGACTCCTTCCTCTTCACAGCTTGCATACACAAACTACACCCCAGTACCATGACTGAGTTGGGCTTGGGTCTCTCTTCATCTTTCCCAACAGGCTCTGAAGTTATGACCTCACTGTCCCCTCAACCCGGAATACTCCACCCTCCTAAACAAAACAGAAGCCAATAGCCCCATCCCAAACAAAGCAGCTCAAACCCAGAACAGGATGCCAGGAAGGGCCAGCTGCAGAAGTAGGTTAACAAAAATGCTATGCCATATTTACTTTGGGATGCCTTCTTCCTGGCCAGTGGTCAGCTTGTGCCTCACATGTGTGAGGCTAGCAAGGAACGGGTGCCCTGCCCCTACCCGCTGTGCCATGATGCCCAGTAGGTAAGGAAGAGGGAAGAACTCCTTCTGTTCATCTGCCGTTGGTTGTTACTTCCCAGCATGCCCTGGCTCCTCGGCAGTCTGCATTTGCTGGCTTCTAAGAACTGACTTTGCTGCTGGGCACATTCTGGGGCCATTTAGAGGTTCTCTGTGCAGATGTAATTGGGGCCAAGCTCTTGTGTACATTGAAAGATTCCTGTGTCTTATCCTGTCAATCAGGTTATCTTTAGTGGTTGCTCATGAGCACTGCAGAAGCTAAGACATCTGGGATCCCAGAGGAGATTCTACCCAGGCCAGAGCTCTTTTCAATAGCAGGGAACCTTAAGAGGGACACGGTGGCTAGATATGCCAATCCACACCTGACCTCTAGAGGGCACTGTTGAACAGAGAATAGCTGGTCCAGAGCTATTTGGTGGTGCAGTTGTCTTTGCTGGGGTTGGTGCATCATTCAGACCTGGACCCCAGCCTTCCCATTTTACAGAGAGTGATTTTGTTCAGCATGTGGGAGGCATTGAGTTCAATTCTCAATGCTCTTACCTATCCACACACTTGCTCAAAACGGGTGATTTCATGGGTTACCTCATAACAAACCTCAAACTCTGCCCGGTAATGCAAAGTGAAGAGGTCTGGGAGTGTGCTCTCTGCAGGCGACGTCTGGGATTAAGACCACTATACTAGACACTGGCTTGAATTCTGTGTCTGAGCTCTAAGACCTTGCCCTATTCTCTGTTAACTGTGCCTCTACTCTGACGCAGTCCCTAGGGGCCCGACCCTTATGTCATCGACTTCCTCTCACAAGTGTGAACCTGTGTCCTTTTTACTGTGGGCCTGTAGAGAGCCGCGTGATGCCACGCCTTACAGGTGGCGCTGATTCCCGCCTTCCACCTTCCCAACGGTGAATGCTCTCAGGTGTGAACAACTCCATATATGGCTAACGCTAAAGATCTGGCTTGCTTCTGCGTTTCTGGACCTATCTGCGTTTCCCACGTGGCTTGCTGGGGTTGGCTACCCAGAGGTTATTTAAGCTGTAGACTGGCTTTTCCCCAGGGTGAGAGGTAGCGAGAGGGTAAAAAAGATTGTTCAAAGGGCCTGAATAAAACCGCAGTGAGAAGAGTCTGGTGTTGTGTTTTCCTTGCTGGCGAGACAGGCGCAACAATTGGTGCCGAAACCTGGGAACGTTATGGGGACACAACC
Source organism: Myodes glareolus (assembly GCF_982192425.1). Classification (NCBI taxonomy): domain Eukaryota; kingdom Metazoa; phylum Chordata; class Mammalia; order Rodentia; family Cricetidae; genus Myodes; species Myodes glareolus. The sequence continues at coordinate 5,172,777 of NC_142029.1, forward strand.
TCTCGTCTGGACTCAGAACTTGCTGCGGGCAGGGAAGTGCACTAGTAAATTCCCAGGTAAAGGGGAAGTCCGCGTCAAGAGCGGGGTTAATGACCACAACAAAAGTAGGGTTAATGACCATGACAAAAGTGGGGTTAATGACCACGACAAGAATGGGGTTAATGTGACTGCGACAAGAGCAGGGTTAGTGTAAATGTGTACAGATGTATGTTATGTTGTTTGTGTTGTCTTTTGTGTACTGGACAGGAGAAAGATATTTGAATTTAGGAACTGCTAAGAAAGGTATTTTGAATTTAAAATATGGGCCTAAGGATTTGATGTTTTGGAAAAGAGGTTCTGTTTTCATCACCACAGAAAATGAGAGCCTAAGGATGTATTCGAGATTTATGTGGTTTGAATCACCAAGACCTCCTGAAATGTTGTAGTAAATACCCCTAAGAATGCAGCATCCCCACTCAGCAGGAAGTAGCCAGACAGACTGACAATGCCCAAATTCCCTAAAAGATTGTTTAAGTGGGGTCTTTTCAGTGGTTGCAGAGCAGCAAGCCTGTTTCCCTGAGTTCCGCTCCACTCCGTGCACCAATTTGGACCTAAAACGAATGCAGCTGGGGCTAGAAGGCAGCTGGAGCAGAGCTTTGCTAGGTGACTGTGGTAAAAGGCACATTGCCCCAGCCCAGTCGGTGCCTAGCCTGGCGGATGCCACAGCAGTGCCAAGAATGGGAACAGTGCCACAAGCTGTCAAACCGAAAGACCTGCAGTGTACCTGGAACTGAGGGGCTCTGAGGCTGGAGTGGCTCCGGCTCTGCTTGGCTAAGCTGAACTGTGCTGACTTCAGGCAGGACTGATTGTAATTATCATAATAAAAGCGCAACTAAGGTTTAGACTGGCAGTAAACAGGCAGTACCGTATTACTTCTACATGGTGCAACTTAAGTTTCAAAGAACTGCTTAAAACCCTTTTATAGGTACAAAGAACCCCTGGATATTAAGGTGATTAAGTCCTTGACTAAATCTGTGAGAATTTACAGTCTCTTTTACTGTGGCACAGGTGAAAGCCTTGAATAGATATTGCATGACGCCCAATGATTGGAATGGGCTTGCATGTGCATGTTTAAGGCCAGGACAGTATTTAGACTAGAGAGCCATCTTGATGGAGTTTGCTAACGAGGAAGCGACCCTGTTTGCCGCCTCTCCCATCAGCCCCATGAGCTCCAGCAGCTCCAGCGTGGACCCTGAGGCGTTGCTGGCCTGTGCCGCCTCGGTCATGGGTCCAGCACCTTCAGTGTTGGCTCCCGCCACACTCCCCACCAGCACAGCGCGGAGAGCAAGTCTAGCTCCGCGGGGATGGCGGCAGGGGGTTCCAGGGCTGGAGCTGCCACTACGGGCACAGGCTCCATAGCTGCGCAAGTCGGGGAACCGGCAGAGCAGTGTGGACCGGCCTCAGTGGCAGCGGGAGGCACAGCTTCCCCTGAAGGGGCAATGTCTAATGGGGTTTACGCCCTGCCAAGTGCGGCCAAAGGAGAAGTGAAGCCCGTAGTATCCAGCACGCCTCTGGTGGACTTCTTGATGCAGCTGGAGGATTACACCCGTACGATCCCACATGCAGTGACTGATTATTACCTGAACCGTGCTATAAATTTGTCTAAGCAATTGTCTAGTTATCTTTTAGGTAATTGGACTGGAGAATTTGATGTCATGATGGAACAGCTGAGGGTTATCATCATCACCATGAATTCTACCTGAGTGGATGCTGGCATAGCTGAAGGACTCTCGTCCTGGATCTCCACTGCCATAAAACATCTAAAAGAGTGGGCAGGCTTGGGAATGTTAGCAGGCCTCTTGGTGTTGGTCTCCCTGGCTTGCCTGTGGTGTATATGCAAGATCAGGGTTTTTCAGCAACGCAGTGCAGCCATGATTATTAAAGCTGTTACAGCCATTGAAGCAGGACAGTCCCCCTACATGCACAGGATGCAAGGCTACTCTTGCCTGTTGCATCTAAAACAAAAAGGGGGAACTGTAGAGAGCCACGTGATGCCACGCCTTACAGGTGGCGCTGATTCCCGCCTTCCACCTTCCCAACGGTGAATGCTCTCAGGTGTGAACAACTCCATATATGGCTAACGCTAAAGATCTGGCTTGCTTCCGCATTTCTGGACCTATCTGCATTTCCCACGTGGCTTGCTGGGGTTGGCTACCCAGAGGTTATTTAAGCTGTAGACTGGCTTTTCCCCGGGGTGAGAGGGTAAAAACGATTGTTCAAAGGGCCTGAATAAAACCGCAGTGAGAAGAGTCCAGTGTTGCGTTTTCCTTGCTGGCGAGGCGGGCACGACTTGGGCCAGTGTCAGCAGACATCCCATGTCCTCAGCCCTTTTCGGAAGGGCTCTGTCCCCTCTGCCTCTGTATACAATATGAAAGCTCTCATAGCAGGGGAGCCGGGTGAAGGGCCCCTTTCCTCAGTGGCACTTCTTGGCCATCACACCCCCTCGCTTGCCAAACTCAGTCTGTGGAAACCCCCCTCCCTGAGTCTGGTCCCACTTCTGCACCTCCAGATCATGTGCCTCCCTTCCATAACTTTTCTCCTGGACATGGCTACCCTGTGTATTCCACTTACTGTCATCCTTTGGAGAAAACCCTTTCCTTCCCAAATCCCATATAAGTGAATAAAAGAGTGAGCTCTTGCAGCACCGCTCACCACACCCTTTGTTTTGGATACTTCTGTCTAACTGTAACCAACATGAGAGAACAAGTTCAAGACTCGTTCCTTATTTGTGTGTGTTTGTCTGTCTGCCACGTGAGTGCTGTGCCTGCAGAGGCCAAAAGAGGGCGCCAGGTGCCCTGAACTGGAGTGGCAGACGATGCAAGCTGCCTGAGGTAGGTAGCCTAGAATGGAACTCAGGCACTCTGGAAGAGCAGCAAGACCTCCTCACTGCTGAGCCCTCTCTTCAGCCCTGACAAAACCACTTTCAAGGAGGAAGGATTTCTGCTCAGGTTTTCTAAAGGCTTCCTCCATGGCCACTCAGCCCCACGTGCTTTAGCGGAACGTCATGGAGGTGAGAATGTGGTGGGAGGTTCTCCACCTCTTGAAGGTTAGGGAAGAAGATGAGAAATGGCCTAGGGACCATGCACAACTTTAGAAGGATTGCCTCTAGTGACCTGTTTTCTCTAACTAGGCCCCACCTCCTAAGTTCCTGGAGCCTTTTAAAATAGGGCCACCAGGTCAGTATCAAATATTCAACCCATGAAACCCCTGGGGCCATTTCCTACTGGAACTCTAATGGCATGCTAACACTTTGGTTGGTTTGCTCCTGACTTGGTCTGCTTGGGGTGCACAACAGCAGCCAGGTGATCTGAGGTTAGGGTGCCAGGGTGGCCAGGTTCTGGTGAAGAGCCTTTCTGTATGCCCTATATGCATGCCTCTAAGTGCTTCTCTAGACCTCTGGGAATGGAAGGCCACCTCTCTTGGTCCTCATGTGGCCTTTTTTGGTGTGTGTGTACGGAGAGAAGTTTCTCTTCCCCTCCTCCTATTAGGTCACTGATTCCATCGGTGGGGGGGGGCCCACCATGATGATCGTATTTAGATATGAGCTAATCATGGTCATGACCTCATCCACATACCGTGACCCTGAGGGAAGGAATGCAGTCATTCTACAGCAATCTTCTTAGTTCTACTGGGACCTTGTGGCCTGTTGACTCTTCTCCCAGTCTCTGTCACCTCCCAGACCAGAGCAGAAACTGTCCCTCCACCTGCAGTGGAGACAGATCGGCCCTGTTCTTCTTACCAGCACCTCACACTTTAATTCTTGTGCTGTTTGGTTGTGTCCAACTAGAAAAGCCACAGCAGCAAGTGAGCCCAGGTACCCGTGCTGTCTCTGCACCCCAGACGGCAAGAGAGTCATGCGCTGTTCGGTTTCATTTTTCTGTGAATCCAGCAACCAGCCTCCCACAGGCTTTTGGCAGCCCAGCTTCTATTGGGACTCTTTTCTGTCTTCACTAATGGCCACTTCTCTTCTCCACTCTGTGTGTCTCTCATCCTACATTTCACAATCAAGAAGTCCCCCCCCTTGCTCCAGAAACGGGGGCCACCCCAGGTCACCTCTCCAGGCTGCCTACCCACAACCCTATTGACCTGGAGGTGATGCCATGACCTTTACCCCAAACCTGGCTGCTGCTAAAGGTTAAGCCTCTTCTCAGTCTCCGCTCTTCCCTTGGATCAAGGATCCTGGTTGTCAGGTAGGTCAGTGAAGGCTCTAAGTTGCATTTGCCTCCATGTCTCCATGGCAGCGAGAGACTTCAGTTCCTTCTGAAGTGCTGGCCACTCTCAGAGCTCTCTAGTGAGCCAATGACTGTCCACTGTGCGGAGTGGTCAGCCCAGGCCACTTGCCTCCAGAGGAGTCTAGGACAGAACTTGACCACCATTCTACTGTGGGTGAGAGAGTCTCAGGGCCTTCCTGTGGGACTGGCCTTGTTTCACTGTTTCTTGATTGCCACCTGCTGGCTTTTGCTTTTAAGAAGCTAGGGCCAAACTTACCCTATTGTATTTAGCTCGCAGGAGTTGAAAGACCCTAATATTTACTAGTTTCTTCATACAGCAAGGGAGACAGAAATGGTATTCTAGGGTTTTGTGTATATATGATGTAATTATATGTGTGCATGGATGGATAGGGTATATATGTGTGGTGTGTGGGGTCCGAGGGTGTCTTAGTTAGGGTTCCTATTGTTGTGAAGAGACACAAGGACCACGATGACTCTTATAAAGAAAACATTGAGTTGAGATGGCATCTTACAGTGTCAGAGGTTCAGTCCATTGCCATCACGGTGGGACATGGCAGCGTGCAGACAGATGTGGTGCTGGAGATGTGACTGAGAGTCCTACATAGATCTTACGGGTAACAGGAAGTGGTCTGAGTGTCACACTGAGCAAAGCCCGCCTTCACAGTGACACACTTCCTACAGCAAGGCCATTCAACTCCAGCAAAGTCACACCTCCCCACAGTGACTTCCTTTGGGAGCCATTTTCTTTCAGGGGTTGACCTTGCATATTGTTCCTCATCTCCCATCTTGCCTGGGCTGGAGCCTCTTTGCTGTGTATTACAGGGTAGCTTCTGGGGATTTCCCCTTTCTGCCCCGTCTCAGTACTGTAGTGCTGGTGGGTTACAGATATGTGCTTCCGTTCCTGGCTTTACAGGAGTTCTGGGTAATTCAAACTAAATCACCTTCTCAGCCCCATCATGTGCATGTGTGTGCGTGTGTGTGTGTGCGCGCACACGCACATAATTAAAAGCTGATTAACATGATAGTTGGCGTGAATATTAGCTCTTTAAACTCATGTGTAAAGAACCAGTGTTTCCTCCCATTAAGCCTCTCTCTGTCATGTGTTCACTGGAACGTCAGTCTCCGATGACAGCAGTGTTCCTCGGTGCCTAGAGATGAAGCTGGAGGCAGGGCTCACAGGACCAGGGAGGTAGAGACTTGGGACTTATAGGACCAAGGGCCTCCCATCCTGATTATTTTTCTTACCAACTGCTGGGCTCCCCTTGTGCCACTGCCCAGGCCCGCATCCCTAGCACTTCAGCTTATAAGATCGGGGGACTCTAAGGGGCTTGAGGGCCCTGGGAGCAGCTGCTTGGGTGACCTAGAAACACCTGGGAGGCCTGATGAAGAAGTTATTCTAGGTCCCAGACACCAAGAGGATTTCTGTGCCTTCGCAGGTAAGAGGAGAGTTGAAGTTCCATGAGCTGAAGAGTAGCTATAAGGACAGTTCTCTGTGATAGTAACTTTAGTCTAAGAGCAAGCAAATATATATACATGTACACGTATGAATATGCACGTAAGCCAGAGGTTGACCTTGGGTGTCTTGGTTTTGGAGCCATGCACCATCTCTCTCTCTCTCTCTCTCTCTCTCTCTCGTGTGTGTGTATACATGTGGAAGCCCGAGGTTAGCACCAGGTGTCTTTTTTCAATCCCTTTCCACCTTAGTTTTTGAGACTTGGTCCTTCACTGAACTTGAAGCTCTTCGATTCAGATAGTTTGGCTGGCTGTTGAGCTCCAGGGGTCTCCCTGTCCCCATCCCATCCTTCCTCCTACCATTGCAGGGCTGGGAATACAGGGATCTGGGGCTGGGCCTGGATTTTACATTGTTGCTGGACATCTGAGTTCAGGTCTTCATGTTTATGTGACAAGTACTTTGCCAAGTACTGAGCTTTCTCCCTAACCCCTCACCTTGTTATATGAGATAGGATCCGTCATTGGGACAAGAGGCGCGCGCCAGTCAGCTAGGCTGGCTGCCCAGCCGGCCTCAGGGACCCTCCTGTCTCTGTAGAGCTGGACTTACAGGCCACCACTTGCAGCTTTCACACGGGCCCTCTATGCGTGTGCGGTGAGCCCCTGGCCTGCTGAGTTGTCTCCTGAGTCCTGCCTCCTAACTTTTCTCTGCCAGTTTTGCCAGTGCCCCGTGCTGATGGAGACATCTGGCAAGTCTGGTCCCCAGACTCCTTTGCTGTCATTCCTTCTTCTTACCCGGTTCTTATCCCGAGCCGTGTCCTAAAGCCACAGTCAGGGTCCCTCAAGTCCTCGGCTTCCCCACCCCAGTTCTGGCTGGCTCCTGTGTTGGTTCCCCACCCCTACTCCAAGCTGAAAGACTGTAGTCCCATTTGCACTAGCAGAGAAGGGCCCTGGCTCTTGGGAAGGTGGGTTAGAAGCGAGCAGGTCTAGCAAACTGAGAGAGTCGTGTCCTTGAGGCAAAAGCAGTATAGTACAGAGTAGGCCTTTCCAGGGGTGGGGTCAGGAAGGCTTGAAGGACAGCTGACCAAGAGTGGGCTTTCGTTTGGAGGGGACGTGCTTTCCGTATAGAAGACAGTTTGTGTAGAAGCACAAGGCTGCCTCACAGGCAGTTTGCCTACTTGCCTTAACCAATTCTGGCCTCGAGACTGTGACCACCTGTGTGTCTGGAGTAGACTATGGCCCTCAACGTTCCTAGTCCACCCTCTCCGACCCATTGTGACGCGATCTCTCTGGCCACCAATGGAACTCCAGGGTTCTGCTTCTAAGGCGGTGGTTGCGCCTGGACAACAGTCAGGTGGGCCCTGGCTTTGGCTTGTGGTCCTGTCTCCAGGGAGGGCAGACTCGGGGCATGTGTAGAAGGTGGCAGTTATGATAATACCTGGTGAGTGTGGGGCCATGTTCCCAGCACAGATCTGGATGGGAATGGGCCTGAGCTCTGGAAAGAGCAGGCTGTCCTCAAGGGAAGTGCGGGTTTTCCGACGTGGCACCTGGCCGTTTTTTGAGTGCTGGACTCTCTGTTCTTCTAGCGGGACCTTTGGGATTGGGGATGGCGATGTGGTCAGAGGCCATGCCAATCCCCATGGGTAGTCCGTGGAAGGAGGGGTTAATTAAATTAATTGAGTAAATTAACCAATTTAACTAAATTAACCAAGCTGGCCTTGAACTCATCTTGTACCCTAGGCTGGTCTCAAACATTGTGATCCTCTTGCCTCAGCCTCACAAGTAGTTGGAATCAGAGCCCTATAGTGCCAGGCCCAGCTTCCTTCCTTTACTTTGACCATAATTTTCATCTTCTAAGAATTTCTTCTTCTTTTTTTTACCTTTTATAATGAAACTTAGCTGATCAATATTCAGCCTTTAATTTTCTATAAAAAGCAGCTAAAGGCATCCATTCCCCACAAATCGCCACTTTTAAACCACCCATGCATTTGATACTTGTATTGTTACCACTTATAAATATTTTAGTTTTCTATGATTTCTTTGATGTTTGAGGAGCCCACAAGTTTTTACCTTATTAAGACTCTCTACCAAGGTTACGGTAATACTTCTTTGTTGTTCTAAGGATTCCATAGAGTCTCAATCAAAGCTCAGCAAATATTTTTGTGGCTATAACAAGTGAGTCCTAACGTTCACATTCAGATGACTGAGAGTGGTCAGCCGACTGTGACCGCGAGGAAGTAGATTGAATTGTGGGTATGTCTGTGTGTCGGCATTTGCATCAGAATATCAAGACTTGCAGTAAAATTAGCACAACCGAGATAGCATAGTGTTGACAAAATGGTGTGCACACAGGTCGGTGAGACAGCAGATACAGCCACCTGAGCAAAGGGGCAAAATGTAGCCTTCCATGAGTGAGTTATACTGGCTCTCTATAGGGAAAATACTAATCTAGACAGTATTTTGTAAATCTACTAATTTACAAAAAATTAAATCAGACTGTAGACTTAACATGAAGCAGCAAAAGAAAACTCGTAGAAGGAAAACAGCAGAAAACCTTTGAGTTCTTGGGTTCGGCAATGAGATTTTTAGCTTTAACATCAAAAGCAAAACCTCAGAAAGAAAAAGAATAGGTATGCTGAGACTATTTAAAACTAAGACTGTGCTCTACAAAGACCCTATTAGAAGGGCGGAAAGTCAGAGGCCAAAGGAGCATTGGAGAAGGGCTTATGTCCAAACTACAGGTTTTAAAATAGGCGGCAGGGGCTGGGGGCCAGGGGACTCAGCAGCTTAGAGCAGTCGTGGCTCTCGCAGCGAACCCCCGTTTGATTCCCAGCACCCGTGTCAGATGACTCACGACCAGTATAACCCCCACTGAAGGGGGCTCTGATTCCACATCCCCTGCAGTCATGTACACATACCCACTGTGAAAAACAAATCTTTAAAACTAGGCAGAAATGTCTGGTGATTGCAGAGCCCAGCATGTAGAGGACCCAGAGATAAACATAGAGAGATTGATGGACAGACAGACAGAGAAATTAAGACTTAGGCGCAAGAAGAGCAATCCTTTAAGGAGAAAGACAGACAGAAATGAGAAGAGAAAAAGATATTGTTAGCAATTGCATTCCACAACAATTGTATCGCTGCTACATGCCTATCTGGCATGGCCGGAAGAAAAGGGAACTGGTCGTAGTAATTCCTGCAAAGGGAATGGAACAAAGTTCTCATTCATCATTGATGGGATTTCAGGGTCATGTGGGTCATTTGAAGACAGTTGATAGTTTTCACAACATTAATCCTAATCTTGCTATGTGACCCAGCATCCCAGCACCCCGGCACCCATGACCCTAGAGGTTTATTTGAAAACTTAAGCCTGCACACAAACTTCCACAGAAACGATTATAGTGGCCTCCTTCACAGTTGCCAAAGAATGAATAGAAGAGTGTCCGTCAGTGGGTGAATGGATAGACAGACTGTGGCACACGCAGGTAGAGTGTCCATCAGTGGGTGAATGGATAGACAGACTGTGGCACACGCAGGTAGAGTGTCCGTCAGTGGGTGAATGGATATATGGACTGTGGCACACACATGTAACCAAGTACCTTTGGGAGACCTTTAAACTGTGTTGTTAGGTAGCATGTTGATGAGACTTCACGGTTGCAGTTTCTCTGACATTTCTAAGAGATAAAAATTCACAGTGAACTTTGTTTCTCTGAATTTTACAATCTCCCCACCTCCCTTCTGCTGTAATCCCTGAGCCTCGGGTGTGGGAGCTGTGGTGTAGATACACAAGTCAGGGTTGGCCACCACACAGTCGCTGGTCCTTCTGCATTTTGATCAGCTGTGGTTTTCTGTCAAGGGCACTGATGGATGTGCTGAGAGAAATCTCAGGGGACGGACAAAGAACTATATGCAGCTAAGGAGTGCCAAAACTGGGAGAAATACCTCAATCTTCCCCAAGCACTGAAATCATGTAGTTACACATAAAAGTAACGCTGTGTTGGCTGAGTAGGTTGTATTAATATATTTAGGTGTGTGTGTGTGTGTAACAACTAAAATAGAGACCGTGAATATGAGAGACATCAAGAGGTTGGTGTACATGGGAAGGATTGGAGGGAGGAAAGAGATGGGGGAAATAGCATAATTATATTTTAGTTAAAACTTCTGTTAAATCACAGAGAGACATGATGACATTGAAAATGAATAGTATTAAAAGTGAACAAAATCCTAAAGGGAAGAATGCTGTGTGGGTTCAGCTTTGCACGTCTGGGAAAGGCAGAATCCCAACGAGTGCCTCATGGATGACTTAGAAGAGGAAGGAGAGCTGGACACGCAACAGGCCCTGTCTTGCTAAAGCCCGGAGAACTGTTATGTCACAGTGCATAAACCAGACGAACCCTAAAAGTCACTTAGGAGCCTAAGAGAGCCTGGGATAGAATGTGACAAATGAATTTAACTACTATAAATGTATTAATACACTTTTAACTTTTAAATTTAAATAAAATGCTATTAAATTGTTCTTAATTTCTGATTTATTTCCACTGTATCAGAAAGTATATATTGCATGTTTTCTCTTAAACATGGACTCTCTCTCTCTCTCTCTCTCTCTCTCTCTCTCTCTCTCTCTCTCTCTCTCTGTGTGTGTGTGTGTGTGTGTGTGTGTAAAATGAAAGTCAAAGGGACTATCTGGGAAGAGGAAGAGCCCCTGGGAGGAGCGAGGTGTCGGAAGACAGGAGACAAAGGGTAGAGGATAATGATGAATGAACAAGCATCTATACATGTGTGGGAATGTCATAATGGACGCCATCATTTTGTACAATATGTGTAATATTACTTTTAATTTTGTTTACATATATATGTGCATATATATGTAGGTGCCAGTGGAGGTGTTGGACCATAGAGGGTTGTGAGCAGCCTAGCATGGGCACTAAACTTGGGTCTTCTATAAGAGCAATACTTACTCTTAACTGCTGAGCTCTCTCCAGGCCCTAAATACAATAATCATAAGAAAAAGGATCCATATGTCTATACATCAAAAATTTCCTGAAGCTTAACTTATTACCTGAACTGTGATTGCATTTCACAAATTCTCTGGGTAGGTTTGAGGAAAACGTATATTCTCTTGTTGCGTGTTGCAGAATTTTATAAATGACAATAGATAACGACCCTCCAGATGTGGCCAGGGGTGATGGCGCATGCCTTTAATCCCAGCACTCGGGAAGCAGAGGCAGGTGGATCTCTGTGAGTTCTGGGCCAGCCTGGTCTACAGAATGAGTTCCAGGACAGGTAGAGCTACATAGAGAAAACCTGTCTTGAAAAGAAAAGAAAAATAAAAAATAAGATTGTCAGCTTTGAAAATGTTTTTTCATTTGTGTGTTTGTTTGTGTGTGTGTGTGTGTGTGTGTGTGTGTGTGTGTGTGTGTACAGGCATATGCGTGTGAAGGCCAGAAGATAGCACATGATCTCCTCAGAGCTTCCCAACTATTTCTTTTGGGGGTCAGAGTCTCTCTGTGTCTGGTGCTTTCATTTTTTCTTAGCTAGACTGGAAACCGGAAAATCCCAGCAATCCTCCTGTCTCCACCCATCTTGTAGTTGGGGTGTAAGCATGCTTGCCTGGCTTGTTATGTGGGTGCTAGGCTCATAACTTCAGTCTTTGGGATGTGTGCCAAGCACCCTAGAACACAGGAGCTCTCCAGTAAGACTCCCCACCCCCATTTTTGAGACAGAATCTTGTTCTATAGCCAAGACTAGCCTTAAACTTGGGATCCTCTCACTACTCAGTTTTGGGGTGGCAGGTATGCACCCCCCCCCACAGCTGGCGAGAGAGAGCTCCCAAGCAGCGTTAGTCTATATCATTGCTAAATACATTTTTCCTCTTAGAGGAGCTTCATCAGGGCCTGCAGTGGCAGCTCTGTGGCTAGGAGCTTGCTGTTGTTAGAGAATCCAAATTCTGTTTCTTGTGCCCACATTGAGGGGCTCACAGTCCAGCTGCAGGGCATCCCACACCCGCTCTGGCCTCCGAGAGCGCCTGCACACACACAAACACACTGCACTCAGATACATATCTCTACATAGGTACACCCGCTCTGGCCTCTGAGGGCTCCTGCACACACACAAATACACCACACACACATACATACCTCCATAAAGGTACACCCGCTCTGGCCTCCGAGAGCGCCTGCACACACACAAATACACCGCACATAGATACATACCTCCACACAGATACGTGTACACAATTAAAAGTCAACCTGAAGGGCTACAGATGTCATCACTGTGTCGGAGTTGTTGCTCCTCCCTGCACACTTTGTTTGAAGTATTTGAAGGGGGTTAGTAGGCTCAGATAGTTTAAGAGTTTTATTATATTCTGAAACTTTTTGGGGGGCAGGCGATTTCGAGACAGGGTTTCCCAGTAGTTATGGAGCCTATCCTGGAACTTACTCTGTAGACCAGGCTGGCCTCGAACTCACAGAGATCCGCCTGCCTCTGCCTTCCAAGTGCTGGGATTAAAGGCGTGCACCACCACTGCCCAGCTATATTCTGAACGTTTTATCTTTAGGTAGTAAATCTCTCTATTCCTAGTGATGTCCAATTTTGGTATTTTTCTTTTTTTCAAAGATTTTCATATTATGCAAACGAGTGTTTTGTCTGCATGTATGTCTGTGCACCTTCCATATATGTGCAGGGCCCACAAAGGCCAACCAGGGGGTCAGATCCCCCTGGACTGGAGTCACAGATGGTTGTAACTGCCATGTGGATGTTGGGAACCAAACCTGAAGCCTCTGCAAAGGCAGAGTTCTCTTAACTGCTGAGCCACCCCTCTGGTTCCTTTAGCATTTATCTGAGTAATTTAGCTGTATCGACTTCCTTTTGATTATTGCACCAAATACAACATTCCTATCCCATTACTCTCTGCCTTTTCTTGTCCTCGTGCCTTAAGTGTGTCTTCTTACAAGCTGAGCAAATTGTCATCTACATCAAGACATTTCAATAAGAGGAGAGGACCAAGGTGACTCCCTATGATAGCCTAGAAGACATAAACAAGGTATGCTCCCAGGACATTGGGAAATGCTTACAACCCTTTTAAAACATAGTATGGATTTGATAGTTCTCTTTTATTTTTAACTTATTATATTAACATTTTAATTAATGTGTAGTAGTTATGTGTATTTATAGAGTACAATCTAGCTCTTTAAAAACATGTATGCAATAGGTAATGATCAAGTCAGTCATTAACATATCTTCTATCTCAGATATAACATTATTTCTTAGCATTGGGAATATTCAAAATGCTATTGGTTACTTTGGAATAGTCAATTGATTGTTGTCCACCATAGTTATTCTGCTGTGCTACAGAGCATCAGATGGTATTCTTCTTCGATCCAGCTCTATCCCTCTCCCTATTAACTCTCATCTCCCCGCCTCTGCCCCTGGCCTGCCAAGGCTCTGGTAAGCCACTGCTTGTTTCTTTGAGATCAACTTTGTCTTCCACACAAATGAGAACACAACGCAGGGCATTTGTCTTTGTGTATGTGACTTATTTCACTCAGCAGAATGCCTGCCTCTACTATTCATGTTTCTTTCGTTTTTCTTCCTTTTTTTTTTTTTTTCGAGACAGAGTTCCTCTGTAGCTTTGGAGCCTGTCCTGGAACTCACTCTGTAGATCAGTCTGGCCTCAAACTCACAGAGATCCGCCTGCCTCTGCCTCCTGAGTGCTGGGATTAAAGGTGTGCGCCACCACTGCCCAGCATTCTATCCATGTTTCCACAAATGACAAAATGTTGGTCTTTAATGTCTGAATGGTATTCTACTGTACATATATAGATGGAAGAGAGATAGGTGATAGATATATAAATTATAGATGATAGGTAGACAGATTAATTATTGATGATATGTAGATAGGTGATAGTTGATATATAGATTGATGATCGATAGATGAATAGATGGTTAATAGATGATTGATAGATAAGTTATAGATACAAATAGATGATGATAGGTAGGTAGGCGATGGATAGATAGGTGATATATAGATAGATAGATAGATCGATAGATAGATGATAGGTAGATGATAGATAGATAGATAGATAGATAGATAGATAGATAGATAGATAGGCAGATCATTTGTGTCACAGTGGCCAAATAGCTGATAGAGACCACTTTAAGGAAGAAAGGTTTGTTTTGGTCAAGGGTTGAGACCTTCTAGTTCACTGTGGTGGGAAGAGCAACCACGTTGCTCTAGATCTGTAGCAGATGGCAGCTAGAACTGGGGGTCCGACTACAACCTTCAAGTATTTGACCCTAGTGGCCTTCCTTGCACCAGCTGAAGCCCAGCTCTGAAGGCTCCTCAATCCTCAGAAACAGCATGGCTTTATAAGTTTTGACAATGAATTTGAGCTCACTTTTCCAGTTATGGTTACTGAATTCGCTTTGTCTGTGTGTCTTCTTCCTTAGATTTTTCTTTCTGAATTGAAATGTTTTCCCTTTAGTAAACATTTATCTACCCATTGAAGTAACTGTAAATCTGTAGGAGGCAAGGGTGGCTCCAAAGCCTTCACCTTGCATGCTTTCTCAGTCACAGGAAGCGCTGAAAAATATAGGTGCCTTCCCCTCCCAACTAGCATATGTACACACACACAGACACATGCACACACACACACCCTTGGAGGCCAGAAGAGGTTGTTGGATCCCCTGGAGCTAGAATTCCAGGTAGTTGTGAGCCACCTGGCACGGATGCTGGGAACTGAACACCAATCCATTGTAAATGCAGTGTGCGCTCTTACTATTGGCCATGTCTGCCACCCCACCGTCTTCTTTCTCTCCTCCATAGTTTGACAGTCCCCTAGTTTCTTAGCACAATCTATATTTGAAATTCTTGTACAAACTTGTCGTTTGGATTGACCTGAGTTTCATCTCAGGAGGACTCCCTAAGATCTTTTGTCAATTCCATCAGATTAGGTATTTTGCTTCTGTGCCCGCTTAGTTCCCAATTAGCAATGCACATCTTTATTCTACCCTGGTTCTTCACACACCACATCCAGGCTGGCTGTGTTCTTCATTCTCCTTTGGCTGTGCTTCAGCATCCTTCCTTGCCCCTGGGGTCCTAAGACTTAATTACAGTGTGTTTAACCACGAGTTCCTGCCATTGTGCTTGAGAGAAGCTTTGGGTTTCCTATATTGATTTATGGTTTCTAATTTTGAGAAAAGAATGTTTCTGTTTATTGCCTTTTCTGTTTCTCTTTTGAATTTCTGCTTAGGCCCATGCCACCGTCCACCTACCAAATCTAGTTCCTGCCCCACGTGCTAGCTGCACATTCCAGCTAGCTAACTCTCTGGATTGAATCTATTTGTCTAACTTCCCTTCTAGTATTTTTATTTCAACCAATCTTTTACCCCTTCTTATACTTAGAAGTTCACTCTCCGGACAGTGAGCTGTTGTCATAGTGACTTGCGTCTCAGACCACAGTCTTTGTTTGCCATTGGTCTTTGAGAATCTTGCAGAATGTTTCCACAGGAAAAGGGACTGCAGCATTCCCAACCCATAACCTCCCTAGTGCTGCAGAGGGATTTTTACTCCAAACAGAGGGTTAGGCTTAGAGTCTGCTCCTCCTCTATCCCAAGGCAGTGTCCTGAGCACTGCTCACACCCCTTCCTGCCCTCACCTGCTGCACCGCTTTGTCTCCATGTTACCGGAAGTCTCTGCCCCTTGGTGTTTCACAGTCCAGCCCTGGCTTCCAAGCTTTCTGGCAAGGGCACCAATCCACTGCCTTTGCCCCTTCCCCCCAGGCCTTTGCTGCTCCTGATTCAGGTGTTTATCTTACTTCATTATTTATTTACTTATTTGAAGAAGGGGATCCCTGGAGTTCTTGGCTGCCTTGGAAATTCCAGTGATGCCTCAGGTGTGTGAGTAGCTCGCCGTGAGGGAGTTGTCAGAGAGTTCCTGTATTGGAGAGCATTCTCCAAAACATCCAAAATATCCATTGCACTGAAAATTGAATGGTTGAGCCAGGAGGAATGGCTTATTCCAACTAAGAGACTTTGGAAGGCAAGGAAGGGACCACGTACTCATTGTTCCAAGGCAGAGGGTGTTATTTCTGTCCCTTGGCTCCCATCCTGGGATCTGATGACAGGGAACGGTGACAGGGGACTGAACTTCAGCCTTTCTTAAACAGATGAAAGAAGAACAGAATTCCAACTTATCATTTGGACCCGAGGCTTCCAGGAGCACACACCAGCATGAGACGTCCTTACCCTCCCATTCCTGGTCCTTGGAGATGTTGTTACGCAGATTGAGGGCCATAGAGGTCAAGAGGGATGACAAACTGGCCAGTGTTCTGGATGCTGTGGGGGAGTTCGGCACATTCCAGTGGAGGCTGGTGGCCCTCACCTTCATCCCCTACGTGCTGCTGTCCTTCTTCATGTTCTCAGATAGCTTCGTGCTCACCTCCCAGAGACCCTACTGTAACACCAGCTGGATCCTGAAAGTGGGTCCCAACCTCTCAGTGGCTGAGCAGCTGAACCTGACCCTGCCCCGAGCACCCAATGGAAGTTTCCTGACCTGCCTCATGTATATACCAGTGCCGTGGGATCTTGATTCCATCATCCATTTTGGCCTCAATTATACAGAAACATGCAGATATGGATGGATCTACCCTTATGCTAAGAGGCGCTCCCTGATCAATGAGGTATGCTTTTGTCTGGGGTTGTGTTGTTTATGGCTACCCAGAAAAGGAGACAGAGACAGGGAGCAATTGGCCTGAGCACATTCTGCAGGGGTGCAGAAAAGGAAACTGGGGTTCTTGTTTCCCAGCCCTGTGCCCTTCCTGTCTTAGGCAGGAAGCTAGAGTGCTTTTTGGTGTAGAGACAGGCTTGCCACCTGTCCAGAGAATTGTTTATCATGTCGTGGCTCTTGTCTTCTGGTCAAGGGAAGACCCTTAGATGGAGAGCCCTTAGATGGGGCATAGGTAGCTGTATGTAGGGTATTTTACTCTGTTACCTCTGTATTCTCTCCAACATCTGGCAGACCTTGGATCTAAGCCTGGGTTGAGGCAGTAGAGGCACTGGGCAAGGGGTCTGGGTCAGGAGACAACCAAGCAGAATGTACAGAAGCTACAGATAGGAAAGAAAAAAACCTGTGTTGGGCATTTCTCACAGGACTTCATACCCTGAGTTGAAACCCGGTACTTTTTAGTCCATGGGAAGCTCTAAGTTGGAGCCCAGGACCAATATTCGTGCCTGTGCTGAATAAGTTTCCACCAGTCTCCTTTCTTGCTCAATGTCTTTGCTTCCTCTCTCCAGGTTTAGATACAGGATCTACCAGGTGCTGGACAGACCGAGCCCAGGGATAACAGAGTAAAGACACTTCACATAGAACTACATGGCCCCTTTCCCTGAGTGTCATCTGCTTAAGGCAGCGAGCGGTTTTCAACCTATGGGTTGCAACACCTTTGGAGGTCCAACAACCCTTTTGTGGGGGTCTCATTTCAGATATACTGCAAATCAGTTATTTACACCGTGACTAATAACAGTAGCAAAATCAGTTATGAAGTGGCAACAAAATTATTTTATGGTTGGGGTCACCACAGCATGAGGAACTGTATTAAAGGGCCGCAGTCTTAGAAAAGTTGAGAATCAGTGACCTAAGGGTTCCCCTTGGGGTCAAGCTCAGTCTCTTTTCCCGAAGGGCTAGGTCTGTGTGCAGGCTGTGAGCCATGCCCTTGTCTCACCTGCAGTTTGACCTGGTGTGTGGCAATGAACCAAACAAGGAGAACATGCAGACTGTGTTTCTGGCAGGTGTCCTGACAGGGTCCCTCTTCTTCGGGTTCCTAAGTGACAAGTAAGTCCCCAGGGGTTCCCACGGATTCCTAGGACACCCTGCCTCTTTCTCAGGAGATGGCATAACCCACGAGCTCTGAATGAATCTCAAGCTGGGGAAAGCAAATGGAGGGATGCCCCAAAGCCCTACGTAACCCAGAGCCTGGCCCAGGTGCACCATTGTGGCTGGCCCGGGAAGTGTGACCCTCGGTGGCATCTCCTCCTCACACCCACAGGATAGGCCGCTATCCAGTCTTCCTGATGTCAATGGCGGGGCTCCTCGTCTTCGGCTTTGGAACAGCCTTTGTGAACACTTTTTACCAGTATCTGTTCTTCCGCTTCACGGCGGCCCAGGCAGCTGTGGGCTACGTCATCAGCAGTGTGTCTCTAGGTGACTGACTCGCAAGGGGGCAAGGTGGGACGGAGACAGGTTCAGTTCAAGAGGGAGCAGGAGGTAGATCTACCTGGGATGGACAGGCTAAAACCCAGTGGGGAAGGAATAAGAATAATCCCGTCTTGGCTGCTCAGGGGTGTGAGGGAGTCAGAAGGGAGTGCCCCAACCCTCATCCCCCACAGTATTCTCCTATACCCCAAATGTTCCCCCTCATGCTACTTGTGTACCCTGCACCTGGAGAATCAAGGGAGCTGCTAAGCCCTCTATTGCTTTGCTTTTTTAATCCTGAGCCTCACAGAGTTAACCAACTTGTTCAGGGCCACACAGCAGGAAGGAGCTGGGGCTTCTACCCTAGGAGCTGTGTGATGCTAGCACCTTGAATACATATACAGCCATACTAGACTCAAACATACTCCCTCATGTTCCTGGGGCTCTCTGACTCCTCTTCCCGTGGAGAATCTGTCGGCACACAGCCAAAGGGAACTAACCCTCTACAGAGCCTCAGGCCAAGGAGGTCAAAGCACCAAAGCACTTCAAGACCGGTAGTTCCTGGTCTCAGCCCATGTCAGACCCCATGAGAGGCCCTGAACAAGTTAGGTAGAAGTTTCAGAGGGAGTGGTTGGGAGCAGAAGAAATGGAAGGAAGAGTCTGGGCCTGAGGAGGTTCATCAAGACTTGGGGTGTGCAGTGGGAGACGCAGACAGTCTAGCTCTGAGAAAGATCTGGAACAGGCAGAAGAAGCTGTCTATTCTGAACTCACGTCCAGGGAAAGGTGGGCATGGCAGCCAGCTGCATGGACGGCCAGCCAGAGGGGACTGCAAACTGACCACAGTTTTGTTCCATGTGCTCTGCACAGTCATGGAGTGGCTGGTGGACGAGCACCGGGCCCATGCGATCATCCTGCAACACTGCTTCCTCGCCTTAGGGATCATTTTCCTGTCAGGAGCTGCCACCAGGGTTTTCCACTGGAGGCTCGTGTTCCTGCTGGCTGGTGCACCCATGTTTCCCATCATCTCCAATATCTGGTGAGTAAAACCAGTACAGGGCATACAGGGGGGTGGATCTCATAGGTACAAATGAAGGGGGAGCATGGGAGTGGGTGGGAGATGCATGACCTGAGAAGGAGCCAAAGCCGTTCACCACCCTCAGAGAAGAACCTGAGAGGTAGTCAGACAGTGGGGGTGGCAGAGGTCCAAAGACAGGCAAGCAGCAAGGTTAAAGCAGTGGGACCGAAAGCGTGGGATGGCCACGGTCACCTTCTTGAGGTGACTTCACTGGAGGAGAGCCAGAAGCATGGCACATGAGTTGAAGCTGAGTAAAGGGAGTCCCCCAAGAAGTGACCCTTCAGGGGAAAAGGGAAAGAGGTTCTTGTGGTCAGCTGAGGCATGGTCAAGTTGTTTGCGATTTTTAAATGTGGGGACCACAGACAGCAATCTGAAGTGGGACTGTGATGGTACCGCTCATGTGGTAAGTCGTGGAAAAACAAGGAGGGGGGGACAGCAATGTGCTGGCTTTCTGAGGAGAGGGGAGTCACGGTGGAGAAGGAGCTATGAGACGAGAAATGAACAACTCTAACGCATAGGCAGAAGTTTCCATCCCACTCAGCCATTCCGTTCCAAAGAAACACACAGAGGCTTATATAAATTATAAACTGTTTAGCCTGTTAGCTCAGGTTTATTACTAGCTAGCTTTTACAACTTAAATTAAGCCATAAATCTTGTCTATGTTTAGCCACATGGTTTGGTACCTTTTCTTAGTACAGCGTTCTCATCTTGCTTCCTCTGCATCTGGCTGGTGACTGTCTCTCCGCTGTTCCTCTTTCCAGAATTCTCCTAGTCTGGTTGCCCCACCTATACTTCTTGTGTGGATACTGGCCAATCAGTATTTTATTAAACCAGTACAAGTGACAAATCTTTACAGTGTGCAAGAGCATCCTCCCACAGCTCTGATGGGCATCAGGAGAGGGTGGAGATAAGGTACATAGGAAATGGGTAAAGCATTGGGACCTGGGATGTGACCCCAGCCTGCCTGGCTTCAGAGCCTCTGACTGTACCTGCCATACCATACACAGGGTAAGTATGAGAGAGGAGGTGATGGGTTACTACAGGGGACATGGAAGTGGCTTGGGACCTTTCCAGTCCTGCAGACGTTAGGGACCAACTTTGACAGTCCTCCAGATATCAGTGAGTGTGGGTGGTAGCTAGTGCCAGGTAGCATGTGTTTCTCATGTATCTGGGACAGCTTGATCTTAAGAGTCAAAAGATTTAACACTCTTAAGGATTTTTTAAAAATGTTATTAATACAGTGTTGTAAGGAGAGGCGGCTTGTTTGTCCCGGCCACCTGGCTAGCTTACACCCAAAATAACCACACAGAAACTGTATTAATTAAACCACTGCTTAACTATTAGCTCTAACTTCTTATTGGCTAACTCTTACATATCAATTTAACCCATTTCTATCAATCTGTGTATCATTGATTGATACACATGAGGTCATGGCCTACCAGAAAAGTTTCAGCACATCTACCTCCAGCTACGGATCCATGTCCTCTCTCTGACTTTGCTTTCTTCCTCCCAGAATTCAGTTCCCTCTTCTCTGCCTACGTAAGTTCTGTCCTATCAGCTAGGCCAAGGCAGTTTCTTTATTCATTAACCAAAGAAAGCAACACATGAACAGAAGACCCTCCTCCACCAATACAGGGCTGGGGTAGACAGATAAGCCCAGTGGGCACCATGTCTGCCTTGCAAATGTGAGGACCTGATACAGGGCCTCAGCCTCCGTGTAAAAAGGCAAACGCGACACTGAAAGCTTTTATCCCAGCACTGAGGGGACACAGACTGGAGGACCCCTGATGCTTGCTGGTCAAGTCGGTCTAGTATGATTAGTTAGTCCCAGGCACTGGTGAGAGACGCTGCTTCAAAAACAAACTGGTTGGTGGTGTGGGAAGTTCTTCTCTATATGTGTTGCTTTTATTGGTTAATGAATAAAGCTGCTTTTAGCCAATAGCTTAACAGAATATAACCAGGCTGGAAAAGATATATAGAGAAAGTAGGTGAAGTCAGTGAGAAGCCATGTAGCTGCTCACAGGAGACAACATACCAGAACCTAGCTGGTAAGCCACAGCCACGTGGCAATACATGGGCTAATTTAAGATATAAGAATTAGCAAGAAATATGCTTAAGCTATTGACCAAATGGTATTGCAATTAATACAGATTTCTGTGTGATTATTTGGGTCTGAGAGGCCCAGAAATGAATGAGCAGCCTCCAACTACAAATTGGCACCAACGTGGGCAACTAAATCCACTTAGAAACCTGAAAGAGCTTGGGAAGGTATTCTAGATAAAAAAAAAAAAAAAACCAACAACAACAACCAAAAAACAGAGTTTAATGTACCTTATTGCTGTTTGCTGGCAGAAAGCAGAGACATGGCTCCTTTAAGAGGGTTCCTGACTCAGCTTTAGCAGTAAAAGCTCTTGCTTCTTTAAAAATGGTGGCCTCCTGGTTCGCCAGCACGAAAGGCTCTGATTCTTTCAGAAGGTCTAGCTAGGGAGCATTTAAATGGGGTTTGTGAGCAGAGTACTACAACTTGTAACCCACTATGTGCCTGAAAATGGGGCAATGTGCATGGCTCTCAGAGGCAGTGAACATGCCTTTACCATTTTGGAAGGCAGGACCAATAAGTTGGTCCTAGCCACACCTGCTTAGCATTAAAAAATAAAAGCAGCCCTGATCAGAAAAGGATTACAGATAAAGACAGATTCAGATAAAAAAAAAAAGACCTCTAAATGGGTCACATAGGCTTGAGAGAGAGAGAAGAAAAACAGTAAAGAGACAGTAAAAGTAATATAAAAGAGTAAACTTGTACAAAAATTAATAAAAATAAGCCACATAAAGATAGAATTTACACAGAGTCTGAATTGTGAATGTTATTGTGTTTTCTTTGAATTTTTTGACTACAGACACTTCATTGTACATGTTGCTAAGCTAAACCAACATATATATATATATTCTTTACTTCAAAATTTGGGTCTAAGGACATGTTGCTTTAGAAAAGAGATTCTACTTTTATTTCCTCAGAAGATGAGAACTTGTGGATTCCTTACAGACTAACGTGGTTTGATGGACCAAGATTCCCCAAAAGATCTTTGTGAACCCCCCCTCCCAAATACTTTGCCCAACAAAAAGCAGAAAGCAGTTTGGAAAAAACTATGCCCAAATTCCCTAAATGTTTGCTTATTTTTAAAGGTGGATATGCCATAAATATTTACATTGGTATGGATCTTGGTTTACTGATAGAAATTTAAGGTCAATTTTTTTATATGTGTATTTATGCTCTTGTGTTAAGGTATTGTGCTTGTGCAGCTCATTTAAAAATGTAATGTATAGTTAAGAAATATTAGTTAATAGATAGTCATCTATAATAGTCAAGCTTGTAGTCATGTTAGGTTTTCTAGATGTACAGAGATAAATTTCAGTTGAATAGTTATTCTTCAAATCTCTCAAAGACTAATAGATTATGGCATTTAAAATGTTTTAAGAACTTAGGACTTTTCATGAAAATGAGACACATCTGCTTCTGGCAGCACCAATTACTTCAAGAGGATGATGGGCATCAAAGAGGCTCCTTATGGAGTTTGTTAGTCATTTGGGCAAGAAACTGCTCTTGCCTGGGCTGCTTGATGTTATGCTATGTAAACTAGACATGCAGGACCTACAGAAAATGACTGCTAAAGTTGCCTAAAGAACGTGAGACACTTCTTCAGGGTTACTACCTCATGAAAGAGTCTGCCAGACATTCTCAAGACACAGAAGAAAGCATCTGATGGACTTTGCCATTACAAGGCAGAACAGATCTTCAAATTTCTGGCTTCATGGAAAAGTCTGCTGGATACTATGGGCCTGTAGACTAAAGATGGGTACCCCAATGTTACAGAAGAACTTTAGGTGATTGTCCAGGCAGCGAGATGTCTCTGTCAATTCTAGAGTTTTGGAAGTTGCTTACAATGCACTTCCTGTTTACTTATGTAATATTGTATCCTTCTGGAGTTTTGATGGAGTTGAAGAATAGATATAGTTATAGTTTTCCTTAGTTATGATAAAAGATAAAGTAGATATAAATATTGTAACTGTAATTCTTGCTTGATACCTATTTTGTTATATGTAATTTTATTATGTTAAAGTTAAGACCTTACTTTTTATTTAGACAGAAAAGGGGAGATGTGGGAAGTCCTTCTGTACATGTGTTGTTTTTATTGTTTAATGAATAAAGAAGCTCCTTTGGCCTGTGATAGGGCAGAATAGAAATAGGCAGGAAAACTAAACTGAATGCTGGGAGAAAGAAGGTGAACTCGGTGAGAAGCCATGTAGCCATCACTGGAGACAGATGCACCAGAACCTTGCTGGTAAGCCACAGCCACGTGGTGATACACAGATTAATAGAAATGGGTTAATTTAAGGTGTAAGAACTTGCTAGCAATATGCTTAAGCTATTGGCCAAACAGTATTGCAAGTAATATAATTTCTGAGTGATTATTTCATGGTCCAGGCAGCCTCCCGGGAATGAACGAGTGGCCTCTGTCAACAGGTTGGTTCCTGAGAAATGACACATAATGTTGACTTCTGGCTTCTACATGAATGCACACATACACATACATTGCCACACACATAAACATGTATACACCCACTACATATAACCTCCATACAAGGATTACTAATGTAATAGGTAAATATTATTAAAAACTAAATAATGCCAGTAGGTTTTGGGTGGCAAGTTTCTAGTTTCTCCTCTCTCCCTCTGGATCCTCCAGATCCATTCCCAGAATTCCCTCCTGAGGTCTCTTAGCCTTTCTCCTGGCTGCTGTGCTTGCTTAGAGCTGATGTTGTCTTCAGTGGGCTGAATTCTCTGGGGGCATAATTTTCTTCAGCCTCTGCCTTCAGACATGCCCTGTTAGCTAATCCTTCCTCGATACCTGACATATGTTGGAAAGGTTCTATCTCTTTCCAGCCACTCTTCCTTATAAGAATAAATGTCAC
Organism: Myodes glareolus; assembly: GCF_982192425.1. Lineage (NCBI taxonomy): Eukaryota > Metazoa > Chordata > Mammalia > Rodentia > Cricetidae > Myodes > Myodes glareolus. The sequence continues at coordinate 5,196,733 of NC_142029.1, forward strand.
TTTGATAACTAAGAATAAGCATGTACCTCAGTAGTAGAGAGCTTGCCTGGCACATGCAAGACCCTCAGACTCCATTACTGCCCTGAAAATAACAGCAATTGGACCCCACCCCCAGTGTCTGACCAGAAGCTGGACCCCACCCCCAGAGTCCAGTCAGTCCCAGGGCCCCACCCCCAGTGTCAGACTGACAGCTGAACCTTGCTCCCATTGTCTGTAACAGCAGACCTCAGTGGAGTCTGTTAATCTACACACCCAACCTTTTCAACAGTGACTCTAACTCACAGGCCACACTGTGGGACCCACTGTGCTAGGTGGTTTTCCTCCAAGGATTCCCTAAGCCAAGCATGAGGGATTCTAGCTGTTACACTCTCCAACAAGTCTGGAGACTGGAACTCTTGCCTTTTAAAAAATACTTTTATTACCAGGGGATGGTGGCACACGCATTTAATCCCAGCACCTAGGAGGCAGAGGCAGGTGGATCTCTGTGAGTTCAAGGGCAGCCTAGTCTACAAGAGCTAGTTCCAGGATAGCTAGGACTGTTACACAGAGAAACTCTGTCTCAAAAAACCAAAACCAAACAAAAAAAAAGGAAAAATTTTTCTTGAGATTATAACATAATTACATTCCTTCCCTTTCCCGCCTTCCTATCACTGTTTGGAGAATTTCCCCTCAGTCCCCAGGTTCTTTATGTCTTCAGCCCCCTGTGTACTTTTAGCATAAACTACCAAGGAAATAGAGCAGCCCTACCTGTGAGAACGTGTGTCTAGGGTCCTCTAGAGCTAGCACAGTCTACCATATTCCTCTAGATGCATTGTACAGCAATGGCTTTGTGGGCTGCTATGGTGATGAGATCTCGAATCATCTGGGAGACATGCCTCTGAGGGATCATCTTGATTAGTCAAGATGGTAAGATCAGCCCACTGTGGGTGGCATCATTCTCTGGGCTGGGTTCCTGGATTATATAAAAAGGAAAATGTACAAGTATCCATTGCTCCACTTCTGACTTCAGATGTGACATGAGCAGTTGCCTCAGGTTCCTGCCATTGTGACTTCCCCACCATGGTGGACCCTTGAACTCTGACAATTTCTTCCTTAAGTTGCTTTAGCTGGACATTTTATCATAGAAATTAGAAAAGTAACGAATGTTGCTGCCTTTGGGGCAAAGGTCCTGAGATTGAATCACGTTGTGTGTTCTAACTGCCTTTATAACCTTGGGATGAGTCTTGTAACTTTCTAAGCTTCCTGAGGCATCTCCTCCTCCTCTTCCTCCTCCTCCTCCTCCTCCTCCTCCAGTAGAGAGTGTTTCAATTTGGAAGACATGACTGCAACAATAAGGATATATTAACTACAATTCACATTCCTATGATGAAATCCCTGCCAAAAGCAACCTAAGGAAGGAAGGAAGGTTTATTTTTGATTGACAGTTACAGGGTACAGTTCATCATGGCAGGAGCTAAGGCAGTTGGCATATTGCATCTAAGTCAGTAAGTAGAGGCAGAGAGGAGAGTGGAAGAAGGAAGGGAGAGGGAGGGAGGGGGGAAGGAGAAGCTGATCTTCAGCTCACTCTCTCTTTTTTATTCAGTCTGGGAACCTGGCCATGGGATGCTGCCCCCATTTAGGGTGACTATCCCCAGCTCAACTAACCTAATGTAGAAATTCCTTTACAGACATGCTCAGAGGCATATCTCCTAGGTGACTGTGTATTGGCAGGGGTTTCTGTCCCACCCCAAAGAAATACACCAAGGTCTACATTAATTATAAAACTGATTGGCCCAGTAGCTCAGGCTTCTTATTAGGTCTTATAACTTATATTAGCCCATTATTCTTGTCTATGTTAGCCACATTGCTCGGTACTTTATTTGGCGAGGCAGTCACATCTTACTTCTTCTGTGACTGGGTCATGACTGCAGAATCTGCTTCCTTCTTCCCAGAATTCTCCTGTTTTCATTGACCCACCTCTACTTCCTGTCTGGTTGTCCTTATACTTCCTGTCTGGTTACTGGCCCATCAGCACTTTATTAACATACACTTCACAGGTTACAAACCTTTGCCCCACAGCACTCCCCCCTTTTTTAAGGAACAAGAACTCTGAATCTAATATCCTTTGTTTAGCTTTTCTCCTGACCATTATGCATAACAACTTGTAACCAACATTCTAAACAAAGGAAAATATACATAGTCCATTTTTTGGGAATGTGGGCATAGTTTTCCAGGCTACTTCCTGCTGGTTGGGGGCTCTGATAATCTTATGGGGACCTGACGTAGGTGGGCCTTCTGTCTATGTGTTACTTTCTGGAGTCTTTGAAAGATATGAAGAATGCCTATCTAATTAAAATATATCTCTACATATCTAGAATATCTAACTAACATGACTACAAGCTTGACTATTATCGATGATTATCCATTAACAACCTATATTTCCTAATTATATATTACATTTTTAAATGAACTACACAATCATAATACCTTAATCAAGATCAGAAATACATATAACAAAATTGACCTTAAAATTCATACCAATACAAATTATTCATATCTATATTAGGGACCTAAAGAAAATTTAGAATTATCATCAAGTCATGACTGGAGTATCCTGTGAGGCTTGGTCATCTCAGGCAGCAGTCTTGAATCTGTTCTGGATGTAGAACTCAGACATCTGGGACATCTATTCCTACCAGAGATTTCTTAGATGGTCTTCCTTGATCAAACCTAATTTTTCTTAACTCAGAATGAATCCACAGCCTCTCATTTCCTGTGGAAGCAAAAGCAAATCCTCTTCTCCAAAGTAACATACCTTTGGACTTAACAAAACTTTGGACAGTTTTGAAGTCAAGGTATTTTCAAAATACTTATCTTGGATTTATTCAGCAGCATTTATAAACAAATATCTTTTAGCAGCTGTTGCTCCTTCCTCAGCATTCAAACAATTTAAAGACAACACAATAACATACAGTATCCAGACTCTGTGTATTTTTCATCTTTACGTGGCTTTATTTTAACCCCTATTACTTTTATTTTTAATTTTTGGATTTTTGAGACATGGTTTCTCTGTGTATGTTTGGCTATCCTGGAATTCACTCTGCAGACGAGGTTGTCCTTGAACCCACAGAGATCTTCCTGCCTCTGCTTCCCATGTGCTGGGGTTAAAGGTGTATGCTACCTTTACACACTTACAGAAGTCTGCCCACCTCTGTCTCCCAAGTGTTGGGATAAAAGGTGTGTGCCACCTTACCCAGCTACTCTCTTTTTTTATTTTAAGGACTTTAAACTTTAGCCTGCATACATTTTTAACACACTGTAAACCATTTAGAGGTTTTCTTCATCTTTGACTCTCTCTTTACAGTATATCTCTCTTTTTCTTACATGAGTCTTTAATTTGCTAAGCGGTATGGCTAAGGTTAAAGCCCATTTCTTTGCTCTCTGAGATTCCAGTCTCATGGCAGAGGTACCAGCTGTAGCCATGTTTATTGCCACAACTTTATGGTGTTTCAAGGTCCCTGCCAGCAAGCAAGTTGCAGCAGTCTGCTCACAAACCACACTCAGATGCTCCGTAGCCAGACCTCCTGCCTGAAAGAGTCATTAATGCCTACAGAACAATTTGGCAGGCATGTTGCATTGGGTTACCAGAGCCATAGTAGTAACTTCCCTACTGGAGCTTATCAATTACCAAACTGCAGGTTTTTGTCGGATTACTGTACCAAACATGGGTTCTCTCCTGTGGAGTAAGCATGAAGTCCCATATGGAGGTAGTTGGCTGCATCTGTAACTTCTGTGCCACTATTACACCAGAGCAGTGCTGATAAACAGGGTCCAGAACTGAGCAAGAATATTAGTGATGACAGCTCTCTCCCAGTAGCCTGCATAACACCATTAAAAGCTATGACCTCACCAGTAAGGAGAAAACTGAAGGCTCAGATTTAGCTTGATTTGTTTCCTGAAACCAGAACCCATGGCATCTTTGGCATTGGACAGAGCAGTGGCATACCCCTCTGTATCTAAGGTTGGAGCTATCTTACAGAGATATCTCCTGTCACTTCCACCTTATGCTCTTTCTCTTCATTTCCCAGTCCTTCCCTTGAGTTTGAAGCCTTTGAATCCCAGAAGAGGCTTTTCTGCAAAGATCTAATTTCTAATCTTTCCCTTATGCTACCCCAATAAATAAAACAACGACAGCAAAATGCCAAGCCAGCATTTCCCTGTCTTCCCTCTTATCTAGTTTTCCTGCCAAGTCATAGTTATTGTCTGCGCTCTGCAGCTTCTCTGTTTGCTGTGGGCAGTCAGCTTAGCTTTGGTTGCAAGCCCAGTGACCCACAGCAACAGCCATGTAACCGCTTCTGCAGTGTTCCGACAGCTCTGCTACATACTGCCACTGTCAGGGATCGCAACCTATTTTCTAGTCTGCTAGCCTTGTGGGAGGCATCCCTGTGTGCATGTGGTGAACCATATTCATCAAGGAAGAAATACCAGCACATACCACATGGAGCAAAATGGCCTGCTCAGGATTTCTTCCATGGATGTTCCATTCTGAGTCATCTTTGCTGCTTTCTGTAAAAGAAAATATAATAATAATTATTGTATGTAAGCATGTGCACGTATCTGCAGAAGACAGGCAGAGGTGTCAGTTCCCCTGGGGCTGGAGTTACAGGTGACTGTGAGCTGCCTGGTATGAGTACAGAAGCAGTATGTACTTTTAACCTCTGAATCATTTCTAGACCCCTCTACTGTTTTCTTGTCATTATCTGTCTGTTTTTTCCTTTATTGAAAATTTATTTTTTTTCACATCCTATATCTGGTTGCTTTTTCTCATTCGAGTCTTACTTTGTAGCCTTGGCTAGCCTACTACTCTTACATAGTCCAGACTGACCCCAAGTTTGCAACGTTCCTCCATCTCAGTCTCCCAGAAGCTGGGTGTGTAGGTGTGTAGGTGTGTAGGTGTGTGCCACCGTGCCCATCTCCCATCATTTTACTGCCTGTTGTGCAAGCACCAATTAGTGTGTACTTTTCCTAGAGAGGTGTAAAAGACACATTTATTCCTCCCTAGTAATGAAAAGTCCAGCAGACCGAAGAATGGTTTATCAAGTCCAGTTTGGCAAGTGCATAAGCTTACTGACATTCCGTGCATGCACACGGGCAGCCACAGGCAGTATCACCAAGTATCCCACCCCTTAGCTGGGTTCTTACCTTCTGAGCTACCGTTGCTACACAGCAGTGGGTAGAAGGGAGTGGATGTTGGACCGTGCAGCTGCCTCTCTACCACCTTCAGAGTGAGCTGGTGTCATTAGCCCTTTTCATTTTGTTGCTTCAACCCTGGGCCAAGGACTGCTTGCTGTAGATCGCCCTAGCCATTCTGCTTCATGGTGGTGGTGGTGATGTCAAGCCTGACATGGATTAGCTACACTATAGTTCTCAGAGAGGGGGCGTGGAGGATGATGCTCAAGCATGACCTTGAACTTGGAAAGCAGAACTGGGAGGTGATTGGGGTAGTTAAAGACACCACAGGACAAAGGGATCAAGAGACTGACTATTATCACTAAGCAGTGGAGTTTGTGGAGGTGTGTAAGAAGGGTCGGCTGCCACCAAAGGGCAGAAGGCATCTTGAGGTTGGTGGTAGCCTAAAGGTTCCTTGGTCACATGCTGATACAGATGGCCACAGCTGAGGCATCTCAGCTGGAGTTGGGGCATCCTGGAATTGTGAAGTAAGAGAGAGGTGGTCACACAGGGTTGTCCGAGAATCCCCACGGTGGCTGATGGTCAAAGGGAAGGTGGACAAGGTCAAAAAGGTTCTGTGTTATGCAGCTGAGGTGAACAAGATGGACATCCCTTTAAATCTACTGAATGAGGTAAGAAGCCTTGGGCCAGGAGTGAGGCCAGGGCTACAGGCTGTGGGAAGGCCTCTTTCCTCATCCTCTCATGGGATCTTAGTCTACTGCTTCAGAATGATGGCAACACAACTGAGCCATGCCTGCCAAGGCCAGAGAGTGGCCAGCACTGGGGGAGGGGCAGGCCTTGCCTGGTGTTTGTGGGCAGGGAGCAAGCTGGGGTTCCGTCTGCTGTTGGCTGGTCTTGTCTTGTAGCTGCAGGTGTCAGGAAAGAAGGTGAAGAAGGTCTCAATCCTGGACTTCTATACCAATCAGCACCTTTTAAAGGTGGTCTTGGTCATGGCCTGTGTGTGGTGAGTGGCTGGGGCTGGCTTCAAACTCAGGAACGGCATGGAGGTTAGGCAGGCCGAGGGCCAGGCCTGTCTCTGTCGTTCCTACCATACATGTCTTCTCTCTGCCTCCGTTCCATTCCTCCTACACTCAATCCTCTCTCCCCTCCTTCTCCCTCCCCTCCTCTCTTCCTCTTCCCCTTTCTCTTCCCTGCACTTCTTTCTCCTTTCTCTTCTCTTTCTCTCTTGCTGTTCCCCCATCTCTCTATGCTCCTCCTCCTTTCTCTCTCACGTGTTTGGTTGTTCTGTTCCAGGTTTGTCATCAGCTACATCTATTTCACAATGAACCTCAAGTTGAAGGATTGTGGGATAGAGACCTACCTCAGACAAATAATCCCCGGCATTCTGGAGGTGCCAGCCCGGCTGTATTGCATCCTTCTACTGGAGAATTTGGGGAGAAAGTGTAGCCTCTTCGTGAACCTCATCCTGTCTACCATCTCGTGTTTCTTCCTCCTTTTCCTCCCTCAAGGTACAACCTGCCAGGGGCTGCCTCCAGTCCGCTCTCTTCCGGGGCTTCCTGGTGTCTCTTATCTCGGCTGGCTAGCAAAGCACATGGGAGGTGGCTTCCTGCGTGTATCATTTGCCCCCACCAAGGAAGCCCCAGCCCCCAAGACAGCGCGTTTCTGCATTCAGAGTCCTGAGAGAGGAACTCAGGCTATCCCCAACATAGTTATCCTGTATTGAGGGCAGGCAGCCCCTGGGACTCCATTCCAGTCCACACTGGAAGCAGATCTAGTGGGTAAATGAGAGCAGATGGTGGCAGAGTCTTCTTTGAACTCACACCCCAGGCCTCGCCTCTCATTTGCAGCCTTTGATCGGCAAGCATTCCCGGTTACCTATGCTGTCTAGGATAATCTACTCATGGAACATCAGTATGGTGGCATACTGGACCCGTGCCAATATTCTTGCTCAGAGGGCTTTCCCAGGGGTTCATTGTCTGGCTTCTGGTGTCTAGTATTATTGCCACCATCTCAAAGATCCCTGGGCAGTGAACCTGGATCAGTCTGTGGGGCCAGAGTGCACAGAGCTGTGGTGCCCCACCAATGGTCAGTGCCTAGTGGGGGGCTGCAATGCATGCTTCCCTAAGGAGCCCCTTTCTTTCTCTCACAGAACCTCTCGGCATCCTCCTGACGTTATCAGATATTGATTAGGTTTCTATAACCTGGTGTTTATTGGTATTGACATTATTGCTGCTGTTACCCAGAGCACTGAATCCAGCTGGCAGATTGACAGATCTCATATGTGGGCGAGAAACTAGGCACAGGATTCTGGAGATAGAAGTCTGAGGGCTGGAGGCGTGGCTCAGTTGGTGAAACACTTGCTGCAGAGACATAAAGAGTTGACTTTGGTTACCCTGCACTCAGGACAGCACGTGCCATAGTCCGGCTCTTGGGGAGAAAGAGACAGGAGAGTCTCGAGTTTGCTGCCCAGCTAATCTCACTGTTCCAGCAAGTTCCGGGTTCAGTGAGAAACTCTACCTCCCCAAAATAGGGTTTGGCCTGCCCCAAGCCCTGTTCAACTCTCCCACGGTAGTAACTTCAAGGACTGACTGGGCTTATGCAGATCAACTCTCTGGTTGAATGTCTGAGTCTGCTGGTTAGGTAACTAAGTGGTAGGGGTGGGTCATTCAGTTGTCTTTGGTAAGAGACCGAGAGAAGGCTGGAAGACCCAAAGGTAGGGTGGCCCAAGACTCAGGGCCGTGCTGTCTTCACTCAGAGCTGAAGTCGACGAAACTCTTGATGCTTGTGCTTGGACATTTTAACATGGCGGCCAGCGTCACTGTACTCTTCATCTACACCTGTGAGCTCCTCCCCACTGTCCTCAGGTATGGAGTGTGGTGGGCTGAGGGGAGGGAGGGGGATGGGACAGGGCCAAGACTGAACGTTTGCCAGAAAACAATCGCTGTGTTAAACACAGTTTGCATAGATTGGCTCACCTAGCTCTTGTCAGAAAACAAAACCCAAATGCTGTCCATCATTGACCTTCTTCCAGTTGACAAAGCCAAAGACAGGAAAGGCCCCTGTTGTCAGTCATGCACAGCGGGTAGCAGAGCTGGCGTTTGTAAGGGATGATGTCTTAGTTTCTTTTTATGTTACTGTGATCCAATAACCATGGCAAAAGTAACTTACCGAAAGGGGAGTGTATCCTGGCTCTCGGTTCAAGGAAACAGATCATTTATGGTGGGGCAGGCAAGGCAGAAGGGGCTCGAAGCACCTGACTCCATGACAGCACAGTCAGGAAGCAGTGATACATGCATGCATGCCCTGCCACTGCTTGCTCCCTTTCCCCACTTGCATAGTCCAGGATTCCTGTGGAGGGAATGGTGCCACCCACAGTAGGGAAGGCTTCCCAGCCCAGGTAACCTACAATCATGCTCAGAGGTCAGTCTCCCAGGTGATTCTAGATTCTGTCTGACTCTAGACCCTGTCTGGCACCTGGTCCTCAGTTCTTTCTATTGCTGTGGTAGATACTGAGACCAAAAGCAGCTGGGGAAGGAAGGTTTTGCTTCACTTCACAGCACACCTTCATGGGGAATTCAGGAGAGGAACCTGGGGACAGGAACTGAATCTGAAGCCGTGGTGGGATGTGGCTTACATGCTCGTTCCTCGTGGATTCTTTAGTTTGCTTTCTTATACACCCCAGGACCACCATTCCCAGGGATGACACAACCCACAGTGAGCTGGTCAAGGAAATGCCCCCAGACTTGCCCATAGGCCAATCTGACAGGGACATTTTCTCAACTGAGGCTCTCTCTTCCCAAATGACTCTAACTGTGCCAAGTTGACAAAGCTAACCAGCACAAACCAGATGCCTGTAATGTGTTTGGGTTACCCCAAAGTTCTGCCTCTTCTCCCATAGAATTCCTGGTGATAGAAGTCCCATCTTTCTGACCCCTGGGCTGTATCCTTTCCTCACGTGATCATACACCATTACAATGTATACACGATTAATAACTCTTTGACTCTGGATATCCAAGAAGGCAGCTCAGGAGAAATAACTACCTCTCTTAAGTCAATGAAGAACTAGGTTCTTCAAGGTCACACACTGGGATGGAACGGGGTAAAGAGCAGAGGGTATGACTTTAGGTAGCTTCTCCCTTCACTGTACCCAGCCTCTGAGACTAAGAAGTCTTCTAAACCAGTTCCCAACTCTGCTTTCAGGTCTACAGGTCTGGGAATGGTATCTCTGGCTTCGTCAGCGGGAGCCATCACCGCTCTGGCCGTCTACAACCATATCAAAACCCAGCTGCCTATCTTCTTCTGCTGTCTGAGTTGCATTGTGGCCTTGTGCTTCTCCTCCTTGGTGCCAGAAACAGGAAACCAGCCTTTCCGTGACAGCATAGAGTACAGTTCAAGGTAGATGAATAGGGCCTGCTTGTCACGAGTCCTGGAAATTGAGAGTACGCCAGATATTGTCCATCCCAGTGACAGATCACCCTGTTCAAAGCCATCTCCCCAAGTCTTCTGGATATGATCACTTAGGTTCTGCCAGCTCTCTCTCTCTATTTGGCTTTCCTTGCCCACAGAGCCTCTTTTTGCCCTGCCCCATATGCCTGTCTAGACTGGGGTATTATCCTTGGAGATGAGGGAACTAAGGTGACAGAAATTCATTCCGTGTTAGGACCTTTTCCCCTGAAGGGTGTTTGAGAAGATTAAACCCACACATCAAAGATCCAGCATGTGACAGGCGTTCAGTGAAAGCTGGTGACAGAGACGCCGAGACAAGCTCCAAAATTCCGGGAAAGAAAGGGATCTAGTAGGGGGTCAGGAGATGGGGTCAGCCTGATCTTGAAGATCCAAGCCCAAGCTTAGTTGGGGACCTAGGTGAATGAGAAAGCCCCATCTCTCCCAGAAGAGGTTAGGATTGAAAATGTCTCATGGTTTTTCTCAGCAACCAAAGAGAGTCTATTGACTCCAAGAGGAAAAGCCAGGACGTCGCTCCCGAGATGCTAACTGAGGAGTCAATGTCTGACATCAGGATTGACCAAGTGGCCAAGAATACCATTCTCAATGCCATGCCGCTAACATTCGCAGTTGACCAAGTGGCAAAGGATACCATTTTCAATGAGATGCCACTAAAATCCGAAGAAAGTGGGTTCTCCGACACAGACTTGAAGGAACCCAGTAACGCCGGGGAAGAACCCAGTCCAGATCCCTGAGGGCTAGCTTCCCCAGAACATTGTGGAGTGGAGTTTACTGCCTGGGTTGAGGGACATGGATTCAAAGTCTCAAATTCTAGGCCTAGTCTGGCTTGTGGGCAGAATCTGTCCTTCTCAAAGGCCAGCCCTCAGGATCTAAAAGTAACCCCTTGTGTAGGAGGAGCTAAGTTGTGATTCATCCAATAAAATATCATGTTGGTCTTGAGAGGGTTAGGTCAAAGTTGTCACGACAACCCAGAGGATGCGGTGGCGATTAGACAGGCAACCAAGGCCTTTCAGGATCTTTGGCTAAATCCTCAGGGACAGCAAATAATTCTCTGGATGGAGCGGGTGTGGGGTGGGCAATCTCTCTGCGGTCCAGAGCGAGAACAAGGGTATCAATCATAACCTCTAGCCCAGCCATCAGCTCAAGGCCAGGCCGAGGACAGAACCGATCAAGGTATGGATGGAATGTGAGGGATTAACAAGAACATCCTTCATCGCTTCGGCCAGTCTCGCTTCTTCCCCCTTGGTATTCCAAATAAGTATGGCGTTAAAGATTGCCCACCTCGGGCTTTATCCTGAGAGATATCCTCTTGAAGGCTCCAGGGAAGCTGACCTCTGACCTCCACCACTCCAAGAAAAAGTCCTTAAGACATTTTGTGTTAATTGTCAACTTGACACAATCTAGAATCATCTGGGGATCATGCCTGCAGGAGAGGGTCTCCATCAGGTGAGTTGCCGTGGGAACTCTGCCTGCTGTATGTGGTACCCATTCCTAGAGTTGGGTCCTGAATAGCATGAAAACAAGGTTAGTGGAGAAGCAGCCAGTGTGTATTTATCCCTTTCTGCTTTTTGGCTGTGGCTGTAATATCTGTCTCAAGGTCACCCCTGATAAACTGTGACCTCAAACTATGAAACTCTGAGATGAAATAAACCCTGTGTCCCTTAAGTTGCTTCTGTCATGGCATTTTATTCCAGCAAAGGAAAAGTGACCCTCCTAGTCAGTCAGCTCGACAGAGCCTAGAGGTGTCTGAGAGGAGGTGGAATTATTATAACAGCCAAGAGGGTACAGATGTCTCCAAGGAAACCATGTCTTTCAGACACAATAGGACAGATGCTCACGTGAGCTCAGACTGTGGAGCAAGCCTGAGACTTGCATAGGTTAAGCCAGATGGTGGCAGAAGGGGAATGACACAAGCTTCCTCCCCTAACCAATAAGCTCCCCAAGGAAGAAACTATCTGCAGTAGAGTACCTGCTGGCAAAGGGGACATGGGTTTTCTCTAATGGACTCTCACGGGGTTCTGGGTCTATCATCAACTTCACTTCAGGAGAGGTCCCATGCCCAGGAACAGCTGGCCAGCGCACAATGAACTGGGTAGAAGTTTTGTGGGCTTTTTGTTTCAGTTTTCTGTGTTTTCACATTTTCCTTTTTCTTTTTTGGTCTTTTGCTTGCTGTTATTTTTGTTTTCGTAGGTTTCTTTTTATTATTTTTTATTTATTTATTTATTATGTATACAACGTTCTGCCTCCATCTATGCCCGCATGCCAGAGGAGGGCGCCAGATCTCATTACAGACGGTTGTGAGCCACCATGTGGTTGCTGAGAATTGAACTCAGACTCAGGACCTCTGGAAGAGCAGCCAGTGCTCTTAACCACTGAGCTATCTCTCCAGTCCCTTTTTTTTTTTTTAATGTGTATGTGTTTCTTGCTTTTAATTCTTGGGATTTTTTTTTGCTTTGTTTTTTGAAAGAGAAAAAGAGCATAAAACAGGACAGGTAATGAAGTGGGAAGGATCTGCGAGGAATTGAGGAGCAAAACATGATCAAATTATGTCATATAAAATTTTTTTCCAATTAAAAAATTTCATTAAAAATGTTCAGAGGTTGCCAGAGGGTGGTGGCACAGGCACTTGGGAGGCAGAGGCAGGTGAATCTTTGTGAGTTCAAGGCCAGCCTGATCTACAGAGTGAATTCCTGCACAGGCCTCAAAGCTACAGAGAAACCCTGTCTTGGTAAAACCATATATATGTTCAGAGGTGACTTTTAGACCCCATATCCAGAAATGTCACTATAGTGACTTAAACAATAGGGAAGGTAATAGGCACAGCCCCAAAAAGAGCAAATTGTTTGAATATTCTTTAGGGGTTGTGTCTTGTATAATGGAGTATGATCCCTCATGTATTTATTTATTTATTTTTGTTTTTTTGAAACAGTGTTTCTCTGGCTGTCCTGAAGCTCCCTCTTTTATTTTTTGTGATAACCTTTTTTTTAAAAAAAAAAACTCTGATATTGCTTTATATTATTTAAAATTTCAAATTTGAAAAGTGACATAACATGCCTGTAATCCCAGCACTTGGGAAGTGGGCACAGGAAAATATGAGTTCAAGACCTAGTGTGAACTACAGAGCAAGTTCAGGGCCAGCCTAAGCTATAGAATGAATCAGACGCTGCCTTTAAGATTAAAAAAATTACATAATATAACAAATAAATTAAAAAGTAAGATAAAATATAATCAACTATAAAATTAAAATACAAAGTTTGAAAGGGATAGGGCTCATTGAGAGCTCCTTGAGTCACCGAGCATTTTGCCCCCCCCCCCACCCCAAAGGATTTCGTGTTTCTGGGCAACTCTAGTTACCTATCCAGAGACAGTTGCTGTAAAGGACGCAGGCGCGGCCACACCCAGCACGCTTTTGCCGCTCATTTCAAGGTTCAAGCTTTTGAGACTTGGACATAGACGATAGAGGGGGAGGGACCGGAACAGGGAGCCGGGCACTCTTAGGAAGCTCCAGCGAGAGTGGGAGGTGTAGCAAGCTGTGAGGTGGCAGGTGGTCCCTCGGGGTGAGTGGGGATGCCCGGTGCTATTTGGTAGGCCCGGCAAAGCAGCTTGCCAGGTTTCAGGGCAGCTGAGTAATGGCTCTCCCAAACATAAAGGACACAACAACCTCCAGGGCCCAGGGCCCACTGCCTGGTACCGTGTTGATCCTGCCAACTGGCGGGTGCCATTAAGTCTTCCAGCGGCCCTCAGTGCAGGCCACACAACCAGTAAGCCAGCTCCGGTTCTCGGCACCCCCACAGGCAGGACATAAAAATTCCTTTAATGCAAGAACAAAGCTGACCATAAAGACCCGGCTAGAGTCGGCAAGGGAGGGGGGCGGCTGACAGGAAGGGAGGGCAAGTGGCCAGGATAGAGGACCCGAACTGAATGCTTTCTGGTTTGAGAGCCCTCGGACACTAACAGCACCATGAAAAGCCTCACGGTGTCAGCGGTGGCTAAGACCTCGTGAAATCCTCTCAAACATCCACTGCCCCAAGTCACCTGGGCCCTTTTATAGATGAGCACACTGAGTTCCCGGAAAGTGAGGAAGCTGCAGATTCTCAGCTTAGACTCCAGATTGGCAGTCTGGACCCAGACTCTCCAGCTAGATGGTGAGCGTGTTGTGTCCTCAAGGTCTAGGCCTTTCAAATCTAGGTGCACAGACCATAGCCTTTGAGTAACTCACAGTTCCGGCCCCTCTGCCTCCTCAGGTCACCACACCTGCTGTTCTCCAGTAAGACGGGAACACAGTAGACAGCCAAGGGCAGGCTGGCTGTGGCTCTTGGCTACCCCAGTCCCTGCATGTGGACTTTGGCTATCTTCCAACTGGACCACAGGTGAGACGACCCACCCGAGAGCAGCCAGGATCTGGTCATAAGCTAATAACACCTCCTGACAAGAAACACGGAGCATCTAAGACACAGTAGGGGCCCAGGAGAACCTGAGCCGCTAGCTCCAGAGCCTCAGCTCTCCTCCAGCTCGAGGGGCCCCTGACTTGGGCAAAAACACCCGGCCCTTCTTCAAGGCACTGCCAAATTCAGAGCCCTGGGGACTTGTTCAAACTTTAAAATTCTTTTCACCTCTAGAAATGGACATCTTACCATGGCTGTAGTGTGCAGTCAAATTAGCAGTCCCACCTCCACTCCCCCCCCCCCCCCCCCGCACATGCCAAGCTCTGCGGGAATCAGCCAGATGGTGAGCCCAATGAATACCTGATGGGCCCCTAATTCTCTTACGTATTGCCATCACCTTCTACAGAACCACATCTTCATCCAGCAGCTACTGAGCAAAGATCCACCTGTGGGGCTGGGGTGTTCACCATACTTTGCCTCTGTAGCTGCCCGTCCAGCAGACAAGGAACCTGAAAACACTGGGGCCGGATGGCAGAGCATCACCATGGTCCTCTCAGCGGGAGAAACGTTGCTCATTGGAAGCCCGAGATCTTAGGGAAGCCATGCACTAAGGGTAAAGAAGCAGTTTGGGCAGAGTGTAGCTAGGGCCAGGTGCTCTCTGTGAAGACAAATGGGCAGTGAGGAGAGAGGAAGATGAAGATGCAGGCGGATGGAGGAAAAGCCAGGGTGAAAATGTGGAGTGGAAACTGCAGAGTTAGTCAGCAGAGAGATGGGGAGACCGCTCCCATCTCCAGAGCTTCCACTTCCTGTCCTGACACCAGCCAGCACTGCTGTTAATCCTGGTCCATGGGGCAGCAAGGAGGTGGGGTGGGGATGGAGGTGGAGGTGGTTGAATTACTGCTTCTTCATCTTGGGAGGATCAAGATGCCCAGGTCCTCTTGGACTCCCCTTCCCCCACTCATTGTTCTGTCCCAACGATCTGAAAAATCAAACAGGCTGGGAGTTCAGGGTTGTGTAACAAGGCAAGGGAAGCGCTATTCAGTGTGGTTATTTACCCGATGTGCGAGGCCAGAGTTCATACTTTCACAAGAGAAGCAGCAGGCTCACCTTGGTTGAAAAAACAGACTACAGAGGGCCTTTGCTCTAGTTTTGAAGCCCTGGGTGCTTGGCTGTGGGCCTGGAAACACCCCGTCTAAGTAGGAGAAAGGTTGGACCACAAGAACAGATTCCTGCTTGGGTCACAGTGGACACCCCAACAGCTGGAACCCTGAACTGCCTCAGAAGTGGGGCTCTCCACGCAATGACGGCCCTGGTCCAAGGCCAGATCATGTCCCTCACGGACAGAAAAGACCTACCTTACAGCTGTGTGACCCGGAGAGGACACATTCTAGATGTTTCCTTAGGACACGTCCTCTGGAAGGCAGACTGGGTTGAGACTGTGGAGGTGGAGGATGGGGCGCCAGGCGCACACCAGCTGTGAGTGTCATCTCCGTCTCTCCTGCTGAGACACTCTGCCCCTGTTAGTCAGTGCAGACTGGTCAAGTGAGCTGCCCTTCCAGGTGGGTAGGGAGGCAGGGAGGATCTGGGAGGAGTTGGGGGACAGGAAGGAATATGATCAAAATACACTATGAAAAAATTAAATGAGAAAGTGCAAGGGGTTAAAACATTAAATTAAAAAAAAAATCCAAGGGGTTGTCAGGGGTAAAATAAGGATATTACCAGTTTTAACTGATCTTAACAGAATGGCTTTCTTAATGGGACTCGGGACTCTAGAAGGTTTCAGAGCTTTAGACTGGGTGAGAAAAACTACTCCATCTGTTTAAAGAACGTTCTGGGTGTGGGGTTGCACTCTTCTGTATGAATGTCTCTTATTGCACAAAAATATTTGGAATAAAAACTGTTTTTAAAAAAACAAGGCTTTTTCACCTTTTAAAAAGAAAACAAAGAAAAGTCTACACAGTAATGAAAAAAGCATACGCAAAATTAGGTGACTGTAAATAAGAATAAAAATTTAACGAATAAAAACACTTGAAAAAACTAAGAGAATGGGGTCTATGGGCAGGCGAATGTGGTTTTGAAAGTGTACAAATTCATCCAGTAAAGTGTATGCCCATACACATGAAGCCTTGAGTTCGAATTCTAGTACTTTTATAGTAACAAGACCTGGGAGCTCGGGGGGCACAGGAGCATGGAGGCACAGGGGCACAGAGACAAGGGGCACGGAGACAAGGGGCACAGAGACAAGGGGCACAGAGACAAGGGGCACAGAGACAAGGGGCATGGAGACAAGAGGCACAGAGACAAGGGGCACGGAGGCATGGAGGTACCAGGGACATGGAGGCACGGGGGCCCAGAAACGGGGACCTAAAGTCCTAATACCAGGATGAAGTGACTGGATCCCCATCTAGCCAAGATGCACAAGCACCTGCACAAATCACACACACACACACACACACACAGAGAGAGAGAGAGAGAGAGAGAGAGAGAGAGAGAGGAAGCCGGCTCTTTTCCTGAGATCCTTCAATGTGTCACGGCAGGGAGCAGACCATGGGGTGCCAGACCTGAGGGAGTCACCTGATAGATGACATTTTGTCTTTGATGATGCTGCTCTATCACAAAGTTTGAGGGGTAAGGATGGGGGAGGTAATTAGGTCAAAGGTCAAGGCTCTGAATTCAGGTCCTATCTCCTGCAGTTACTGGGCCTCAGTCTCTCCTTTTAAAAACCAGGGGCAGGACTAAGAGAGATTTATGTTTATCTGTTTGAATATATATTTTAGTTAAAAACAGTGATTTACACCAGTTTAAAAATTCAAAGTTTTAAAATTTATTCTCTTGAGACTGGCTGTCATAGGCAGTCTTCAGACCCCCATGTCACGAGGATAACCTCCAGGTTCCGACCCTCCCCAGCCTTCCACCTCCTGATGCCTGGGTAGGAGCAAGTGCGCACTACCACACCTCGTTTGTGTGGTGCTGGGGATTAAACCAGCACTGGGCATGCTAAGCAAACGCTCTACCAGCTAGCTACAGCGCCATCCCTAAGATCAGCAATTCTCAACCTGGAGGTCACAACCCCTTTGGGAGGCTGAAAGAGCCTTCACAGGGATTGCATATCAGATATCCTGCTTATTAGAGATTTACATTGCGATGCATAAGAATAGCAAAATTCACAGTTGTGAAGTAACAGTGAATAGTTTTATGGTTGGGGATCAGCACAGCATGAAGCACGGTATTAAAGGGTCGCAGTGAGTGCGTTCAGAACCTCTGCCATAGAATGAATTGTGACAATCCCTCTGCCGGGGAGCATGGTGTGCTCAGCCTTGACACACAGCTGACGAGCACAGTCAGGAGGTGGCAGAGTAAATGGTTTGCTTTCTGCAGCACCCAGGATCCCTTCCAAAGCTAGGACATGCTTGAACACAGGAAACCATGGGATCTTACTGGGGAACGTGTGCATGTGTACACAGGAAAGATGCCGTTGATGCAGAGGGCTGCACATTCCTGATCCTGCCTGTTTTCAGATTACTGCTTTATAAATAACGCACCCTCAATGCCAGATGACCAGGCTCCTGGGGCTGGGCCGGAGAGGTTAGCAGTGTAATGAGATTATTTATTAGGAGCAAAGGTGACTGGAGGGCACCTATGGGAATGACTCACCGTGACTTTTGTATTTTGGTTCTTTTTCTGTGCAAGCCCCTGTTAGGAACAAGGAACAACAAACCACTTGAAGCTGTGTTTGTAGTTATTTAAAGGAACAACAGTCTCTTTCCTTTCAGTCACAGATACTCGTGCCTAGTGGGCGGTACCTGCTTTCTGTCCTCATGGGCGGCACCTGTCTTCTGTCCTGTTGGGGGCACCTGTCTTCTGTCCTCATGAGCAGCACCTGTCTTCTGTCCTCATGGGCGGCACCTGTCTTCTGTCCTCATGGGCAGCACCTGCCTTCTGTCCTCATGGGCAGCACCTGCCTTCTGTCTTCATGGGCAGTGCCTGTCACATTATGGGGCTTGAAAACTCATCTTTCCTCAAGAATGCTGCTCCTAGAATGTTCTAGCACTAGGCATTTAAAATGCCCACCTCCTGAGAGTCTTGCTTTCCATTAAACTTTGTTTCAGTGGAGGGGGGATAGGCAGGGTCTAATGTGGCCTGGGCTGGTTTTAAAGTTGAAAAGTGGGTGAGATAGCTTTGAACTCGTGGTCCTCCTGCCTTCACCTCCCAAGTATGGACCATCATGCTTGGCTTTTCCATCAAACGAAATAGAGGATCCCATAGTGAAAAGAGAGAAATGACTTCTGGAGATTGTCCTCTGACTTCCCTAGGTGTGTTGTGGCATGCACACACTCACATTCACACATACATACACACTATAATATATAAAATAATAAAAAAAATTAAAAGAAATTTTAAAAATATAATAAAAATTAAAAATAGCAAAATTGGCACTAGAAATACAGCTTAGTTGTTTGCTTACCCAGCATGCACGAAATCCTGGGTTCTGACCCCCAGCATTAAATAATCAGAGTGTGGTGGTACAAACCTGTAGCCCCTGATGTGGGATTCCCCTCTGTATGCTGTGAATATATTTTATTACCATTGGATAATAAAGAAGCTGCTTTGGGCTAATGGAAGGGCAGAATAAAGCCAGGTGGGAAATCCTAATAGAGATAGAGGAGAAAGTAGGTGGAGTCTGGGAGACACCAAGTAGCTACCTAAAGAGACAGACGCCTGTTGCAGGGAGGGGCCTGCTTGTTTGTCCCAGCTGCCAGGCTAGCTTAGCCCCGAAATAACCACACAGAAACTGTATTAATTAAATCACTGCTTGGCCCATTAGTTCTAGTTTCTTATTGGCTAACTCTTACATCATAATTTAATCCATTTCTATTAATCTGTGTATTGCCTTGTGGCAGTGGCTTTCCAGGTAAAATTCTAACCGGTGTCCATCTCAGGCAGAAAATCCATGGCTTCTCCTCTGACTCTGCTTTCTTCCTCCCAGCATTCAGTTCTGCTTTCCCCACCTACCTAAGTTCTGCCCTATCAAAAGGCCAAGGCAGTTTCTTTATTCATTAACCAATGAAAGCAACACATAAACAGAAGGACCTCCTACACCAGACTCCAGAATGCCAGAACCTTGTCATGTAGGCCGCAGCCTCGTGGCGACACACAGATTAATAGAAATAGGTTAATTAAAAAGGTAAGAGTTATCTAGAAATATGCATAAGCTATTGGCCAACAGTGTTGTAATTAATACAGTTTCTGTGTGATTATTGTGGTCTGGGCAGCTGGGAAATGAGTGAGCAGCCTCTGTATACAAACCCCAGCACTCAGAAGGCAGAAGAAGTGCAAGACTGTTATCAATTATATATACAGATCAAGGCTAGCCTCAAGGTACATGAAACATTGTCTCCAAACACAAAACAAAAAACAAGTGGAAGGTTCAGTCTTTGGAAAGACAGTTCCCCTCACAGCAGCCAGAAGGGTGTGGGGTGTGGACCCAGGGGTCCTCCTGCAGCTGTGCTGGGTCTTTGGAGCTTGTAGTTGTATCATCTCCTCAGCCCTGCGTCCTGTCTCCCTGCCAGCCCTCCTGCCTTGCACCTTGGAGAAGCACCCCGTTGTCTTGGAGTCTATAGTTCTTTGCACCTGCGCTAGGACGGGAGCCTCCCACACTTCCTTTTGAGATCTCTGGAGACAGCGAGGTAGCACTCAGAAATGATCTCTGAGATCCACTATCCCTGATGTGTAGGAGGGGGTGTCTCTACTTCTGCTTTTGTCCAGATCTCTCTGCCCTTGCTCAACGCAGAGTATGCAACATTTTGACATCGGGACACGGCATTGTCATCTACGAGGTTCACACTCAGCCTTCATGTCATCAAGTTACAGAAGAAAACACAAAATCTCATTTCTTTTCATGCCTTAGAAAAGCTTGTGATTTTTGTCTTGGGTAAATATGCCTATCCTTGCTCTGGCACATGCGATCAGTGGGCCGTTGGGTGGATGTGTGTCCTGTGACCTGATGAAGTCACAGGCCTTCCTGGGTTTCTAAGAGGTTCACAAAGACCAGCACTGGAAGATGGAAGATGGTGGGGAGGGCACAGGGGGAGGCACCTGCAGCCTGCCCTCTGTTGTCTCTAAAGAGCTTAGGAGCCTGCTTTGAGGAAAGCGGGGAGGCAGGCTGTGCCTTTGGCAACGGTGATAGGAAAGCTAGATCTGCCTTTAAGAGGCAGAGACTTTCTCTCGCACTCCCTCGTATATATGTGTGTTGGTATGTGGACATATATGCTCAAGTGTATGTGGGCATGTGTGTGCAGATGAATGTGCACATGCGTGTGCACGCAGGTGGAGGCCAGAGGGAAATGTTGAGTGTCAACCCGGATGACTAGAGACATCCTCTCCACTTTGTTTTCTGAGGCCAGGTTTCTTTCTGAGCCGGGTTCTCAATGATTCGATTGGTCCAGCTGGGTAGTTTGCCGGCCCCACCTGAGCACAAATGGTCTCTGACTGCTATGGAGCCTGACCAGCCTTGCTATCTGCACTGGGGATCCGCTCTCTGCCCTCACGCTTGTGGGGCAAGCACCTTACTCACTGAGGCCCCTCGGTTTCTCCTCCTTTTGTGGTTTGGGCTCTCCTGGGGTTTGAGAAAAACGCTGCGATCATCATCTAACATTGTGCAAAGGCTGTGCTTTGGAAGACGGAATCCTGGTTCATGCTCAGAAACCCAGAGGACTTTTGCGGTCCTGCCTCCAGTGTTGACTGCAAAATGCTGTGAAAGACAGAAAGTTCCAGTTTATACTTCTGGGAGAGGCTTCAGAAATGTGCACAAACTTTTTTTAAAAAATTATATGTTTGAAGCAAATTCTTATTTTGTAGCCCAGATTGGCCTTGAACTTGCGCCGCACGCTCTTTCACCATCACAGGTGTATATGGATGAACTATCAAAAAAGAGGGGTTTTGGAGTTCATTGACCTGGCTTTGAGAAGATGGGAGGTTTTGGTGGGGTGACCGCAGGAAGACTCCTCTTCTGATTGGCTGCAGAAGGGGTAGGCGGGACTTGTGAAAGATTTAAAGCTCGAACTGTCTCTGCCCTCCTGCAAGCCTCGGTTTTTTATCCCATTGGTTCTGCACCCAGACCCAGGCAAATCTTCGGGACCCACCTCCGCGATGCATCGACTGCAGGTAGTGCTGGGACACCTGGACTGCAGGCCCGAGTCGAGCTCCGCGCTGCAAGCCGCGCCCTGCTCCGCGGGCTTCCCGCAGGCCTCGGCCTCCGACGTGGTGGTGGTGCACGGACGGCGCACCCCCATCGGCCGTTCGGGCCGCGGCGGCTTCAAGGTGAGACCCTTCCGACGGGTGAGAGTTGCAGAAGGCGGCCAGTGCGATCTTGCCCGCTGGGCTATGGTGCCCGCAGAGTCCCCGGGTGGGGGTGCGGGAGCGGGGCTCACTGCCGCTTCGCTCTGCAGGACACCACCCCGGACGAGCTTCTGTCGGCCGTGTTGACCGCGGTTCTCCAGGACGTGAACCTCAGGCCTGAGCAGCTGGGAGATATCTCCGTGGGTGAGCTCACCTGCCAGGCCTGCGCCGGGTCCTCCTCGCCCTCCCTCCCGGGGCCCTTCTCTCAACAACACAGACTTGAGTTTACTCCCGGGGCCCTTCTCTCAACAACACAGACTTGAGTTTACTGAGGGGAAGGGCTGGACCACAGAGTTCTGAATGAAACTGCCCTAACAGCCAGTCTTCAATTTAGAACCTCGGGCGCCCCCTCGAGGCATATCCGCCCACTGAGTGGACATGGAAAAGCAGGACCGCCCTGAGATTGATGCTCTAAAGCCCAGATGTTCCTGGAGACTCCAGGAGGTGGGAGGCCACGGTTTTCCACCTACACCGACATTCTGTCGGTCAGCCCGGCTATAGGTGTAGACAGGGTTCACCCGGCCCTGCCCTAACCCCTGCTCTTCCCTGAATTAGAATAACATCGCCATCGCGTAGGACATGGTTCTATCCGGGGATGCCAGCCTGTTCCTCCTCCCGCAGGGTCACAGGGCTTGGGGAGGCTAGCCTGTTCCTCCTCCCGCGTGACACAGAGCTTGGGGGAGGACACTTGGGGACACTAGCCATTGCAGACTCACTTCCCTCCCCCGCAGTCCTGCTTCCCTCAGCTTTGAGGCTTTCCACTGTGTGCCTCTTACCCTAGAGGCTCTCTCCTGTTGTCAGGTGAGCAGGCCACCTGCCCAGCTTACTGGTGTGGAGAAGCATGCCTTGGCAAACATGCTGGTGGCCCTCCAGCACTGGGCTGGTGGGTGACGGACGGTTGGTAGCTGACTCCCCCCATTCCTCAAGCTCAGCTGCCACAGCCTCACACGAACCTCTCTGCAGAGGCCTTAGATTCCTGGAGAGATCTGGAATGTCTCCTTTCTGGGACATCTTTTTTTTTACCTTAGGCTTCAGGACACACCACCACCACCACCACCACCACCACCACCACCACCCCGCCCCCCGCACTGAGTAAGGGTTCTTCTGTCCACAGGCAATGTGCTTTTGCCGGGGGCCGGAGCCGTCACGGCACGCATTGCCCAGTTCCTGAGGTAATCCTTCCCTTTCTGCCTCTAATTGTCCGCTGTGACTGCTGGGGGTCCTGGTGCTGGAGTGTGAGGTGGAAGGTCAGGCTGAAAGAAGATATCGAGGCAACCAGAAGACATTGAACTCTGTCCTATGACTGTAACCTTTCCCCTACTTAAAAGGGGTGTGTCACTGGGCCAATGGCCAAGGCACCCAGGGCTTGGGGACTGGGGCAGAGCCTCTTGGTGGCCTAAATTTTAAACAAAGCTGACTTAGCAGAGACCCTTCAGTGGGTGGAATCACATGACCAGGACCGGGCGGTGTATGTTTCTCCTCTCAGGTGAGCATCTGGAAGCCCAGGCTTGTCCAATCCTCAGTGTCTGGGGGTGGTGTAGCATGGGATGGGGTTGTACCCCAGGAAGAACCCTGGTCCTCTCAAGACAGCAAACCAGTGGTTCATTCACTGCCACCTGGAGACTGAGGGCCTTTTTCCCTCAGTCCTTCCTGCGTGGGCTGGCTGGAAATAATAGCAACACTGACCAGTGGCAGAGCGACTGGCAACTTAGGGTCAGACTTGGCCTGGGGTTCAAGCTCCACGCCTGTCACCAGTCTGGCCAGAGACTCCTGTCTCCAATCAGCTGGTTCAGTGAACCACAGGCTGTCTGCCTGCTTCTTTCCTCCCTCGGCCCATTCTGTCCCCATGGGGTGCAGGCCAAGCCAGCTCTCCTTGCCCTGGCTAAACCCTACCCAAATATACCCAAGCGCTCAGGCTTCACATGGTGTAGTTCTTGTGCAGCAGATGGCCTCGTTCCTCCCCAAGGTGTGGCTTTGGCATGAGGCCCTACTGTTTGATTCTCTCTGTGTTGTTGGTGCATCCACTAAAAACCCAGTGCTCTTGGTGTCTGCACACCAGAACCATCCTAATTCCTATGTGCTTGTCCTCTGGGGTTCTTGGTGTGTCAGTCAAGGGCCTGGGATGCTCCTAGGTCTTTACTGTGTTGGCCAAGGCCTGTATGCCACCTTGGAAGACAGCTGCAATAGCCTGAATGAATGAACCCGGGGCACCCCAGAGCAAGGAGTGGAAGAATGAACATGCCAAGTGGGGAAACAGCCCACAGAGGAGAAAACTGGACACACTGGACCAACTCTGTGGCTACTAGGAAGGCCAAGGGATGGGGGTGAATGGCGGTCCCATGTTGACATGCAGCTGTCGTGTCCTAGCCCAGCCATAGGCCCACTTCTTTATCCTCAGGGGTCCAAGAAATGACTGGTAGGGGAAGAAGATGGGCTGTGGCCCACGGCAGGTTTTCATTGTCTGTGCTGGGAACTGTAGGACAGATGAGAATGCCTGGGGGCTGTGGGAGTCAGGAACTGTGCAGACAGGCGTGCTCAGCACCTACTTCTGCTCCTATGGAGCTGCGCCCAAAGGGGCAGGCTTCCCCGTTGCTCTGATCTGTGCACACACTGCTGGGGCGCTCACGGGGCCCAGAAATCTAGTGGTCTTTCTGTGAGACACAGTCACATCCAGGGCTGACTGCCATTTCCCCTTCTATTTCAGTGGCATTCCAGAGACAGTACCTTCGTCTACTGTTAACAGACAGTGTTCATCGGGGCTGCAGGCAGTGGCCAACATCGCTGGTGAGCTGTGATTGCTGGGTGCACAGGAGTGTACCCTGTCCTTGGTCCTTGCCCCTCAGGACCCTAGACAGAGAGGAGTGGAGAAACACCCATTGTCACACCCTGTTGTGGAGTATTATTTTTGTTGGGCAAAGATGTGTGACGTTTGTTTATGCTGCATTTGTTAATTATGTAAAGATGTTTTGCTGTTTCACCTTGCCTGCCTAAGGCACCTGATTGACCTAATAAAAAGCTGAATGGCCAATAGCTAGAGAGGTGGGGGGGAGATAGGTGGGGCTGGCAGGTAGGGAGAATTAATAGGAAGCGTCTAGGCTCAAGAGAAGAAGAGAATATAAGAAAAGGAGATCAGGGAGGAGAGAGATGCCTGGGGCAAGAAGCCAGGCAAGTGCCAGCCTGCCAGACACTGGAACAAGCAGTGAAAGTAAGACATACCAAAAAAAAAAAAAAAAAAAAAAAAAAAAAAAAAAAGAAGGAAGGAAGAAAGCAAGCAAGCAAGCAAGCCCCGAGGCAAAGGGTAGATAAAGAGAAACAGGTTAATTTAAATTAAAAGAGATAGCCAGAAATGAGCCTAAGATAGGCCAAGTATTCAAAACTAATAAAAGTCTCTGTGTCATGATTTGAAAGCTTGGTTGCTAGGTACAACACCCCAAATCTTTTCTGGGTGCTCCTGAATCTTCTGTGAGGCTTTGGTGACTGTACCCTGAGAGCAGGGAGGGAATGGGCTGTGCTGCTCCAGGGCAGGCCCACTCCGGCCAAGGATGGTTATGAAGTGCTTTTGTTGCAGGTGGCATCAGAAATGGGTCTTATGACATTGGCATGGCCTGTGGGTAAGATGGTCTTATTAACCCATGCAATGAATCAAACTAATTTTGCTCTCCTCAGCCGTGATTCTCCCTGCCCACCGCAGCAGCTGACTGGGCTGGACTCATACAGATGCAGCCTAGGAGTTGTTGAAGCTCTGAGCGTAGTTGCCTCTTTCATTCTTTCTTGCAAATCTGAATATCACCTTGGAAATCGACAGCACTTGGACTTTGCCTGTTGCACTGGCTGATTTCCAATGCTCCTGAGGGAAGTGGCAGAGCAGGCTCCCTCAAGTCAGGGACATTTCCTTGGGTATAAACGTTTGTCTTCCTAGGCTGTTGCCTTGTCTGCCACTCTAACACCAAGGGAGGAATTCCATCTGAGACTCTGTTCTGAGGGACATGTTGAGACCTCTGCTCACTGTCTCCTCCATGCAGAACCCATGCATGGGTTTCTGCCTCTGGGGCAAGGGCTGCAGAAGTTACACCTGATGGTGGATCCAGGAAGGAACATCTGATGTTGGAAGACAGCCTAGGCATGCCTGGCAGATAGCCTTGGCAGGCTTTGGAGCGAGCTGCCCCAGGTTCTGCAGAATAACTTTGATAGGAATAGCATTGCTGGGTCCTGGCTGCCTGCACTGGGTTTTCCTGACCCATGTGTTAAAGTCCACAAACGGGGACTATGGTAGGCAAGGGTCACAGTCATCTCCTGCTTGCCATAATGAGGACAGCAGCTGTGGTGTCCTGAGGGGACAGGCTGGGGCTCCACGAGGTCCTCAGGACCGTGGTGCTGGAGACAAAGCAGCTGTGCCTGAAGGATGCTCGCATCACCTGACCAGCCCCTAGCTGCTGAGAGTGCAGCTTGCCCAGGACTGAACTGTCGAGTTGGGTTCATGCTGGTGACCATGGCCAGTTTCCTCCTTGCCAGGACTTCACATCCTCACCCCACCTCAGCCCTGTGGACGCTGTAGAATGATTAGGTAGAGACACAACCACTGCTGGCTGTGGGGCTTGTGAGATTCGGTCACACTGTAGACAGGTTCTCATGTCCAAACAGGATTCAGACAACGGCTGGGGTTGTAATCCCAGCTGAAGCAAGGGGATTCGTGGTCAGGGCCCGCTGGAGCTACTTAAAATCTGGATCTGAGACTGTCTAGCAAGATTCTGTCTCAAAATGAGACTAAAAAGAAAATTAAGGCCAAGAGATACAGCGTAGCAATGTAGTGCACGTTTGAGGTCCTGTAACTAGCACTGGTCCTCCCAAAATGAACGGAAAGGGTTCATGTTATGCCAGAGTTGGGGAGAACTTAGCCAGGGCTGTTGGTCATCGTGTGGCCTCATGGCCACCTCCCCAGCAATGTCTGGTCCTTCTGCATGGACCACCCGGTCTTTTTCTCGGCCATCCCATCTACTTGCCAATCGATGCAGGCCAGGGCTTTCTTTGATGTAAACTTAGTGTTCGTCGTGTCTCGCTTCTCCCTCTGACTCGGGGACACTGAGGCTGAATCAGGCTGATTGATATGCCCCACATTAGAGGGACAACCAGGAGGTCACAGAAGGTCATCCCTGGGATCCACTGCTCACTTAACTCAGCAATGCACCATGCAGCAGGACCCCAGATCTGGGGCTGTGTCTGGTACGGTGCTGTGTCTTGGGCTGGAGGGAAAGATAGCTCAGCCACAGCAGCCCTGCTTGCTGGCCAGGTATCTGTTGCATGCCTGGAGGGATCCTCTGGTTATTTATTGTCCAGTACTTGCCAGACAGTTGGCCATCCCTGGGGCTTCCTACTAGGTAGGGCTGAGAGCTCACTCCTCTTCCTCAGGGTGGAGTCCATGACCATGTCTGAGAGAGGGAATCTTAGGAACATTTCTTCACGCCTGCTGGAGAATGAGAAGGCCAGGGACTGCCTGATTCCTATGGGGTGAGTGTCCACAGGTGGCTCTCTGTGTGTGCACGCACACACATGTGTGTCTGTGTGCATGTGTGCATGTGTGTGTGTAGGCCCACTCACCACTCTGTCTTCTATCAGAGACCATGGAATTTTCCCCTCTGTGGCTGGCAATGCCTGGCCTTGACCCCATTCAACCTCCGTCCTTTGAGTACCATATACTCAGCAGGTACTAGGTATGGATTGACATGATCCTTGGCTTTCCTCTCTTTAAACACTTGAGTCATCTCTGAGCCCCTGAGTTTCCAAACATATCCCATGTTTTTCCTCCCCCACCCCAAGGTGCCCAGGCACAAGGAGGATGGTGCCAGATGCTCCCCCAAACTCCTGTTAGAGACCTGGAACATTGAGAGGATGTGGGGAGCACTGAAGTTCTGAACACGCTTGTGGGGGATTCAGGCCTCTGAGATGTAGCCTGGGAAATTTGTTCTCTATACCTCTGTCAGCTACAGTCATATCTGTGATCTCTGGACTTTGCCAACATCCAAGGGCAGGGATCCCTGGTTGCACAGCTATACAGAGAAAAGCTTGCAGTGGGCAGTGATCTGGCTTTGTCCAGATCCTTTCTCCAGAGGCAGCTTGGAGTCATAGAAGTTGACCACGTGTGACCAGCTAGTGTCTCTGGTCCTCTGGTTCTCCCCTTGAGATATCACTGGGTAGGAAGCCATGTCTTCTGCAGGCCTCACACACAAGTTGTCAGCCCCCCATAAAGAATGTTTCCTTTGGTTTGTGCCTCTGAGGATTTGACTAGCGTGGGTGCTCCTCGCTAAGATGAGACAGTAGTGCCACCTTCTGAGAACTTACCTCTGCCCCTGGGGCAGTGACTGGATATCCTACCTCTGGCCTGGATGCCCAGAGGTGCAAGCACAGGCCTTCAGTATGGCCCTGGCCCTCAGGCCAGCAGACCCACAGTCTCCTGTTTTGCTGTTTGTGTCTAGGATAACCTCGGAGAACGTGGCTGAGAGGTTTGGCATTTCACGGCAGAAACAGGATGCCTTTGCTCTGGCCTCCCAGCAGAAGTGAGTGCGGCTGGGGTGGGCTGTTGATGGGGTGGAGACTAGTCTCAGCTTGGACTGTCGAGATGGCACGACAGTGTTGGCTAGCCTCCTGCCTCTGGGTGGGAGGTGGAACATTTCAGCACCACTGTTGGGTAGGTCTTCCCAGTCCTCTTTAACTATGCACTCTGAGGTCTGAGTGTCCTCTCCAGAACTAGGGCCTCAGCTCCTCCCCCACTCTGTTCCTTGGGACATAAGGCATAGGACCCTGTTCTGACCAGACACGGTGGCCACTGGTGATACTTAAGCCTGGAGTATGCTAGTCTTCCTAGCATAAGAGGCAGATCTGGGCCTGGAGTGGTGACCTCAGGCTGCCATTCAAGAAAACCAGAGCCTCAGGCCTGTGGGAAGCACCAGCATTGTCATGGAAGAGGGCACTGAGCAGGCTGAGTGGCCAGTGCACTGAACAGAAGGACGCCTCTGCGTGTCCTGCTCTCTGTTGGGATGGGATGCGATGAAGAATCTAGGAGTCTGGGCATACCTCTCCCTCCCGGAAAAAAAGTGGTGTCCTGAGGAGCCCTCAGCAGTCTCTCACACCTCCATCAGGGGGCACAGCAGTCCCTGGGCTGGACAGGCCTGGGGCTGTGTGACTTGCTGAGTTAGCACAGGCCAAGCAGGGACAGGCAGGGAGAGACTACAAACTGGCCTGAGATTCGCTGTCCATGGTGCTGGCAGGGCCGCGAGAGCCCAGAGCAGGGGCTGTTTCCAAGCTGAGATCGTGCCTGTGACAACCACAGTCCTTGATGACAAGGGCAACAAGAAAACCATCACGGTGTCCCAGGATGAGGGCATCCGTCCCAGCACCACCATGGAGGGCCTGGCCAAGCTGAAGCCGGCCTTCAAGGATGGAGGCTCTACCACAGCTGGTGAGCGTGGGCCGGGAACAGGGCTGATGGAGGTAACCAGGCCCCTTGGCAAGGTGATGGTGGAGGGCTGGCTCTCTTCAGCTCAGTCTGAGGCCTCCTCACCCCACCCTTCCTCCCCTAGGAAACTCCAGTCAGGTGAGTGATGGAGCAGCTGCCGTCCTGCTGGCCCGGAGGTCCAAAGCTGAAGAACTGGGCCTTCCCATCTTTGGGGTCCTGAGGTCCTATGCAGTGGTCGGCGTCCCTCCTGACATCATGGGCATCGGTCCTGCCTATGCCATCCCTGCAGCTTTGCAGAAAGCAGGTGAGCAGCCCCTTCTCATCCTGTACCTGGACCCCTCATTACCTGTATCTGGGACTGGGGTGTGCTGGGTTTGACCTGCGGGTGCTCTGGAATGGAGGTGGGTCAGGCTAGCGCCCCACAGCCAAGGCCTCCCTACCCTACCATTAGGTGTCTGGCACCTAGCGTGGACCACGAGAGCTGTACTTGGGGTGGAGCCTAGAGGAAATCCAGAGTCCCGCCATGGCTGTCAGCTCTGCTCTGTATCTTGCCCACAGGGCTGACTGTGAATGACATAGACGTCTTTGAGATCAATGAGGCCTTTGCCAGTCAGGTGAGCCTGGGTGTCATGGTGGAATCAATTGGGCCCGTGGTTCAGAGCAGATGAAGGCTCCAGCCATTGCTCTGGCTCCTTCCAGGCCCTCTACTGTGTGGAGAAGCTGGGAATTCCTGCAGAGAAGGTGAACCCCCTGGGGGGTGCAATAGCCCTGGGCCACCCCCTGGGCTGCACCGGTGCTAGGCAGGTCGTCACGCTGCTCAATGAACTGAAGCGCCGTGGGAAACGGTAAGGCTGCTCCTTGTGGAGTGGTGGGGGGGGTGTTGGAGCTGGGGTGTCTGATGGCTGGGGCCTGGGGAGGTGAACACGTACACACACAGGTATTCTGAAGTAGGGATGGAGGGGCGAGACCTGCCTTCCTGGTGGCTTGCTTAAAAGGCAGCACAACCTGTGGAAGGTGTCTGCCACCTGGCTGTGTGTCTGTCCACGGCTCAGTTCCCACAGATCTGCTCTGCTCATCTGTCCGTGAGCCCTTCTTGCTGCAGCTCTGCCTGGTGAGGGCACGGCTTGGGCCAGATCTGCACAGCCAACGCAGGTTCTTTCCCCAGGGCTTATGGAGTGGTGTCCATGTGCATCGGGACAGGGATGGGGGCCGCTGCTGTCTTTGAGTACCCTGGGTACTGAAGCCCTGACTGCAGGCACTGCCCAGAGAGTCCTACAATGGTGGCCAGAGGGGGACTCTACGGAAGCCATCTGCACGGGACACTGAGCACTGGAGGGTGTATCACAGCATTTTAATCTAGATAATGTTATCGTCACAATATGGGGACAATTGGGCACGGGGTCATCCAGTCTGGTCCTCCCAGCTGGACCACAGTCAATGCAGATTACTCTTGACCGCAGAACCACATATATTTCTGTGGAACAGTGGCCTCATGAATGATGTGTGATTGGCAAAGTAAATGTGTCTTACTTATCTGGTTCTGTGTCGGGCATTTCACTCCCAGTCCAGCTCTTGCTTTGCCGGAATCTGTGGCCCATCTTTCTAGTGACAGTGATCATAGTCACCCCGGTGGTGGCCTACACTGGTTAGCCCCAGAGACGGCCGAACTTCAGAACTGGTGGGGTATCACATATCTCTCGTCGTAAGAGCCTCGGCCCCGCAACCGCAGGGTACAAGGCTTCTCACTCAGCACCCCTTCCACCACCAGCGTGGATTCGTACAGCAGGCTGCTCCTGGGGAGCCAGGGAGGGAGGGGGAAAGTTAGGCAGTGCCAGCTGGTGTCCAGGCCCCATGGGCGGTGTCACAGAGGCAGGAAGCAGCTCTTACCTAGGATTGAAGAAGACCTGAAGGGGAATGGAAACTGGGGGTGCATTGGTGGGTCGGGCCTCCAGCAGGCCACTGCCTGGGGAGACCCCAAAGGCATTATCCTCCTTGGCTGGTTCCTCCTGTCCTACACCGAGAAGAAAAGAGGCCACACATGGGCACAGGCTGCTCCAGACATTGTCCCCAAGACCAGACCAGTCTCTCAGGTGTCACCTCTGGTCCTCCCAGCAACTCAGGACAGGGCAGCCGGGAACTGGAGGGCTGGTGGACTCCAGGAGTGTCCGGTGCCACCAGCCCTGGGAAGTCAGTCTACACAGACAGGATGCCACTGTCTTTCTTAGGGGTCTTGCCTGGGCACATGGAGGAGCAGCATGTGGGGTGACAACGTACCCATTATCACTGTCCAGTAGCTCAGGCAGTTGCTGAGGTTCGTGAGGTAGACCTCCCGGGTGTGTGACTGGTTCACGAAGCAGGTCCCAAAGTCTACCCAGCTGGTGGATAGCTGCAGTGCAGGCACAGCCACAACAGCCCGCAGGGGCACCTCCTGGGAGCCCAAGCCCGTGTCTCAGTGAGGGATGAAGCATCGCTACCCACTGGGGACCCAGGACACAGGGTAACCCACTTCCCCCAAGTACTGACACTTCTGAACAGAGCTGGGGCAGCAGGACGGTGGGCACCAGGGGTTTGGCACTGCCACCCAAGCCAGGCAGGTGGAATCCAGCAGGGCCGGGGACACCCTCGGCTTCTCTACCAGCCTTCCTCCCAGGCAGTCAGTCAGCCATCCGACCTCCATCACCTCCCCTCCTCCTGTGGGGTTCATCAGACCCTGGGCCGGTCGCTCAAGGCCCCCAGAAGTTCACGAATCACTCAGGCACTGGCGTGGTCAGCTTCACTGTGGCCCCCAGCTCCTGCCTGCAGGCTTCCACTACCCTCCTCTACTTCTGGTCCCTCTGTCATCCCACAAGGTCTCCACTTTAGCTCTCTGCTTGTGTCCCCAGCTGACTCCCTCAGCTCCATACTGGCCTGTGTGCAACCTGCTCAGTGGCACTCAAAAGTTCTAGGGAGCCAGGCAGTGTCCTTCACGGCTTCCTCGGTGGTTACTGTCCCCACCAATCAGGCATACCCTAGGTCTCTGTGTCTAGCACGTGCCTGGAAGGTCTGGTTGGTGAAGCTCAGGAGCAGATTCCCTGTGAACACCATCTGTTTCTCTCCATTCTCACTCTGCTGAATGTCCACTCCAGGCAGCATCTGGTCAGCTGGGAGCTTCTGGTAGGACAGCAGCTCCAGAGAGAGGGAGAAGGACACGTCCACCTGAGCGGGTGTGGACACAGTGTCACCCCAGGTTGCTGAAGGCAGGTGGCCTGCCTGTCCAGCCAGGTCCTGTTCAACCCCCGGTTTATGGGGCTTGTGGCGCCCAGAGTGGCCCCACTGACCAGCACATGACTCAGCAGTGTCCCCGGGTGGAGCATGTGGCTCCCGAGCCCTGTACATGTCTGCTGTGTGTGCAGCACCTGGCACGTGAGAAGGGAGGGAGCGTGGTGTGAAGTGGGGATGCTCACCAGTGTGCACTGGCCAACACACTGGCAGGTCTGGACATGTTTCTGGAATGCATGTGGCTATGTGCAGTAGGTTCATCTGTGTGTAGCCTGTGCAGAGGGACTCTGTGTGCCGAAAGGGACATGTCTGAGGCATGCACTTAGGACTGTCCATTTGTACCTGGTGCTCAGATGTGAGTAGGACGTGGGTGTGTGTTGCCTGTGGAGTGGGTTGGAGATGGTGTGCCCCTGCACTGACCAGCATGTTCTCCTGTGGGCGGAGGACCAGCTGCGGGCCTGAGGAGGCCATCTCATCTTCACACTGCTGCTGGTGACAGGCCCGGCTGTCCCAGCTGGCCCCACCTTGAGACGTGAAGAAGGGCCTGGAGACCAGGACCCGGAAGTAGTGCAGGATTTCCGTTGTGTTGATCAGTTTCAGATGGCGGGTGGTAAGCCGGTCACTCAGCACCTGGGGCCACAGGAGGAGGGGGTGGGCATGGTGCATCCCTTCCCTGTTCTCAAGCTGAGACTCTGGGAAAGGGACTCACGACTTGAAGGACCCCCAGGCATGTGGGAGGTCCAAGTCCTTTGACTGGTGCAGGGTGACATCACACTCACCCCACAGCAGGGATTTTTCGGGATGAGGTCGCTGGCCTGGCACCGGAAGTCCAAGCAGCCACTACTGTCCAGCACGGTGTTCAGCCTGCAGAGCGACAGGCACCGCTCAAGCAGCCAGGATCCGGACCCCTGTCCTTTGACCCTCCGGTGAAGTGAGGTTCCGCTCTCTAGGGGGTGGGGGTGGGGAGGGGGATCCCCTGGACTCACTGTGCCCGCCTCACAAAGCCGTTCAGATCCAGTCTCAGGGGGCCCACGGCGAAATCCTGAAGGCGACGCATTCGGCCTGGAATCTCTCTCTCGGTCTGCAGAGCCCAGTCCGTCAGAGGTCACTGGTGGTCCCCGGGTTGGGGGCAGGGGCTGAGCAGACAGTGTGACTCCCAGGGGGAGAGGAGCTGGCCATGGCACCCTCACCCCAGGTGGGAAGGCTCACCTCCTTATCCAAACTCATGAAGCCCAGGGCGTAGCCGGTACACTCCACCTTGTTCAGAATGTCAAGGTCGAGCACCATGGGTGTGAAGGAGATGTAGAGGGTGCGGTGGCCGCCTGCCGGGATGACCTGGTAGGGACACGGTAGCCTCGGCGCTGCCCCGTGTTCATCCGCGGGCCTGCCGGGGCAGCTCCATCAGAGCGCGCCCACCCCTGCCTACTCACCACCTGCTTGGGGCTGATCTGGTACATGCTGCCAGAGGGCACCCTCTCGTGCTCCTGCAGGATGACTGAGATGATCTGCTCCTCGGTGGCCTTGGAGCCACCACTGCAGTTACCCTGCTACCGATGAGACCCATGAGACCCGGCGGTTCACGTGGGCTCAGCTGACCTGGGCCCCGTCTCACATGCCCCGTACCCCTGCTCACCGACGAGGGGACTGCCTGGCTGGACCCTGACACGTTGGAGGGACATGGGGACCCTGGTGAGCTGCCTTCAGGGGTCTCAGGGCACACGAGCTCATTCCCGGCTTGGTCCCGCAGTGGGAAGGGCGGCCCATAAAACACAAGCAGCTCCAGCAGCTGGTCCTCCTTTTCCTCTGGGACATAGGTCTCCCAGTCCAGGCGGATTTCTAGAGGAAGCAAGGAGGACAACGGAGAGTGGGTGGCCTTCTCCTGGGTTCCACCTCCCTAGACTCACGTTCTTGTACTGGAGGGGACCCTTGCTATTTTTATAACGCCATAGTTCTAGAAAGTAGCTTTTGGTGATGGGGAGCGAGCGGACTCAGTTGGTCAAGCGCTTGCTGTGTGTGCTGGTTTGTTTTTTGTCAACATCCCAAACTAGAGGTGCCTGGGAAGAGGGGACCCCAACTGAGAAACATCCCCCATCAGTTTGGCCTATGGGCGTGTCTATGGAGCATTTTGATTAACGGTTGATGTGGGAGGGCCCAGTCCGCCAAGGGCAAGGTCGCCCCTGGACAAGTAGCCCTGGGTTGTATAAGAACACAAGTTGAATAAAGCCAAGAGCAGCAAGCCTGTAGCAAGCACCCCTCCATAGTCTCTGCTTCGGTTCCTGTGTTGAGTTTCTGCCTTGAGTTCCTGCCCTGCCTTTACTTGACGACGGCCTGTAAGCTGTTGCGTGAAATGATCCTGTTCCTTCCCAGGTGGATTTTTCTTTCCATGCATTTTATCAGAGCAGATGAAAGCCTTCTAGACCACTGTGGACACGTGAGGACTTGAGTCTGGACCAGAATCACTCGAAAAGCGGGGTGTGGGAGCACACATTTGTAACCCCAGCCCTGAGGAGACAGAGGCAGCCCTGGGGGTTGCTGAGCCAGTCTAGGCTACCTGGTGAGTCATGGGACAGTGACAAACCCTGTTTCAAGCAGCAAGGTGGGTGGCACCTGAAGAGCCAAGGAAACACCCAAGGCTGCCTTCTGGCTTCTCCACACGTGGTCACACTCATGTGAGCACACCTGAACACAAGTGCGCTCATACACATCAGCACACACGTGCAACAGATGCATACAGGAACATTAGCGGTTCTCCACAGGCTTCTTGCCACCTAGCTCGGTTACCTGAAGCCCTCGCTTCACAAGACCAGTCTTCATATCCAAGTCCCTGAACCTAGGATCCCCTGGCTTCCTGCAGTTTCCTGTCCCTTTGGTTTCTGTCTGGTGGTTGACCCTCCAAGTCCCACACTCTCCACCTTCTCCACACCCATTCATCAACCCTGGTCTGTTTTCACTTCCTCCCCAAGTCAAGCTAACCTTCCTGGCCATCTTCCCAGCAACTCTCTACCTCCCTTTGTACCCCATCCTTCTACCCACGAGGCAAAGCCCAACTCTGGATGAAGCAACCACATCATCCCTCAATAGCACTGGGTAAGTTCTCCTAGCTGAAGAGAGTGTACCCCATTGCTCCCCGACCTGGGCTGCCACGCTGCCCTCTTTCCCATGCACCTGCTCTCCTCTGATGCCTCCAATGTGACCCGCCATGTCCAGTGGTGGCTTCACTTCATCTGCCAGAAGGTACAGCTCAGACTTGTACCTGCCTGCAAACCTGCTCCCACCCAGCAGTGACCCACCAAGCACAGGGCCCCTCTGTCCTCTGCCTGTCTGTGCACCCTACCTGGCTGCTTCCTAACTGCACTTAAGCTAATTCAGATCTCTCCCGCCATGCACAAGCTTCTCTCTGCTGCACCACCCTCAGCTGAGCCACAGCTCCTCTCCCCCGCAGGGTACCAGGGCCAGTGGTTCAGTCAGCTCCTCATGTGTCAGTCAGCATGGAGTTCCTGGATCTAGTGTCACTGGTCATGGTGATGGGGAATGCCACAGGATCCAGCCTTGGGTCTCTACCTTTGTCTGCTTTTTTACCAAGGTCACCTCCTGCATCCAGAGGACCAGAACAATGTGTAGAGATCTTGAGTGATGAGGAAGAAGAGGAAACCATGGGGAGAATGGAAGGCAAAGAGAAGGCTCAGGGAATAGCTGGGCTCGTGACACAGGCCTGCAAGCCCAGCTACTTAGGAAGATGAGGCAGGAAGATCCCAAGTTCAGGTCTATCTTGAGTGAGTTCAAGGGCAGCCTAGTCAACTTAGTGAGAACTTGCCTCTAAACAAATGGAAAGAGAATGGTGGGGGAGGTGGCCGTGGGCAGGGCACTAGTCTAGCATGAGTGATGTCCAGCAGACTCCCTACAACTGCAGAACCACCACCAACAACAACAAATCCCACAGACAAGGTCTCTCAGGACCGTCAAAAGCTTGGCTTCCCATTGTCTACCAAACCACCTGTAACAGGAGAGGACAGACTCCTGAAAGTTGCCCTCTGCCCCCCCACATTCTTCCTGTCACACGGGACCTTTCACACGTACACAAATAAATTAATTTTAAAACTTAAAAATAGAAACAAGTCACAATAAAGTGATAGGAAGTCGCTAGTGTGACAATGTGACCCAGGCCAACAATGTTCATACAAGGCGAGGGGACTCCTGAGAGTGACGGTGATATGCCTCTTAGGATAGCGGGATCCCACAAGGAGCAGGGTCACAGAGTCCTGCTTCTCACCCGTGGCTGTGCCTGGAGAGGGTTAAACATCTGACTTCCAAGTTGTCCACGATTCTCCCTTAAACACCCTCACCTTTCTGGCTTTACTCAGACGCAGCCCAAGCGCCCCTCACAAGGAAGTTCAGAGACTCCCGAAGGCCCCCAGCACCCAGTCACACTGCCATCAGGATGGAAGCTCCCTGGTTCACAAACCCCCTTTCCTGTTCTCTCGGGATCCCCAATTCCTTACATAGCACCTGTCATGTAGCTCAGATACTGCCGGCTAAAGGACTGAGAAAAGGGTACCCAGCAATGTCTGTCCCTGGGCACAGTGACCCTGCTGATGCAAAGTTAAGCAAGGATGAGTCCCATACTCAAGGATGGAAGTTCCTCTCTGTAAGCTTGGACTGGCATGGTCACCACTCTACTTTGGACCTCTGGGTCTGTCTCAAGGGCCCCAGGTCACTCGGACTCCGGGGTGCTGTTTGTGGCTGCCAGTTCCTCTCCCTCCCACACACACACCATCCTGACCGTCAGGAGCAACTCACCGCAGGGGCTGGAATTATACAGACGGAGGGTTCTGGTGACTGTGTCTCCTCCAGAGATCTGGGTCCCAAATCTGGAGGGAGAGAACGGCCTGAGCTAGCACCCTCCATATAGACTGCACAGCCTTGCGGGGCAGAAGGCCCGCATGGGCCTCGGGCCTGAGAGGCATTAGCTGTCAGACCCTGCCTCAGTAACACCAAGACCTGGGGCTGCAGAGTATTGGGGGAACTGTCACATCCCCCAACTGCTGACATTCTGCCTGGGCTTGTCAGGTGGCTCCTAGTGTCAGCCCTAGGGTCTGCCACTTCCTCAGACCATTGTCTGTCCACTCACCCACCCCAAGGCCCTCAGGGAAACACCAGTGTCACTTCCCCAGGACAGCCCCACCCTAGAGCTCCTTGTGGGTGGCTCAGGTGGCTCTGAGTCAGCTGGAGAACCAGGAACCAGCACAGACAACCCAGACCGACAGCCAGAGGGGTAGCCAGGAGCCGGAGACCAGGGCTGAAGCTGGGCACCTGATGATGGGTTCTTTCTGTAATGGGGCCACACTGTAGCACGTATTCCTCAGGGAGCTGATGGGGCAGCCCACCACAGCCATATACACCGGGATGACAGTTACTGGCAGGTCCCCCACCTGCAAGCACACCAGCTTTTTGTCAGTGAGGGCCACTGTGTTTCTTTCAGGCAAAGTTTCCATGTGTCCAACAGTCCAGGATTCCCAGAAGTCAGTTCCCATTGAATCCAGCCTCACCCACTGTTCAGGTCCTAACCCAGACACCCCTAGCCCAGGCTGCTTCACCCTTACCCTCAGCTGTTTCGCCCTAGCTCCTATCTGCCCTTCCTTCCCTCATAAGCCTGCCACCCTCTACTGATGATCTAGCCACAGCGCCTCTGGCCTCTGTGGCCCCTTTGTTCAAATTTATTTGTTCAAATATCTTTTAGTTTGTTAAAGATTGTGTGAGTGTCATGTGTGTGTGTATTATGTGTGTGTATGTGTTGTATGTGTGCGTGTGTATGTGTGCTATGTGTATATGCCTGTGTGTATGTATATTGTGTTATATGTGTGTACATACATGTGTTCTTGTGTGCATGTGTGTGATGTGTTTATGTGCGTATGTGTATATATGTATCTGTGAGTGCACGTGTATATGTGTATATATGTATGTGTGTATGTGTATATATGTATGTTGCATGTGTGTATGTGTATATATGTATGTGTGCGTGCATGTGTGTATGTGTATATATGTATGTGCGTGCATATATGCATGTATGTGTGTGTGCATGTATGTATAGGGGACCTAGTAAATGATCAAATGCAGAGGGCTGGGTAAGGTTGGACTGCTGGGAGGCTGTTACTGTCTCCTCTTTACTCATTACTGTTCCTTCCAGCCTACCGTTTCCTGTCCTCCTCATGGTGGCCCCAGCCCTGTACATCACAGAGATGCAGAAGGTTCTGCTACACAAAAGGACTCCCTGCTAGAAGCATGTCAGCCTTGGCCCCAGAAACTGCGGCAGTGTGAGCGAGCAGCATGTGGCAGCAGCTGCACTTTGAAAGGCTGAGGGCCACAGCTGGCGGAGAGAAGACTAGGAGCTGTGTGCTTATACTCATGTCCTTACCATGCCTGCATACATGTCCTTACCATGCCTGCATGCACATTTTTACCATGCCTACATGCATGCCCTTACCATGCCTACATGCATGTCATACCATGCCTATATGCATGTCCTTACCATGCCTACATGCTTATCCTTGCCATACCTACATGCACATCCTTACCATGCCTGCATGCATGTCCTTACCATGCCTACATACACGTCCTTGCCATTCCTACAAGCATGTCCTTACCATGCAAAGGAGGTCATCCCAGTACTCGCCCCACATGTTGGCACAGGCTGTGATGTCAATACTCAGCTGTTGATAGGCTCTTAGCTTGCCCTGGGAAATGTGGGGGAAGAAGGCAGCTCCTTTTTTGTGGGATAACATGCTCTCCATAAAGTCTACAGAGAACAGAACACGAGGGTCAGGACCCTGGGTTGAGGGTGAGGGCTAAATCCTCGAGGGTCAGCAAAGCTCGGCCCTGGTGGAGCCGTCGCATGGTCTCTATTCCACTGGGAAGCCAGCCAAGACTGGCCTATGAGGTCAGGCTCTCCCCTATGAGCTGCCACCAGAACCAAAACAAAGCATGTCCTGTACACAGCTCAGCCATGTTGGGGACTTCACTGAGAGGGAGGGAGTCGCTGGTCCCCATTTCCCTCCATGGCGGGTGCTGGCATCAGAATGTAGCATCACATCCTCAGGAGGCCATGAAAAGCCCAACTCTGGCCATGACTTGGGCCCAACACCTCCCATGTTGGTGGCTCTTACCCATCTTTTCTTTCTTGGCCAAGTGCTCTTGGATGCGCGCTGTCTTTAGCCGGGCTGGGGGCATGTCAGGGCTTCACAGAGATAGAAAATAGTATGGGAGCAGTCAGTCCTTCCCACGCCCAAAGCCACAGAAACATCTGGACAGGTGCCCAGCAGGGGGAGGCAGCCTGCTCCTCTCAAGGGACGCTGATCAGGTCCCCTCTTCCTCACCTGGGAAATCTCTGTTCTCACTGGATCTCTGCCATCCACCCCTAAAGTCACTGAAACCACCTCCCCAGAAGTCCACAGAACTGTCTCTGAGCCGGAGATCTGTTACCCCAGAGGCAAACGCAGCTCTGGGTCCCCAGTTCTGGGGTGTCCTCTGCCACAGGCTCCACGCTCTCAGCTGCTCCCTGACCTCAGGTTGCACTGGCATGCAGAGCAGAAAGCTAATGGTTTAGACGGTGTTCCTTCTTGTCCCTGCGCCTATCAGCTCAGACCCACCATCCGGTGTCCAGGACAAGATCTATTTCTGAGTGCTTCCCCCACACCTCTGCGCCCAGTTCCGCTGTCTACAGTAGCGTCTCCAGCCTTTACCCTACCTGGGTAAAGTTCTCGACCTCCAAGCCCAGGCTGAGGAGGCGCCACCGGCCTGGCCTCTCCCACGGGTCAGTTGGGGTCTTCAGGGTGGATTGTAGGAGCTATCCCCTCTGTGCAGTTCCCTACGCCCATCTGCGAACCACACACTCGCCCTCCCTCACCAATCAGCCTCTAGCCCCCCAAGAGGAAACATGGCCCCTGTGAGGATAATCCATCTGACCTCACGCACCTGGGAAACGCCCCAGGAAGAGTTTGAGACTTACAGGCTGGTCTTTTTGTTCAGACAGTCCTGGGAGCTTCCAAAGTACTCAAATTTGAGGGTAAAAGGGGTCTGTATTGGGGAGTAATTTGTCAGGATGAGCTGGCGAGTCACACGGGTCCTCAGTGGCACTTTCGAGCCAAAGTCCAAGCGGAGATTCTCGGGGTGGGCTGGCCACTGCGTACTGCTGCTGACAGCGCTGTCCCATGCCATGGACACTATGTTACCTGCCACTCTTGTTACAGTTCAGAGAGCCACCCTGGGTGGGGTGGGGGAGTAGTCCTGAAACCCAGCTTAATATGGACTCTCTCCTCATGGAGTGCCAGACCCGAGGCCCAAACTTCTTGCCAATCCACCATGCCAGAGGAGTGATCAAACAGCATGAATTGCCCCCCCCATGGGGTCAGAATGGCACGGCTGCAAGTTCCTGGGCCTCATATGGGAAAACCCACTGAGGATCCCCTGCCACCTCCCGCCTGCCTGGCAGTGTACACAGAAACGTCACACAGGGTGGAGTGGGGGGTGGTTTCTGCAGGGATAGCAAGGGCCTGTGACAACTTGGTAACCTCTTAGCTCTAGCAATTTGCTCAGGAGGAGGGGGACCAGTACCATCATGCAAAGCCAGCCCTCCATGTGGCTTCCACTACCCTGGACTCACCTTGCAGCGGAGTCCTCTACGGAGATAGTGATGGTCACTCGCAGTCCCAGAGGTTTCCCGGAGATGCCCAGGGCCAGGGGCTTCTCCATGCCAGACACATGACAAGGGAGGGCCAAATCGGTCAACGTTTCCTGCCGGAAGTGTCAGTTTCAGGGCCGGAGCCTCAGAAGATGAGCCCAGATGTTCACCACTCCCATGGGTGGCAACATGAAGGCCTTGCTTCTTTCTGAGGAAGGGCCTCAGGTGCTTCCAGTGAGCCATCCTGCTAGCCCAGACAGGTCCCTTCGAGGCTGACCCTCCCTCTAGGCTCACGGATACATGTGTCGGCCCTACATATTCGTGTATGTCCACAGGAAGGGATAATGCTCAGTCTTTGTTGTCAGCTTGATGGGATTTAAATCACCATAGAAACAGATGTTTGCCATGCCTGTGAAGGAAATTGGTTTAGCTGCGGTGGGACGACCTGTTGCTCTAAATGCGGGCACCCCTTTCTAGGGGTGAAAGCCCTAGACTGAGGATAGGGAAGTGGGCTGAGCACCAGCATCCGGCTCTGTCTGCTTCCTGTCTGAGGATGTGACTACTCTCCTCACGCTCTTGCAGCCCTCGCTTCCCCGCCATGATGCTCTGCAGCCTC
This sequence comes from Myodes glareolus, assembly GCF_982192425.1. Lineage (NCBI taxonomy): Eukaryota > Metazoa > Chordata > Mammalia > Rodentia > Cricetidae > Myodes > Myodes glareolus. Next base: position 5,238,147 of record NC_142029.1, read on the forward strand.
CGACTAGGAGCAAATATATCTTTCCTTCCTTAGGCTGCTTTTGTTACATCAGGGAGAAAAGAAAATGATACAGGAGATTCCTCAAAGCGACTTCTGGAGAGTGGTCTGTTCTTTGATGGGGGACAGAAAGCTGTGCCATGCCAGGCCTGGGCCTATCGGTTGTGTAAGAAAGCTCACTGACCCCTGGTCTGCCATCAAGGAGTTAGGAGCTGGTCCTGTAGGTCTCTGAAAGCTGGCTTCTGACCTCCACATGCAGTGGCATGTGTGCACACATTCTTGTGCGCGCGCACACACACACACACACAAAGTAAATAAATATAAAATGTTAAAAAGAAAAACAAAAGGGCTGGAGAGATGTCTCAGTGGTTAAGAGCACTGACTGGTCTTCCAGAGGACCCGGGTTCAATTCCCAGCACCTGCATGACTGCTCACAACTGTCTGTAACTCCAGTTCCAGGAGAACCAATACCCATGGCAAAACACCAATGCACATCAAATAAAAATAAATAAATTTTTTTAAAAAAGGAAACTCTGTTTAAAGGTTGAAGATATTTCTCTTCCCAGAAGATCCATAAACAGTTGACCAGCAACACCCAAACACTGAGCATGTCCCACTGTGATGGCGTCCTTCTGGGATCCTCCAGGGAGGGGGGAGGAGCCGAGCCTCTCCTAGGAGGATACTAGCCACCTGTTAGCCTTCCCTCCCGCCCCCGTAGCACCCAGAACAGTGTCTGCCTTGAGCAACGACTTTGCCCTGGACAAACTGGAAAACCAGGCTTCCTGAGGCCACAGAGGTTTGCCTAGAGAAGGGTAGAGCCAGAGGTCAGTGGGTCTCAGACCACATCTGAGCCTACTCTAGGCTCTCTGGCCTTGCAGCCTCAAAAAGTCAGTCCAGAGTGAAAGAGGACCCTAAACGCAAATACATTAAATCTCTTGCCCACTCATGAGGAACAGGAGTGGGATCCGGTAGCCCTCCCTGGAAGTATCGGTACCAGTGGTTGGACAGGGTACCTTCCCAGCCACGAGGGGCTCCAAAACTGCTCTACTCACCTGTGTGTGGGCTGTAAACTCAAAGGTGAGCTGGCGCTCTTCACTGGGGCCTAGTAGGCCACGTTTGGGAGAGATGGTTACTGTGCACAAGGCTGCTTGAGCTCCCAGGAGCTGGAAGACACAGGATGGAGTTGTTGTCTTGTGAGGCTACCAGGTGGATCCGGGTTTACACAGAGTGCTAACACAGCAAGCCTACAGGGCTGGGCACCTCAGGAATAAACCACAGAGCCTCCTCTTCTCCTGGACAAACTGGGCAGCCCACTATGGTGGACAGCAGAAGGCAGCTGCCTTGAGGCTTCTCATGGCGCTCAGAGCAAGCTTCACTGTCAACCACAGGGGTATTGCTATGACTAGGTTCTGAACAGGTGTGCAGACCAGTTATGGGCTGTGCTGGATGGGAGGTCTCAGTTGTGTTCACCAGGAACTCCTTCTTGGACAGGAAACTAGAATTTCCTAAAGACTTTTCCTAATGAAAAGTCAGACAAGATGAACTTAAAGAGTCCCGCTTTGCTGAGAACTGGGGACGGAGCCACAGGCTTTGGGAGGGATTCCGGAAGGTGGCCATTCAGGGGATGGGGTCACACACATCTGGGAGCTGCGGATTGCTGCTTGTTTGGGCTCAATCACCTTGCCCCAGTGGAACCTGGTGGGCAGGAGGGTGCCATTGACAAGCACGATGGTTGACTTTATGGGCACACCCAGGTAGAGGTTGCTGAACTCCATGTGGCTGTTCTGCAGGTACACATAAGGCTGCTGCACCTCAGCATACACAGGAAGGTAGCTGGAACACAGGAAGGCACGTGGCACACTGATCAGAAGAGGAAAATAAAACTGTCCCCATTTACCAATGGCGTGAGGATGGGGAAAGCCCCAAGGAATCCATTAATATAATAATAACAAAAAAACAAACAGCAAAAGCCCAAACAAAACAACAACAAAAACAAAACCAAACAAACAAACAAAAAAACCCAGCTAAGGGTAGCACATTTATAATTCCAGACCCCAGGAGGGCCACTGTGGGTTCCAGGCCAGCCTAGTCTACAGAGAGAGTGTCAGGCAAGCCAGGGCTACCCAGTGAGACCTTGCCTCAAGAAACCCAAAACAACAAACACACACAACTCCTAAAAACCAAGTTTGGCAAAGCTGCAGCAAAATACAAGACTGTCATTCAGAACACAACCATATTCTTATTCTTCCACAGGGAGCATGTAGAAACAAACTACTTAAATTTTAAATCACTCGAAATTCCTGGGAAACTTTATGGAGAATACTCTGGGCTTACTTCAGAATGGTTCCTCGCCTCTTCCTATCCCTAACCAAACGAAAACATTTTCCTTCTCTTCCTATCCCTAACTGGGCATCTTCTATAACCAGGCAAGACTCCCAGCAGTGGGACTGGGACATGAACCCATCCTTAAAACCTTTGACCTAAAATCTGTCCTTCCTGCAAGATGTGCTGGGGCAATGGTGGTGCAGAATGTGTGGGAGTGGGCAACCAATGGCTGGTCCAACTTGAGGCCCAGGTCATGAGAAGGAGCCCATGACTGACACTGCCTGGATGGCCAAAAACCAGAGGCAGGACAGTCCAGAGACCTGGGATAAAACCAAACATGACAGGCAAAAAAGAGGCAATGCAATGATTCCTAGTGGTATTCTGCTATACTCATAGATCAGCACCTAGCCCAATGCATCAGCCAGCAACCGATGGGAGCAGATGCAGAGATCCACAGCCAAACCCTAGATGAAGCCAGGGGAACCCCGAAGAAGAGGGAGAGGAAGGATTGATCTAAGAGCCAGAGGGGTCAAGGACACCAGATCACACTCACAGAATCAGCTAAGGGCTCACAGGGGCTCAGAGACTGAAGCGATAATCAGGGAGCCTGCGTGGGTCTGCTCTAGGTTGTGTAGCTTGGTGTGTTGTGGGACTCCTGACTGATAGGGGAGTTCAGCCAATCATATTCTGTTTTTGGGGCGTGCTGCCCTCAGGCAAAAGCCTGCCTATAAACCTTGCAAACGCGCTCCGCTAGCTCTCTTTTCGCCTGGCTCCTGTATCCGGACGGATCGGTTGGATTCTGGTGTAAGCTGTTGTAAGTCTTACTTCTGTTTATTAAAGCTATATATTTTGTATCAAGATAGTCTGGGGACTTTTCTTTACCAATCGCCCTGCAGCTTCACCTGACAGTGGGAGTAGGGGTGTCTCTGGCTCTTTCACCTGTGCTTGGGACCCTTTTCCTCCTACTGGGTTGCGTTGTGCAGCCTTGATGTGCTATATTCGGTGGGTATTCCTGGGAGGCCTGCTTCCAGGGAAGGGAAATGGAGGAGGAGTAAATCTGGGGGAGAGGAGAAGAGGGGAGGAGTAGAGGGAGCGGAAACTGTGGTTGGGATGTAATGTATGAGAAAAAGTAAAAAATATAAAATAAAAAAGACAAAAACCAAATGCTGCTGCATTCAGTTTCTCATGTGGATATCAGGGATCCACACTCAGGTTCTAGGTTCTCATGTGGATACCAGGGATCCACACTCAGGTTCTAGGTTCTCGTGTGGACACCAGGGATCCACATTCAGGTTCTAGGTTCTCATGTGGACACCAGGGGTTCACACTCAGGTTCTAGGTTCTCGTGTGGACACCAGGGGTCCACACTCAGGTTCTAGGTTCTCATGTGGACACCAGGGATCCACACTCAGGTTCTAGGTTCTCATGCTTTTCCCATAAGCACTTCATCAACTTAGTTATCTCCCCAATCCCCACTCCAACATTGTTTTTAAATAAATATGTTATTATTTTGTTTCTCTGGTGGGGTCTGGACTGACATGATACTATCAAAGAAAACCCATAGGTAAATATAAAAGATGGAATAATTTTTTTCCCCTGTAACTAATTTCCTTTATTTGATTCAAAAGAGAACTACAGTCAGGTGGTGGTGGTGCACACCTTTAATCCTAGCACTCAGGAGGCAGAGGCAGGCAATCTCTGAGAGCTCAAGGCCAGGCTGGTCTACAGAGCAAGTTCCCAGGATAGCCAGGACTACACAGAGAAACCTGTCTCAAAAAGCCAAGAGAGAGAGAGAGAGAAAGAGAGAGAGAGAGAGAGAGAGAGAGAGAGAGAGATTCATAAACCAGTAACTAAACCTGTGCTGATGGGTCTCATGTACACAGAAGCTGGAAACATTAAAGGGGAAATGACGGTTAGACTAGAATGGCTGGAGACCTTACAATCTTACTTTTCAGAAGGAGCAGAACTAAGATGCCTGAACACCACTACAAAACCAATCAGCATAACATGCACACACACAACACTTCACTCAACAGAGGAGAGAACTCAGTAAGTCAAATCTAACAAAGTTAGCCAGGCGGTGGTGGCGTACGGCTTTTGAATCCCAGTACTTGGGAGGCAGAGGCAGGCAGATCTCTGTGAGTTCGAGCCAGCCTAGTCTACAAGAGCTAGTTCCAGGACAGGCTCCAAAGTTAGAAAAACCCTGTCTTGAAAAACCTAAAAAAAAATAAAATAAAATAAAAAATAAAAATAAATAAATAAATAAAATTAAAAAATCTAACAAAGTTAAATGCCTTTTGTACTTTAATAATACTATCAAGAGGTGGCTGGAGAGATGGCTCAGTGGGTAAGAGCACTGGTTGCTCTTCCAGAGCACCTGGGTTCAATTCCCAGCACCCACATGCAGCTCAGCTGTCTGCAGCTCCAGTTCCAGGGGCTCCGACACCCTTATACGGATATACTTGAGGCAAAACACCATTGCACATGAAATTAAAGATAGATAAGTCATTTTTAAAAACACTATCAAGAGAAGCAGGCCACAGACTAGTTGAAAATAGAAGTTAGCAACTTTCGTGTTGGATATATTATAAAGATTTCTTACAAACTCAGGAAGGAAAAAGAGAATTCTGTTTCTTTTTGTTTGCTTTTGTTTTCCAAGACAGGGTTCTCTGTGTAGCCTTGGCAGTCCTGGAACTCACTCGGTAGACCAGGCTGGCCTTGAATTCAGAGATCTACCTGCCTCTGCCTCCTGAGTGCAGGGATCAGGGTGTGAACCACTACCAGCTGGCTGAGAATCCTATTTCTTAATTTTTTTTAGCATACACGAGTAATTCATAGCAATGGGTTTATTATGGCATTTTCATACATATGCATTTATGTTTTAATTTATCCACCTGTCGACTCTCTTGCTCCACTATCACTAATTACCTCCCCCTTCCATCTGTCTACCCCCCCTTCCATCTGTCTACTCCCCCTTCTTCTGTCTTTTGGGGGGTGGTTGGTGGCTGTGCTGCATGGTTTGCTGTCAACTTGACCCATGCTATAGTCATCTGAGAAGAGCCTCAATTGAGAAAAAACGCCTCCACTAAGACAGAGCTGTAGGCCAGCATGTAGAGCATTTTCTTAATTAGTGATTGACAGGGGAGGGCCCAGCCCCCAGCCCCCAGCCCCCAGCCCATTGTGGGTGGGGTCACCCGTAAGCTAGAGGTCCTGGGTTTCATAAGAAAGCAGGCTGAGCAAGCCATGGGGAACAAGCCAGTAAGCAGCATCCTCCATGGCCTGTGCATCAGTTCCTGCCTCCAGGTTTCTGCCCTGTTGAGTTCCTGTCCTAGAGCTTTCAATGATGAGCTATTATGTGAAAGTGTGAGTGAAGTTAACCCTTTCCTCCCCGGCTTGCCTTTTGTCACCGTGTTTCTTCACAGCAATAGAAACCCTGGGACAGAAGTAAGTTTCATTAGGGTTGCTTACATGAACATGGGTTAGAGGCCGTTCACAGGAGCGTGGGCCCCTTACTGGCGGTTATACCACTGAAGACACTATAAATCTTTAGTGAGAGGTGGGCTCTCGTGAGTGTACCCTAGTTCTGAAAATGGATAGGCTATCTGGATAGATACTTCTGTAAAGAGAATTTACAAATGACCAGTGAGCATCAAATGATGTTCAATATCCTTTGCCATGAGGAAGGTGTCCTCCAATCCTCAGAGAAGTACTGTTCACAGGTGACGGTGCAGCCTCCAAGCGTTAGATGGAGAGTGATGGAGGACACGTGACACCCTCTAGTGATCTGTGCACACACTCATACACACACGCACAAACAGACACACAGAGACACATACATAGATACACACACAGATACACATACACACAGACACACACAGAGAGACACACACAGACACACACAGAGAGAGACACACACAGACACATACACACAGACACATACAGAGACACACACAGACAGACATATACACAGAAACACAGAGACACAGGCACACACACAGATACACACACACACAGAGATACACACATAGATACACACACAGACACACACACAGATACACATACACACAGGCATAGACACACACACACATAGACACATAGACACACAGAAAGAGACGCAAACATATGTACAGACACACACATCCAAAAAAGATAAAAATAAAATAATTAAGAAACAATTAATATTTTTTAAAAAACAAAATAGTCTCTATCCAGCCCTGGTGGCATTCACCTGCTATCCCAGTACTTGAGAGGTAGAGGCAGGAGGATCACAAGATAAAGTTCTCCTCAGCTGCACAGTGAATCCAAGGCCAGCCTAGGCTATATGGTGAGTGAATCAAGGCTAGCCCTGGTTACATGATGCTGTCTCAAAAAAACCAATGAGAAAGGAAGGGAGGGAGGGATGGATATGGACTCATTAGTGTTTGCATTGAGTTGGTGATTGTGGAAGGTAGACAATGAGTTTGTTGGGGGTGGTAAAACTTTTCTATGTACACGGGGAAACTTCCACCACAAAAGTGAAAGAGAAGGGAGGGAAGGGAAGAGGGAGAAGTGGGGAGGGACTTCACTGCCCTCGAAGCCTCGAGTGTGTTCCCACCGGAATACAACAGTCTTAGCACATTTAACCTTGGGCCCACTCTCTTCGCCATGAGCATAAGTGTTTTGTTTCAGTTTTACATTCTTATGCTTCCTCTTGCTAGGAAACGGCCCAAGGAAGCCAGAAGACAGCACCAGCTACCCAGGAGTTGGAGTTACAGGTGGTTGTGAGACGCCTGAGCTGGATGATGGTAATCAAACTCTGATCATCCAGGAGAGCAGCAAGCATCTTAACCACTGAGCCATCTCTCTAGGCCCCTGTATCTGTAGTTTTAAGCTCAAATATCTCTCTTGATAAATACAGATAATACACACCATAACACAAGGTAAGGACACGCTTCATGATCCTCCTCCCGTGCCTCCATACCTCCAGGCCCCATTTTCCACCTCTAGCTCCAGGACCGTCTGCAGCCGCTGACAGTTCGAGGCCTCTAAGGTGACAGTCACTTTGCACTCCCCCAGAGGGTGTAGCTGGCCGCTCAAAGGCTCAATGTCCAAGGGGGACACCTACGGTCAACCCAGAAGGTAGAGCGAGAAGTAAGGCCAAGGCAACCGGGGTGCTGGAGGCTGACTATGCCTGACCAGGATCACCCCCAGGCTGCAGCTGGCTCTCCCAGGCGTGAAACTGAGGTGAGGACGAGCAAGCATGGGGACACAGCTGGTGAGGAGGGCATCGGGAACAAGAGAACAAAAACTGGGTGTTCAGGTAAAGGGATACACAAGACAGAGGTTCCCACAATCCTGGCACAGATCTAAAAGGTGGGAGGCAGAAGGAGGTGTCTGGGGTGAGGAGCTGAGAATACCAAAGAGGAACAGGAGGAGAGCGTGGGTGCCCTGTAGAAGGGGCTCCGGGCACCCGGGTCAATCTCCAACAGCTTCACCCCGCTGGGGAGGGCAGAAGCTGCAGACAGACAGACAGATGTCCCTCTTGTCCCATCCCAGTTTTCCCCCACTCCCACCCCACGCCCCAGGACTGACTCAGCTATCGGCACACCCACCCCTCCACATGCACACACAAGGGAAGAACGGACAGAAGAGAAAAGATACCAGTGAGAGTGTCCCAAAGTACAGATGGGAAGAGACACCAAAGAGAGTGTCCCAGAGTGTCTGCTGCTGGCTAGGGGCCTCTGTCCCTTGCCGGCACTGATGACAGAGGCACCTGTGGGATTAAGAAGCCTTGGGCTCCAGGTGGGACACATTGGTTCTGTGATGTCACTGGGAAGTCATATCAGAAAGAATATTGTCTCTCCCTTCAATGAGACCAGGACAATGGGTGTGAAGGCCACAACTGCCTGGAGTTGCCCCAAGACCCGGACTGACCCCATTCCAACCTTGTCAGAGGATAACCTTGAACTCCTGACCCCTCTGGCTCAGCCCTCTGGGAATGTTTTATACAGCGCTGGGGACTGTATGCTGGGCAACAGCTCTCTTAGGTAGAAATTAATTTTGTCTGTAGAGACTCGGGTTTGAGCCTCTAGCCGCCACCTAGTGGCAGGTACTCAAACTGCAACCACATTTCCTGGGTGAGCCAGAGAAGGAATGTGGCCTTGGCCAAGGGCACCCTTCTGGCTGCATGGCCTGTTTCTTCTGGGCTCAGGCTGCTTCCAAGAAGGAGAACCCCCACACCACCCTCTTCTGCATCCAGTGATCGGAAAAGGGAACAGAAAGCACCTGTGAAATTGGGGCTGAGGGATGAATTCCACCTCGGAGTCTGCTGTCTCTGAGCAAGTGAGGAGCCAAAGGGGAGTGTCCCGTGTAGAGCCACATCTAGGGAGCCTGCGGGGTCCCACTTACATCCTCATTTCTTTCTGACAGGCATACTGGGCTCTCCTTCAAATGCCACACGGCAGAGAGCTGGCTGGTATTCCGGATCTGAATGGAACATGAAGCCTTCTGGCCCAGGCGGAGCAGACCAAACTGAAGGGCTGGGACATCGATGACCAGGGCAGGTCCCTGAAACACCAGAGGGGGCCTGTCACTGCCTGCCTGGGAAGGGGCTGGGTTCTGCTACACGCACGCACACACACACACACACACACACACACACACACACACACACACCGCTAACCTCTCCAGGCATTCCCAGCTGCCCAGTTTCCACCCGTTAGTACCTTAAAGGCGGCTTCAATGTGAAGCACCACTGGGCATGGCGAATCTTTGATCTCACACTGCAGGTCCTGGCTGATTGGGCCAGGGACTCCACCGGTTAGGTTTAACTCAAAATCGCTAACCTCACTGGGCTCTAGGGAAGAGGAGGACATTAAGGAGGAGGTCGGAGGTGGGCACAGTTCCCTTCCAGCCCCAGGCTGGCCACACCCTTCTGCAGGTGACCTACCTATCACACCCGTGCAGGGCTCCACCTCAATGATGTGACAGTGGCTAATTCTGCTCCACGTGTATCTGATGGGCGACTTGCTGTTATTCCACATCTGGAAGACACAATGCCAGTGCGGGCTGCCTGGGTACTGCCCTGGCATTTGACTTGGATGTCAAATCAGAACCTGCTCAAGGATGGTGGGATCGCCGGTCTGCCTGAAGCCCCAGGTCTGCCTACCCATGGGGCACCTTGGCTCCACATCCTGCCCAAGTCCCGGGCAGGAGTTCCATAGCCCTGATTTCAGAAGGTTCCAGGGCTCTGGCGAGTCAAACAAGCCTGGCCCAGGAGTGGGAACCACTACCGGCTCTGTGTTTTGGCCTCCTGGGCGCCAGCGTCACCAGCACTTACACCTAAGGACGGCATCACCTGGGCCAGCTGAAGCTGGCAAGAGCTCTCCTTACCTTAAAATCCTTCTTCACGGTGATGCCAATGTAGCTCTCGCCAGGGATGAGGAGGGCGTAGGGCTCTAAGAGGACCTGGAAGGGTTCCGTCGAGCCTTTCACCTCTATTTCCAGGACGATGACATCATCCACTGAGTAGGAATAGTCCCCCAGGTTCTCCACCCCTGAGCTGAACACAACCCTGCTGTGAGCTGCGGACTGACACACATCCCTGCCTCTAGACTGCTTGTCTGGGCTTGTGAGCACAAAGTGCTCCCCTACCCTCAACCCCAACCCTGCAGCCAATGTCAATGCCTGTGCTAAGGCAGTGCAAAGTGACAGCAGAATAGCCTGGGGCATGGGCCCCCGCTACCTCCAGGAACCGAGGGCAGCCTCCAGACTGAGCACTGGGCCCCGTGCTTCCCGGAGACCTGGCCCTAGCCAGTGTATCATGCAAACCTCCCTACAGTACTCAAGAGCACCCCGGGGCTACCAGCTAGGCTGCCCAGGGGTAGCGTGAGCCTCCCTTACCTAGGCTTACCCACTCACCTCAAGGGCTCAGGGACAGCTTCCAGAACCATTTGTAGTACGCTGTGGAAACACTTGAGCTGCAAGAGAAACACAGTATGATACCCACACTCGCCTTCCAGCAAGGCTGCCTGCCTGCAGGGAGCTAGGGGACAGGGCAGGGATTTCTCTGAGCTAGGAGTGGGGATGTGGTGCGGGGGCTCTGAAAGGAGCACTGCTTCCTATTGTCCTCTCTCCACCATAGAGAGGGATCCCCGCCAGGGCAGGGACCTACTGGTCAGCAAAGAAAGCCCCAGTCCCCCAAGTCTGACATTGGCTCCAATTAGCACCATTGGTGTGTTTAAGATACCTTACCCTCCTAGGGACAAGCAGCCGCATGCTGGCTCCAGAGGTAGCCATACACATGGTCTCAGACTCTAAAACAACAGCCCTGGCCCAGCCCCGTGCAATGCCGGCACTCACTCTGGAGCCCACGCCTTGCTTGTAGGGGTTGTGGGGCACGGGTGGGGACTGTGTGAAAGTCACTGGGGCCGAGGGTTGTGCTGCAGGGGGGACATCTGGGGACAGAACCAGAAAACAAGGTCTGCACACCAGACCCGCACTCCAGCTGTGCGCTGTGCTCAGCGTGGCGCCCAGGTGCCTCATCAGACCCAGGCATGGTTTCCGGCGCCTTCGAGAACACAGATGGGGCTTGGGACACACAGAAAGTTAATGAGCCCATCTGCCGCTAACCTGGTAGGGTGAAAAGCTCAGGATGAACTCGTGGTCTGAGTGGGCCTCGAGGACGCCCTTCTCGGGAACGATGGAGAAAGCCGTCTCCCTGTCAGGGTGGCACTTGATGCTGTCTGAGTCGTGCTCCTCTCCGGGCATCAGAGGCTGCAGGTTGGGCTTCATGATCTGCCAGTGGAAGGCCAGATCCACGTGCCTGTGGGAGCAACCGCGGCAGTGGGCGGTGCATCCAAGGCCACGCCTCAGTTCTTGAGGCTCCTACCCTGTGATTGGTCTGCTCTATTCCAGACAAGGAGTGACCAGGTCAGACTTCACGCTTTTCCCACAGAGGAGCTGAGGGCAGCTTAGGTAAAGACAGCAGGGGGTCCCCAGAGTGGAGACCGTGTAAGAGTCCCCACCTCAACAGCTGGAGTTTGAAGCCACGGTGAATCGGGGGACACGGGTGACATGAGATGTCACACTCTAGAGGAGTCCCTGAACATTCTCGAAAGTTCCCCGACCGCACGAGCATTTCTAGCTTTCCCATACACACCACACCCTCGCCTTCTGCCTCCAGCCATGGCCTCCTGGGATGGTGGCTGTACCACTGGCTACCAACAAGGACAGTGCCAGCTCTATAGCACCACAGTGGACAGGATTGAAAGCATGCTGCTGGGTGGTGGAATGGAGGGGGGTGCCAAATGAGTTCCTCCTATCCATGTCCCAGGGTGTCCCTGACTGGGAAGCTCAGTGAGGTCAAGGCTGATGGAATGGGATGTTCAAAGGTTGGCCAAGGAAGGACCTGGCAGTGAAGGCCGAGCCAAAAGACCCTGCCTGGAATCTGAATGGCTCCCATGACATGGACACAGAGTGACCTCTCTGGAAAACTGTTCCTAGATCCCCACTCAGCACCACAAAACGGAAATAGGAGAACAAAGGTGACATGAAGTAGGATGTGGGATAACGGGGCAGGAGAGAGGTCGGTCCGGAAGAAGAGGACAGACACAGGACAAATACATCAAACCTCCTGATTAATAAAGCCTTGAGGGATCATTTTATGTTTGCCTAAAAATGTATACAGTACACATAAGTGTATGCACACACACACACACACACACACACCCTATTTATGTCTTAAACAAAGTTAAGCTATTTGGGCTGACAATGCTCTCCACAAGAACCTTAGACTGACAACCCAGTCTAAGGTACAGTAAACCTCCTTCCAAATGTTTGGTCAGGGTAGTTCAGGTGATTCCCCAAACCATATAGATGATGGGTGTGGCCCTTGGTCACCTCTCAAGGTTGAGGTGAGCCCCTATTGCTGGAGACGCTGCACACTTGGGACACAGGACTGTCAGTTTGAGCTGAGCCTGACCTGGAAGCATCTTCCCTACGGTCCAGCTTCCATGGTTCCAGAAAATACCATGCAAGTTACCAAGGGAGGGAAACAATTAAACCTTCTTTAGGTGCACTGCTTAGGCGCTGCAGTGACAAGCACGGCAAGATAGGCGTAAAGGTGAAGGAAATCAAAGGGAACCCGTCCAGGCGAGCACGTGGCTCTGGCAGGCCTTGCCCTTCTCTCCCATTCCTTCTACCTTGCTAAAAGCTGTTAGATTACATTCCTACAGCTAGCCACCAGGATCTAGTCCCTTATTTGACCAATCCTTCCTGCTGAGGCTGACTACCAAGGTTCAGCTATCAAAACATTATAGCCCAGCAATCAAAATACTTTCTTTTATAGGAGTTGCCGTGGTCATGGTGTCTCTTCACATCAATAGAAACCCTAACTAAGACACATGGGGTTTTCCCTTTTTCCTAAACCACCATTTGCCTATGGGCCACATCTCTCTCCTCTCTATCCAGAAACAATCCTTGGTTGCCTCCCCACGAGACAATACCCCTGCCCCCTCTCCCTTGCTCCCTTCCCTTTCTCCCTGGTCCTCAGTCTCCTGTCTTTGTTTCTTATTCCCTACCCTTTGTCTCTCTGGGGCAAGCAAATAAATCTGCTTGGTGCTGAGAACTTGGTCTTGGGGCCCTGAGTTGATCCAATCCTTTCAGAAATGGCACTCACGTGTAGATAGCAATCAAAAATTGTCTAATCAGCCTTAAAGACCACTCAATGAGAGGAGGGAAATCATGTCAGGCACTGGAGACCTAGCTGACTTCCTGGGGTTAGTGAGGTCATGAAACACAGAAAAGAATGTATTGGTGCCGGGCGGTGGTGGCGCACGCCTTTAATCCCAGCACTTGGGAGGCAGAGGCAGGTGGATCTCTGTGAGTTCGAGGCCAGCCTGGTCAACAAGAGCTAGCTCCAGGACAGGCTCCAAAGCTACAGAGAAACCCTCGAAAAACCAATAAATACATACATACATACATACATACATACATAATAAAAGAAGGCGTGGCTTCACTAGACCCATGTAATTCCTTACTAGCGTCCAAAACGTTTCCTTATCCCACAGGTGAGTGCAGTTCCCGCTCTCGTTACAGCGGACAGGCGGAGGCCACCACAGAGCACCACAGCTGGGCACACGCACAGATCAGCAGATCATGGAACCTTTACACCACAGCTGGGCACACGCACAGATCAGCAGATCACGGAACCTTTACACCACAGCTGGGCACACGCACAGATCAGCAGATCACGGAACCTTTACACCACAGCTGGGCACACGCACAGATCAGCAGATCACGGAACCTTTACACCACAGCTGGGCACACGCACAGATCAGCAGATCACGGAACCTTTACACCACAGCTGGGCACACGCACAGATCAGCAGATAATGATACGTTTACACCACAGCTCCTGCATCTGTGCCTCGGGGAACATTACAGGAGAGGCGCAAAGACTGTGAGAGCCAGAACACCAGCAAATCTGCCATGAGACAGTCTCTCCCAGACCGGAACAATGGCAGGGTAAGGACTTGCTCATGTTGAAAGGGGAGAAGTTTAGGGACTGCCACCCCTAGACAAAGAACTATCGGCGACTGCCAGGGATAAGCTCCAATACAGTGTGGTCAAACAGGACTCAGCAGGATGTATTTACACAGATTTGTGCACACACACACACACACATACATGTGTATATTATTTAACGCTCATAAACAAAGAGAAAGAGGCTATCAACTTGAGAGTATCATTGGGTATCAGAGGGGTTTTATGAAGGGTGGCTGGGAGAGGCTGGAGGTAGGAAAGGGATGGAGGAAATAATATAATTCTATCTCAATTAAAAGCAATGAAAGAAAACAAAAGCACTTATCTATTCCTGGCTTAGTGGTGCAGGGGTGTCCACAGTGCAGCTTGCCGTCCCACAAGGACGAAGACTGTACATGGCCACACTATTCAATACAGTAGCCACTGGTCATCAGCGGCCACCAAGAACTTCAAATGCGGCTAATGCATTGAGGAGGTGCTTGTCATTGACTTCATTTTAATCAGTTTAACTAGAAATGGCCAGCTGGGGAGATAGCTCATTGATAAAGCGCTTGTCAGACGAGCATGGGGACCTGAGGGAGATCTCAGGGTCCACTTAACAAAATACAGAATCTTGGGTTTAAGATGGTCATGGTGCCGCAGGTCTTTGATCCCAGCACTCAGAGGCAGAGGCAGACAGATCCCTGTAGATTTGAGGTCAGCTCGACCTTCGTGATGAGTTCAAGGCCAAGCAAGGCTACAACAACAACAACAACAACAACAACAACAAAAGCTGGGTGTGCTTATAATCCCAGTGCTGGGAGGTGGGAGAAGAGCAGACCCTCTGGGCTTCCCGGTCAGCCAAGCCGAGGCCAACAATGATTCTTTCAAAAGATACAAGGTGATGGTGTCTGAATACCTAGAGCCAAGCTTGTCCTTCGGCCTGCTCACACCCATCACAAACCCCACAAAAATGTGCACCCGAACACTCACAACTCATACACACACACACACACACACACACACACACACACACCTCACACCCAGATAAATGGAAACAGTGTGGCGGTTTCACTGTGTGTGGGCCACGTGAACCAGGATCCATGCAGTCTGGATCCATTCAGGGCTCCCAACTCCCTCTGACTCTTAGAAGGCCCTCTGGCCTCTTGAGGACCTCAGGGCTAGTTGAGGGGGACCAGAGCCGTGTGTCAGTGACACACCAGGGCCACTCACGTAGCGTTTCTGATAACAAGCTGTTTCCTTGCAGTAGACTGGAGGTTTTCGGGCTCAAATCGGATGAAGTACTGGGCCGTTAAATCTCTCAGCTCTCCTGGGTCTGGTTCGCTTTTTCCACCAGCAATATAGATCAGATCCAAAGCCACGAGCTGCCCAGTTCCTGACGAAGGAGAGTAGTGGGGTTTGTCAGGTATCACCAGGCTGATGTCAGCACCCCGGGGCCACAGACTGCCACATCCCCGTGCAGCTGACCTTACTTGGGTCCCCAAAGCACACAGAAAGGGAAAGTTGGTCTGGAGCACCCATAGAGACCCTCAGGTCTTCCCAGAACAAAGAGAGCCTTGCATGCAGCAAGCAGTTACTCAGCTACCAAGTGGAGCTGGACAGACAAATGGAAGGAAGAGAAGGAAGAATGGATTGTGTGCATCTGGTACAATTCAGAAAAACACCCTCCCCGATCTTGCGGAAAAACTATCGGGGTGACCGGTGACTTATGTGTGAGTCACAGAAGACTCTCAAAGATCAAAGTGGACTCGGAGGGAAAGGAGAGATTGTACCTGTAACCTCAGCACCAGGGAAGCAGGGGAAGGAGGGTCAGGCATTCAAGGCGGTGTCCCCCTCAGACCGCCACCCTCCCGGTCAGGGCAATGAAGCAGCTCCTGGAGCCGCTTGCCCACCTGTGATAACCAGTTTGCGGGTCTGACAGTTGTCACACACGATGATGAAGGTCTCCTTTGCCTTTCCTAGGGTGGTCGGGAGAAACAAGACCTGGTGGGGAGAAAGGACGTGTATCATAGAGGCTGACCAGGAAACACGGTGAGGACCCAGGGCTGGGTGTCGCCTTCAGAGGTCTGCCCCCCACCCCCCGACCTGCTTCCGCCAGCGAGGCTCTGCGGCCTCTGGGAAACAGGGCCACCAGCCGAAGGACAGGATTGTGAAATAGGAATTTATAGGAGATGTTTCAGGTTCAAACCACAGTGTCCTGTATTGGCTTTTTAAATTGATTTATTTAGGGGGGGGGGCGGGGAGTATGTGGGAGGGTGTGCTACAGCAGGAGTGTGGAGCTCAGAGGACAACCTGAGGAAGTCATAAGCTGGCCAAACGCACCGCCCTGCGGACTGCAAGCACACACATCTGTCTCCAGTCCGCCAGTGCTGGTGCCTGGGGCGGAATGGTGGGGCGGTGAGCTATGAAGGCACAGACGGGGATTCGACGTTGGGACATCTGAGGAAACCACCAAGGGTGAGCATAAGGAACAGGTTTGGCTACCCACCTCCAGCAGTATGGCGAACCCTGGAGCCAGCTCAAACACCGATGGCATGACTCCAAAGGGAGGCTGCTCCACAAAGCCAGTGGTGGCAACAGCCTAAAATAATAATAATAATAATAATAATAATTCAAAATAGCACAAGGTTACACAATGGTGTGGCAGAAATTGCAAAATCCAGCTCTTACACTGCAAACATCTCCAAATATTCATTTTGCTGTCTGAGGGTTTTAAGGATCCTCCAAGTGCCCCATCCATGAAGAAACCAGGGCCCAGGCACCCTAAGGGTGTGTTCACTCCACCTTTGCCAGGCACCTTTGCCAGGCTCCGAAGGTTAGGGGTAAGTCACTGAGAGCTGGGAAGCAATCCTACTGCCAAGTGCTCAGGACACAAGATTCAAGAGAAGGGCTTTCCGGACCACCTGGTCCTACCTGTGGTGGCCACTGCTTCTGCCTCTGTCCCTGATCACCGCTGAGTGCTTCTCAGCTTCTGAGTCATGAGGACACCTCCCATCTTGGTAACAGAATTGTGGATTGCACACGAAACTTCTGGGCTCCAGGCACAGACTGGTGCTCACAACCCTACCCAGCGGCAGACGTGCAGGAAGGGAGGTTTCTAGGACTGTCTCATATTCCTGGGCCAGAAGGCGTGGGGCAGTCTGTCCACCGTAACAGAAACTACGGTGTACGTGTGATGTCTCTGGTGTCAGGCTGCGGCTACTTGGGCAGTGGGGAGCTGAGACAACAGGACAGAACTCTGCTCCTTGGTTGCACGGGGTTTCAGCGAAGAGCCCAGTGGTACACGCTCATGTGCAGTCTCAAACTTTCAATGGTTGGTTCAAAACATAGTGTGTGTATATACGTGTGTCTGTATTCATGTCTGTGGTGGTGCACATGTGTACATGTGTGCATATGGAGGCCAGAGGCCAGCTTCAAATATTGTCTTCCAACAACGCTGTCTACCTTGTCTTTTGAGACAAGGTCTCTCAGGGGCCTGGAAGTCAGCACATAGGCTAGGCTGACTGGCCAGCGAGAGCCAAGCTCGCTCTTTCTCACATCCTCAGAGTTATGCCAGCTTTTTTTTTTTTATGTGAGTTTTGAGGCTCGAACAGGTTCTTCCACTTCACTCTCTAAACCATCTCTCCACCCCAAAACTAATTTTAAGTATGGTGCCGAATTAATACCAACAGAATTCAACCAAAGCTGCCTGTCCTGTTCTCTCTCATAATGCTCAGATCTGCCATAGTAAAGCTGGGCGAAGTGAGCCCATGTGGTCACCTTGACGACCACATTACAAACAAGAGAGAGGTTGCATCTCACCCAGGATCACGCCGGTGCTCTAACCAGGAACACAACCTAACTTTGACATGTTTGTTCTCAGGCCATGGCAGTTGGATCTGGGGGCCATGACGCTCTCCTTGTGTGAGTTTCTGGTCCCCAGCACGATGCAGCAGCCTCCTCCAGGGAACTCACGTCCTTGGGTGGTTTCTGTTTTCCCCAGGGCGCAGTCTGCGGCCACTCACCCGGAAACTTGGCGGCGGCCAGCTCTTTTCGGGCATAATGCAGAATTTGCCAACGCTGAAGCCCACGTTTTTGCAGACGAACCTGGTTATCTTCACTCCTCCGATGAGGCAGTAGCCGCAGTCCAGTACCGGTGACACTGCAGCCATGGGAACATGGGGCTGGTGAGATGGCTCAGCAGGTAAGGGGGCTTGCTGCCAAGCCTGGTGACCTGGGTTCAATCCCCCAGATAGACACAGTGGAAGCAGGGACCCAGTCTTACAAGTCATCCTCTGACAACTGCGTGAACCCCACGGTACATGTGCCCCCTCCCCACATACAAGTGTAACAAATAAATCTAATACAAATTTTAATTTAAAAAGGACAGCACATTGCTGAGTGAGCCCTGCTGCCATTGTTCTTCTGAGGTGCAGACAGAGCTCGGAGCACCCCCATACTGAGAAAGAAGGATAAGTAGGGCATTCCCTGACTGCCGCCCCCAACCATCTCTCAGGCTCTGTCCAGGGTGCTGCTAGGTCACATAGTCATAGTCTTGTGTGAGTCAACGCTCACTTTAGCCCCCAACAGGGTCTTGGGCATTGTAGAACAAATCAGGGAAGGCTGAGTTCCAGCTGAAGGGGCTCATGCCTGAGAGGGACCAGTTGAAGCTAGCTTTCCTAAGGAAGCCAGTCTCCTGCCTCCCCAACCTCAGAGTTAACACCTACAGAGACTTCTACCCTCCCCTACCGCATCACAAAAGCAACCCCTGCAGACTGGAAAATGAAGGCCCACTGGTGTGGAAGCCGCTAGAAGGCTCCTTTCGGGACTTGAGCCTCTACCCAAGAGATACAAGGTCTGTGCCCTTTCCAGGAAGTTCTTGGGTACAGTCTGCCTTTAGAGGGGCTCCCCATCCCTAATCGAATCCCACTGAAGGTGCAAGGCATACACTCACAGGTCAGCACTGGGGGTGGCCTCCGGGCCTGCAGGGGGATCACCAGTGTGTGGGCAGACTGGGTCTCGACCAAGATGAAATCATCAAAATCCCCGAGACAGTCTGGAATGAACTGGACAACATACTGGCAAGTCATCCCCGGCGCCACCATTCCGCCTTTTCCTGGGAACATCCCTGTGTACAATAACAGTGGCCAGTGAGGATGATGAACTAGCTGCCCACCAGGGCCTGGGCTGATCCACCTCAGAAATTATAGTGTTCGTATTTCTGTCCGGTTGAGTATTCGCTCTGGAGGAAGAAGGCGCTCCCTGAGACTTGGGAACCCAGCACAAGCTACAGGCTTATGGGGCCCCTCCATGAGGTTAGATAATGAGGGAGCAATTGCTCGGTGGAGCTGCCTGCCAGCTGGGCGCTGAGCTCCAGGGGTGCAGCTTTTGTGTGGCCACTCGCACTGGGATGACACCCTTGGCGACACAGCTGCCCTCCGGTCACCTACAAGCGCTTGTAAGTAACTCTTCCTTTGTGACCCTGCTCCCCAGTGAACTCACTGGTTCGCCAAGTTCAGCTTGGTGGGAATGGTCCCTTGACTCTGTCATTGGGGCCCTTCTGGAGTGAACAGTTTGGTGGGAATGGTCCCTTGACTCTGTCATTGGGGCCCTTCTGGGGTGAACAGCTTGGTGGGAATGGTCCCCTGACTCTGTCATTGGGGCCCTTCTGGGGTGAACAGCTTGGTGGGAATGGTCCCCTGACTCTGTCGTTGGGGCCCTTCTGGGGTGAAGAGATGTCGGCTCGTATCTTCCCAGGAAAAGTCATGCGGCAGACACCGACCACAGCTGGGGCAGGCTGGTGGCAGAGCTGCCTAGGCACTAAGGTAACAGTGTCGAGGCCCAAGGGGGAGCGAGATGACCTATTGCGATGGATGAGTCTGGCTCTATGGCAGAGGGATTTGTTTGGTTTTCTTTTTGGTTGGACATTTTCTCACTCTTCACTCGGGCTGACCTCAGGTTTGTGTCCTCTTTCCTCAGCCTTCCAAGTGCTGGGAATACAAGTGGGAGTCACCACACCTGACTGAGACCTTGAGACCCAGCAGACACCTAAGCTGGGAGGCTGGCTGGAAGGTTGCCATGGTGATGCGAGCAATGAAGAGGACCTGATGGCGAGGTAGCCACAGTGTGAGGGGTGGGGATCTGGTGGACCCAGTACACTGAGGGAAATGAGACGAACAAGACTCTGGGACCCTGAGGTGAGAGACTGGCAGGCTCTGGGCTGAGCCTGAGGGGGCCCGGAGACTGCTGAAGAAGGCAGGGACAGAGTTCAGGCCAGGGCCTGAGAGCCAGCTGCTCAGAGACCAGCATCCAGTCCTGCACATCCGCAGACCTCATCTTGAGGCAGCCGAGAACACTGCAGCAGTGATGCTGAAGTGAGCTTACCAAGCCCCAGAGCAAAGTATGGCGAGGATGGTGGGAGGACACGCAGGTATCGGCTGGTCGCAGTGGTGTTCTGGAGAGCGATCACCATCTGTGCAAAGGTAGGGGGAAATCCCTTCCGTCTTCAATGCTTTCAATGAGGTCAGGATTGAGTGACCTCTCTCTCTCTCTCTCTCTCTCTCTCTCTCTCTCTCTCTCTCTCTCTCTGTGTGTGTGTGTGTGTGTGTGTGTGTGTTTGTGCACATGCTTTTTAGGAGGTCAGAGGACAACTTGTAAGAGTCAGTTCTCGGCCAGGTGGTGGTGGCACATACCTATAATCCCACCTCTCAGGAGGCAGAGACAGGCAGATCTCTGTGAGTTAGAGGTCAGCCTGACCTACAAGCGCTAGTTCCAGGACAGGCTCCAAAGCTACAGAGAAACCCTGTCTTGAAAAACAAACAAACAAACAAAAGAGTCCATTCTCTCTCCTACCGCGTGGCCTCTGTGACAGAACTCGAACTACCAGGTTGGGTGGCCAGCGCCTTTATCCCCTGAGCCATCTCACCACCCCCCGATTCCAGTGGTATGGGAAGGAAGAGAATTCACATGTTGGTAATTACTGAAGTAGGGTGACAGGCACATGGGGGATTCGTTTTACTTGTCTATTACTTTTATTTGGGGACAATGCCATAGTAAAATTAAAATACAAACTAGGTACGGTGGCATACACTTGTATTCCCAGCACTTGAGAGGCCAAGGCCGAAGGATTGCCATGAGCTTTGGGCCAGCCTGGGCTATGTAGTGAGTTGCAGACAAGAGTAAGACCCTGTCTGAGGAAGGTTTTTAAAGCCTTCCTTCCTCAGTTAAAACACAAAGTCAAATGGGAACTGGAGCCAATGCAACATGTCTTCCTGATATTTACAGTGGTAGCTGCAGTTGTCCTGACTGACAATGCTCAAGGGACTTGTGATTGGCTCAAGAACCCAGCAGGGACCCAGATCTGTCATTTAAGTCCCTGTAGACAAAAATGGCACAGCGTTTACACATAACCTGCTGGGGTGGTTCCTTTCTAATGACAATCTGACACAACCTAAGGTGACCTGGGAAGGGTCTTAGCGCCGGCTCATTTAGATCCGGTTGATCTGTGGGCTGACTTTGGGGGGACTGTCTTTATTGTTAGTTGATGAAGGGAGACCCGGCCTATTGGGTGGCACCATTCCCTACACAGGGCATCCTGAACTGTAGAGGAAAGGAGCCGGCTAGACGAAAGCAAGCAGGCAACCTGCGCCACTCTGCCTGCTGCTCACGTGGGTGCTGGCGATCCAGACCCCGGTTCTCCAGCTTGCGCAGCCAGCGCCTTGCCCACCGAGTCATTTCCCAGCCTGCACACTGTCGAGACACGGTTTCTCTGCAGCCTTGGAGCCTGTCCTGGAACTCGCTCTTGTAGACCAGGCTGGTCTCAAACTCACAGAGATCCGCCTGCCTCTGCCTCCCGAGTGCTGGGATTAAAGGTGTGCACCACCACCACCCGGCTCTACACACTATTTTTAAACCATAAATCCATGTTTGTATCTCACCACAATCCAGCATCAACAAATTCATTCTTGCCTCCCCTCTTTCCTTATTTATAAATGCCCACAGCTGTAAGACATGCTATTCTCATTCATATATACATATAAATTCATATATTGTTTTTAGGACTTATATTTTAATTATGTGTATGTGTGCATGTGTCTATGTGTGGGTATGCATATGTGAGTGTGGGCATCTGTGAAGGTCAGAGACACTGGGATCCCTCGGAGTAGGAGTTACAGGCAGTATGAGCTACCTGGATTCTGGGAGTTGATCGTAGGTCCTCTGTAAGATCTTTAGTGGTCTTAACTACTGGTCATCTCTCGGGCCCTGTTTTGTTCTTGAAGACAAGGTCTCACATAGCCTAGTCTGACACCTGATATCCCACGTAGCTGAGGGTGGCATGGGACTCCCCCGCCCCCCACCAAGCACGGGGATGATAGGAGCACACCGTCTTACCCAGTTTATGACTTCTTTTATAAGTCCTGTGTGCTAGCGATACTTAGTGATGTGCTGTGTACGCCTCCCTCAACGTAATCCAGAGGCGACATGGTAGAGGAAAATGACAGCGACCAGCTGGTGAAGCCGGCGACCGCATGGGCATTAGTCTTTCCCCAGCTCTAGTGTATGGCTCAGAAGTTCCGCCACGTAAAGCAAGATTTCTACCTCATAAACTGGTCCAATCTCATAGTCTGTGAAAAATCCAACTGACGGTTTAGCCAGAAACACAGGGGTGTCCGCACAGCTGTGGGAGTGAGAGGGAGGAAAGGGCATGAGTTTATCTGTCTGACCCCGCACAAAGCAGTGACTGCTCCGTTCATGGGGGGGTGGGGGGGTGGCGGCACGCTCCCATAATCCCAGCTCCTGGGACATAGAGGCAGAACCTCCAGAAATGCGAGGCCAGCCTCGGTTACTCCACTCCCTCTCTCAAAAGAGTCAAAAGTGAAGAAATAAACTCATCTACACCACCAAAGGTGTACACGATCGGCTGTTGCCCAGGTTTGCTGGCTGGCGTTTACTAAGCAGGTTAGAGCATATTTTAGGTCTGATGATCGTTCAGCAGCTAAGAGCATGTCCTGCTCTTGTAGAGGGCCCAAGCTTGGCTTCCTGTACCCACATCGTCAGCTCACAACCACCTGAGAGGTTTGGCTGAAGAGGAGAGGGCTCACGGTGGATGTGGTGGTATCGTCCCACAGGCTGGGGCACTAAAGCGGAGAGAAAAAGGCCAAGGCAGGAAGCCGGCCGAACCAGCCCTTTCCCCGTGCCTAGCCACCACGAAGTGGACTGCTCTGGTCTACCACATCCTCCTGGCCATGACGGACTGAACGATCTGAACCCGGAGGCAAAATCAACCTTCCTTTCCATGTTGTTTCTGTTAGGTATTTCATCACAGTGACGAAAAAAGTAACCAGTGCACTGTGGAAAAGTCATATGACTACGGACTCCCTGGCCCAAGTTCACTCTGATGCCCAGAAGAAGCCCACAGCGGCCCCAGGGCTCTAGTCCTCTATTTCAGACTCTTGATAGGTGAGAAAGCCACAACCCAGGGTCAAAGGCCAGACCTGTGGGTCACCCTATGGCATGCTTTCCCCTGAGACACTGCCAAAGTCTAGGGACCTCCTTCGACTGACACAGAACCTTCCCACCTCACTCTATGGGTCAAAGTCCCTGGGACTCTAAGGGGAGAACGCACCTCCATTCCGGCTCCGCGCTCTGGGAGCCTCCTCTTCTCGCTGGCCTCCTTGAAGAGACGATTAGGGACTTGCCTCCATGTGGTGTGTTAGGCGGGAAAAACCGTGGGTTTTTTAGGAAATGATTCCGATTCTCCATCCTGGCGAGCAGCAGTCTCTCCAGGTCTCTCTGCGGCACCCGGAGGTGTTTCATCCACTTCTTGTTCTTTGGTGTGCTGGCCTTCTTCGAAGCCCATGAAAGTACAGTTAATAACAGGCAAGGGGACAGAAAAGGGACAGCCAACCAGTGCAGACTCTGCTGCGCTCGTGGGGATGATTCCCTTCCCGCCACCTCGCTGCACCCGCTGTCCTGCTTCATTCGGGTCTGACCTTGACAGTGTCTTTGGGTCTTTGTCTGGCCTTAGACGCTGAGGTCGAGCTGTCTGTGGTATACTCAAATTCGTCAAATTCAACAAGGTTCCTGCAGGACTCTTCAGCCTTCTTGTCTGACTTGGTCTTTAGCATCAAACGCTTCTCGCAGCTAAATGTCAGTTTTGAACATCCAGGGATGGAGGTGCCTATGGCACCAAGGAAACACACATGTTAGCTATACCACATCAAGGAAGTGGATGCTTCTAAGGAGACCCCATAGAACCAGAGCCACCGTCGGGTCCTATTCTCTTCTGAGTGTTCACGTTCACAACACCAAATGTTACGATTCAGTGTATGAGTAGTTCCTGGTACTTATTCCACTCATTTGAGACAGGGCTAGGGGTTAAAATATCATTCCGTTTTCCAGCATGGTTAATTAACAAAAGCAAGCGGACCATTACTAAACACGTATCCAAAGTGTGAGCAGCTCTTCCAGAGCCTCATGTGAGGAACCAGCATCGTGTTAGTTTTTATGTCTCTAAGACCCTGCCCCCCAAGGCTGGATGAAGACCTCTGTGGCTAGTGAGGGCGTAACAAAACACCCTGGACACACATTTTATACAATACCCAGTAAGCCTTCAGGGAGAGAGTGTCATCTTTATTTACCTGGCAGGTAGGGAGCATCCAACTATCAAATACTAAACGGCACAGCCTTTGGGCACAGCTGATTTTGCCGCCGTGTTCTGTCTTTCTCTCTGTGTTCTCTCTTTCATACTGCCACCCTTGGGTCCCTGGGCCTGCATCTTCCCGGGCAGCTGCAAAGCTCCAAACAGATCACTGCAGTGTCCCAGGCCCTGGGGCCGCTGGGAGCTGTGTCCCAGGCCCTGGGGCCGCTGGGAGCTGTGTCCCAGGCCCTGGGGCCGCTGGGAGCTGTGTCCCAGGCCCTGGGGCCGCTGGGAGCTGTGTCCCAGGCCCTGGGGCCGCTGGGAGCTGTGTCCCAGGCCCTGGGGCCGCTGGGAGCTGTGTCCCAGGCCCTGGGGCCGCTGGGAGCTGTGTCCCAGGCCCTGGGGCCGCTGGGAGCTGTGTCCCAGGCCCTGGGGCCGCTGGGAGCTGTGTCCCAGGCCCTGGGGCCGCTGGGAGCTGTGTCCCAGGCCCTGGGGCCGCTGGGAGCTGTGTCCCAGGCCCTGGGGCCGCTGGGAGCTTGCCTTTCCAGCCTGGCACAGTTAAACAGGACTGATGCTGGCCCTCAGGATTCGTGGTGACTCTTACAAAAAAGCCTGCACACAGCTCCCTACTGTGTTCATCTCAGGTCTTGCCTTCTGAATAGAGGAAGCTGGCCCAGCATCACAGTACCCCCACCACACACACACACACACACACACACACACACACACACACGTCTGCTCCTCCTTCATCTGTCCCCTAGCCCTTCCTTTGTATTCTCAATATTTGAAAAAGCCACTCTTTTTTTCTGAGTGGGGAAGACCCTGGCTCACTCTACCTGCATCAGGAATTTGATCATTCATTTACACGAGTCTTCAGACCCTGCCACCTTGCTGATGCATTCAACTACACCTTTTGGATTTCTAGGTGCTGGGCAGCCAACAAGGGCATCAAATCCTGTGTGGGGGAGATGTGCCTTTCACCTTGAAAGCACTGAGCTAGTGAAGAAGAAACAACTCAGACGAGACCAGTCCAACATGCTAAACAACTAAAGAAAAGGAGGGAAAGCCAGTCATGAGGAAATAGCAGCAAGGGTGACTGAGGTGGGTCTGGTACCGCGGGATGCCCCTGCAGCTCCCGCAGAATGCCCCTGCACCCTACCACGGTGTTTGAGGACAGATACCTTTGGGTGCTGAGCAAAAAGGCACGGGGTCATTGTAGTAATCCTCTACGCTGATTAGGCGATGCTTCTGCAGCAGCTCGCTGTCTACACACCACCGGAAGACCGTCTTCACTGCAGAGAAGGGGATGGGACAAAGGCGTTTAGGCCAGGCCCAGGGAGAAGCAGCTGAACCCAAGCCTTTGGGGTCCACACCTCCACTTCCCCATCAAATTCTTAGAGCTGTGATGAAACTGAGATTTAAGAAATAACAATCGAAGTTTTCTCAGCCGCTCAGTCGAGGTCAGCAACTGGGCAAAGCTGTGCAGGGGGTGACTGAGGTAAACTACTACTCTACAGGAGTCCCAGTGACATAAGACAAAGTATCGTAGCGTTAGCCCCAGACCTTCACCCTCCGGTGTATGCCTGTTCTTAGCAATGTCACTAGAGACAGTGTTACTGATGGTCCCAGCCTTGACCAGGTGTTTACGGGTTGGTGGGAAAAAATTGGAAAAGCACACATAAGTAGCAAAGCAGCAAGTTTTATTTAAAGAGACAGTACAGGACGCGCACACAAGGGTTACTTGAGCTAGAGTGCTTGGTATTGTTTGGGGCTTCTTTTTATGAAGTCCAGGAGGAAGAGTTGGTGGCTAGCGGGTGTCCTGTGAGTGGGTCTGTTTTCGTTGATAGACTTGGATTATGCAAGCTTTTCTTCACTGTGCATGTCCTTTCCCACGATGTGTCTGGTTTTTAGTATATGTATGCTAAAAATTTCCCTCTGAGGACAATTACCCTTACTGCACATGCAACCAAAACTGTCACAGGTAGCCTTTCGTTCCTGGACATGTTCCAAGACACATGCGGCAGCAGGGGATTATTGTTGTGGGGACAATTTATTGTACTGTTCGAAGGGGGGTGTGCAGTGCAGCTTGAAGAAGGTGGAAGTCTCAGGCTGTTCATTGTCAGTGCTCACCCTGAGCAGGGGTTCTGAGTGGCTGGCTGTTCCCTATGCTTCCTGATTCTCCACCTGTGGCTCTGATGGCGGTAAGGGCTTGAGATGTGCTTGCACGGTGAGCTCTGGCCATCAACAGAGAAGAGCTGCCTTGTGCCTTCATCTCAGACACCAGCATAAAAGACCACATGGAGAACAGCTGAGCCCAGTCTACGGCAAGCAATCAACACGGTGTCAGCTGACAGCCACTGACCTAGTGGCACATCAGAGAAAGTCATTTCACCAAGGGGGAGCCGGTGCTTGTGGCTGAGGAGTCGAGAAATAGAGTAAGCACACACATATGTAGTTTACATATATGTAAATTATAGCACTAGTGTCTAGAAACATTAGCTAGAAATGGATGGTAAGCGGTGTGAGGGAGATGCCATATCTCTCTGGAAATAAGAGAAGGGTTTTTGCTAAAAGGACTTGCACTGTAATTTGGCTACATTTGTTTGTCGTGTGTTGGAGGACTGCAGGTAGGTGCCACAGCACCTGCATGGAGGTCAGAGGACAAGTGCCTCATGGGTGCTGACAAGGATCCCGAGATTTGGCCTGCAGCAGAAGCACACAGAAAGGATGGTGTACGGGTATTATAGGCTAAGGAAGAAGAGGCCAGGGGAAGCAGAAGTTTCTCAATAAGTCATCTGAAGGCAGATCCAAAACCAGCAGCCAAAGTTGGAGACAGGGTGTGGCTAAGGGGGCTTGCCGCTCCTGCAGAGGGTTGCATCTGGTGGCCCACAAACTGCCTGACACTCCAGCTGCTGGGGATCTGGACACTCTCTTCTGAAGGTGTCTGCACTCACGTGTTTATACCCACTTAGGAGTAAATAATCAAAAATCAACCAACAAGTAAACAAAACAAACCGATAGCCAGCAAATCACCTGTAAGCTATTGCTTGTTGTTGTTGGTTGGTTTGGTTTTGTTTTTTCCAGACAGGGTTTCTCTGTGTAGCCCTGGCAGTCCTGGAACTCACTCTGTAGACCAGGCTGGCCTCTAACTCACAGAGATCCACCCGCCTCTTCCTCGTGAGTGCTGGGATTAAAGGTGTGCAGCGCCACCACCACACAGCTTTTGTGTTTGCTTGGTTGGTTGGTTGGTTTTTGTTGTTGTTGGGTTCTGTTTTTGTTTCAAGACAGGATTTCTCTGTGGAGCCCTGGCTGTCCTGGAACTCACTCTGTAGACCAGGCTGGCCTTGACTCTCAGAGATCCATCCACTTGCCCCTGCCTCCCAAATGCTGGGATTAAAGGTGTGCACCACCACCACCCAGCGAGCCCTACTTCTTAAGGCTCTCCTCCGGTTAACTAAACTAAATGTCTCCAGCACCAGTTAACTAAATGGGGAAAGACATCCTGGGGTTGGCTGCCCTGCCCTGAGATGCAGGAACAAGATGATGTCCGGAAAGATGGTCTAGGGTTTTTTTTTTCTCTCCCACTTTTGAAATAAAAGAAAATACATTACTAGCAGGGGGAGGAGAAATCAGAGCGGGCGATGTCTGATCATAACTGGGCTTCTGTGGTGGTGTGCAACTGTAATCCTGGCACTTGGGAGGCGGCGACAGGCACATTCCTGGGGTCACTGGCCAGTCAGCCCAGCCTACCAGGAGAGCCAGGCATGAAAGGTCAGAAGAGAGGAAGCCATGGTGAGCTGACTGGTGGGATCTAAGCGGGACCTCTGCTTTAAGAGTCACGCCAATGTCAAGTCCCTGATGTGGAAAGTTAAATGCCGCCCATGTGGAGCACTGCACTTTTGGAGAGACAAACACACCGGAGTGTTATGTGCTGATCAGCTGTCACTCCTGCAACTGGCTCTCCCTATGTTGGAAGAAGAGCAGGTAGCTCAGCACCAACATCTGGGGAAGCAGGGACACTTACCTGGGGGCAGCTTGACAGGGGTCTCCAGGACATGCAGTCTGGTCTGCTTGGTGGCATGCTCTGTTTCTGCAAGATCCCGTGCACGGGCCTGGATGATATGTTTCTCCAACATGGTAACTTCATCCAGACGCTGTTTATAGATGGCTCGAACCTGGAGAGTGGGCATTCAGATGCACAGAAATCTGATGAGAGCCCCCATCTTGGCGCTACCCCATGCCCTTCCGCATCAGGGCTTTCAGCCAAGCACAGGAAAGCTACAGAACTATTGAAATCCTCTGGTTCGGCCTACCGGATGTCAAATCCAAGGTCAACAGAAGGAAAGGACCGTTTCCTAGTGTGGTCAGTCAGAGTCAAGCTTGGCACTTCCTCCTGGGTTTCACAGTAGAGAGCCGCTGCCCATACGGTGAAATGCAGACCCATTTTGGTACACCAAAGTGAGGCCACCCAAGTCTCGATTCAGGAAGGGCCCTGCTCTCTGCTCCATCACACAGCCAGTGGACAGCCTCCAGCTACCAGCCTTACGTCTATTTAAGCCATTGGAAAGGGCTCACCTGAGATGGCACCTTTCTTGTAGCCTCAACATCTGGTGTACATAAAACCATGACTATTTTGACCCAAAGAGAAACATGGTCATGTGGTATGGTGCCCAGGGAAAGTTGTTGCATTCTTTGACGGGGTGTGGGGGTTGGCAATAGGGGATGTCGGAGGCTGCAGAGATGCCTCTGCTGTTAGCAGCTGACCTTCCAGAGGACCTGAGTTCAGTTCCCAGCGCCCACACCAGTCAGCTCAGAACCGCCTGTCTCTTCAGCTCAAGGGAATCTGTCATCCTCTTCTGCCCCCCCCATGTGTTAACACACACATGTAGAGGCCAGAGGAAGATACTAGGTGTTTCATTTTACTGCCCTTCACAGGGTCACCCACTGAACTTGGATGCAGGCTTAATGGACATTCCCAGTGACCCCCCCTGCCTTCACCCTAGACAGTGTTGGTGTTACAGGCAGGCACTCAGTCATGCCCAGTGTTTTATGTGGGTTCTGGAACCTGAACTGTGCCACAAGTTCTCACCCACTGAACCTTCTCTCCTGGTCCGACCTACTGACTTTTCCAAGTTACTGAGCCCCTATCTTAGTTCATGTTCTGCAACTTAATCTTGTTTTTTGTTTTGTTTTGTTTTGAACTCTAGCAAACCCCAAACTGTGCCACAACATCTGCATCGAGAGAGTCTGACTTGGTTACCCCAGCATTTGCTTCAACTTCAAGACTAGTTAGATTGACAAGCTAAGCCTCCGGGCTTCTTGCCCATATTCTTGCAAGTGGAAGGAAAGTATTCACAGGGTCGGGGAATACTAAGACAGTAGCATATAGGGAGAGCAATCCTCATTGCTTTTCTAGAGCTCAAAGATGTCTGTTTAGTCATTTGACTGGTTTCCCATTTGCCCATCTATCGGTGGGCGCACAGATGCTTCTGTGAGCTTGTGTGTGGATGTGTGGATCAGAGGACACTTTATGGAAGCCAGTCCTCTTCTGCCGTGTGGATCCTGGGGAAGAAAACTCAGGTCGTCGGCTCGGCAGCAAAAGCCTTGATCCACCTGCCCAGCTTGAGCCATTCTTTGAAGGTGGAAGAATTGGTACACAATGGGGGCGAGGAGGCGGTGGCTACATCTTCTTGGGAAAGCAGTAGCCAGGGCAGTCTTGAACATAGAGTACTGTGCTTTAGTTGGGTGTCCCATTACTTGGCTGTGCCAGAAAGCCCAGATCCGAATTCTTGGGTGGAAGAGCTAAGATCCTACCCAAAGCCATCAGTTAATCAGTCTGAACTGACTTGCCTAATTCTCAAAAGAATTCAGAGTAGATTTTGCCATTTTTAAGTTTTGTTTTGTTGTTATGTTTTTCTGTTTGTTTTTGTTTTGTTTTTGTTTTGGTCTTATTATGCAGCCCTGAATATGGACTGGAATTCACTATGTAGACCAGGTTGGCCTTATATTCAGAGGTCCACCTGCTTTCACCTCCCAAGAGCTGGCATTAAAGGTGTGTTCCACCATTCCCAGTATTACCCTCCCCTCCTCTTACAGAGGGAAACCACTGAGGCATATGGAAGTAAAAAACAAACAAACAAAAAACCCTCCGAAGTCATACAAGTCTATGCAGTGGGGGCAGGGTTCAAGCAGGAGGGTGTGTTTTAAGCATGTGCTTCATCATCACACAGTTTCTATAGAGACCAACAGCCAACGAGACTGTGTGGAGCCCTCAGATCAAGAGAGCCCAATGCTTTCAACAACCAGATCAGGGCTCGTCTCTGTAGTAACTGCAGAGATCCATAGCGGATCAGAGAATGGGGAATCAGGGCTGCTGAATCGCGAGCCATCATCGGGAGCTCTCTAGTCCTCTCTCTCCTAGGCTCAGGGACAACCACAGAAGACAGGGTAGAAACAAACAAACAAAACAACACAGGAAGGATGGAGTGAAGTGGAACGAGTTGGCTATTTCACTCCTGACCTCACTCTGCCGCGATCACCTGCCCAAGATAGTCCGTCAATATCTTGCCACTGGAAGGAGGGTAATATTCAGGGGGAGGGTACACACCTTAGCAGCAAGTACTTTTAGCTGCCGAGCCATCTTACCAGCTTCTATATTTTCTTTTTATAGTTTTGTTTGTTTATTTGTTTGTTTATTGCATTGCTGGGGATTGAGGGCCTCCTCTAAGCCAGGCAAGCACTCTACCTCTGAGCTGTAAGCCACTGGTGAGGAACTCAGGGCTCCAGCATCCTCACTGCCTAGAACTGAGCAAGGCACACAGTAGGTAGTTAATAAATGTGTTCGGCAAGGAATGGATGAAGCTGGAGGCATGTCATGTAAGGGGCAAGAGAAGGAGACAGAAAAGGAGCAGAAAAGAAAAAGGATCGAGAGGCTCGGGTAGGGGAGAGTTGGGAAGGGAAGCCTTAGCAGTGAGCCGGCAAAGGCAGGCTCAACAAGGAGGACCCAGGTCAGCTGGGTGCAGAGGAGGAAACCACGCTGCTGACCCACAGATCTGAAATGTAGGCAAGAACGCCTCAGCCACGATTGTGGTTAGTGATACAGCCACCCCAAGGGAGGAGGGTAACTGGGTTTTCATCACCGAAAAGGAAAAAGCTGTCGGGCTGAGCTGTCTGCTCCTGTCGTTTCATTTATATTTGCAACATATAACGTGCATGTGTGCAGAGAAAGGCGCTGGAGATGTGATTTACATGTGTACGTGTTAAGTCTGGATAGTGTTCTTCACTTCGGCTGCGCGGCTGCATCCTGAGCGCATTCAGGGAGAGTCAGCACCCGCTATATACCTGCTGCAGCTGGTCCACGAACTCCTCGTGGCGCGCATCCTCACTGCCTCGGGCCTTGATCAAGCTGTCACTCAAGTCCTCTCCGATCACCTGGGCGGTGTACAAGTTTCGGAAGACGCGGGCAAGCAGATGTGAGATGTCCTGCGTGCGCAGCGAGGCGGGGCGCAGACGCAGCATCTGCGGCTCCGGGAGCGGCGGGAGCGCTTGGAACCCAGCGTGGAGAGACCGCGTGGGGAAGCCGTAATGGAAACCATCGGTGAAGGCGAGCGAGGACGGCAAGGAGGACTTCCTGGTGGGCCAGCTAGGGGTGCTAGACTTGCCCGGATGCGGAGTGGATGTCCACACTGTCTCTGGGGACAAATCAACCCGAGAAACTGCAGATTGCGGCTCTTCCGAGCTCCCCGGCTCCATGGCAACAGAGACGCTGCAGACTCCGCGTCCCACTTCTGCTTCCGGCTCCGCCCCTTCCGTCTAGTTTTTCTAGTTAAACGTCATTCGTGTCGTCATCGCAAAGACTTGCCTTTCTAACGTGTTCTAGGTATTCTAGGCTGTCCTCAAACGCACCATCCTCCCGCCTTCTCCTCAGCTTCCTGAGTGCTGGACACGCGTGTGTGCCACTGTGCCAGCTAGCACGCTTTTATTTTTTTCTTGATAAAAATTTACGTGTGTGTGTGTGTGTGTGTGTGTGTGTGTGTGTGTATACGACGAGTTCAGTTGCCCGTGGAGGCCAGAAGAGAGCGTCGGATCTCCAGGAGGGGATAGACAATTATCAGACCCCTGAATGGGTTCTGAGAACTAAACTCTGGTCCGCTGCCCGAGCACTATATGCGCTCTTAAAGGCTGGGCCACCTTTTCGGTCCCAGTCAGCATCGCCCTTCTTAAGGTGAGCTTATTATGAAGTTTAATGGGCAAAGGGATTCGTCCGGTCTGACTGCTCAGCCTTCTTCCTTACTAAGTGCCTCCATCCGTTCTTTCGTTTGCTCAGAAGTTCTTCACACATATTGGTTCTTAAAAAACAATTGGTTGTTTTTGCTTGTGTTTAGAGTCAGGCCATCTTGGAGGTGACTATAGAGACTTGCGTTGTGGCTTTCCAAGAATCCTCCAGTTCTTCTCTGCCAGGCTAGGGCTGCTGAAGCATCAGCCCAAAGGAACAAGCAGCTACCAGGCACAGATGGCCACTGTGTGTGAGCCAGTCTAGTAACCTCCTTTGTAATTTGTGCTCATTCTGCTGATGCCATTCCTCTGGTGAACTCCAACCATTACATGGCATCACATCTAGCTGGGTGTGATGGTGCATGCCTTTAATCCTAGCGCTCGGGGGGCAGAGGCAGGCAGATCTCTGTGAGTTTGAGGCCAACCTTATCTACATAGCAAGTTCCATGCCAGGCAAGATTGTGTAGTGAGACCCTATCTCAAAAAATTTTTTTTAAAAAGATTATCATGTATTTTACGTGTATGGATGTTTTGCCTACATGTATGTATGAACCCTGTGCTGGCAGTGCTGTACCTCTGGATACTCTTGCCTAACACAGGTGCCGAAATAATCACTTTCTATTCAGGTATGAATGCACTTGCCTTAAAACCCCAAACCCACTTCCTGAGTTGAGTCCCAGGATGTTCGCCCACACAGCTGAGACATTTCCGCCACTCTTGGTTGGCTCCCCCATCTGTTCTTTAAGGAGACCGTGTGTGTCAAGGCGTGCATTTGACAGGCCCAGGCTCGGGTCTCTTCCTGCTACACTGTTTCCTGCAGGTAAAGAGCTCATCCAGCCAGACGAGATGTCCATGCCTGCCCTCCAGGCACCTGAAAGTATTTGCCCAGATATCCCAAGCCCATTTCCAGGACCGCGGTAGGCCTCCGCCTGAGCTCCCTGCTGTAGTGCTGACTGGTATGTATGGTAAGGGCAGCTTGCACATGGGAGGAACATGGGCAAATAGGCCATCTGTCCAATTTTCTACACCCGTTCAGGTTCCCCAAGGTGCAGGTTAGTGCTTTGCATGGGAGAGTTGCAGAATAGTGGCAGGGTGTGCATGGCCCGAGTGTTACAGCCCTGCCCTAAAGAAAGGGTCTCTCCAGAACAACGGCCCTGTCGTTAGCAGCTGCTCCGCTGTGGAGGCTCCCGAGTGTCCTCCCGTGATTTACAGGAAGGCAGGACACTTGACTTTTACCATTATTTTGTTCTCCACTCTCTGTCCAGATGTTCTCAGAGAAGGTCACAGGGAATCTCAGCCGTCACAGAGTACTCCCCACCCCTTTGCTTTGCACGGCCGATCTTACTGTCGTCTGCTCAGCTGACCTGTCCGAGACAATGTCTCTCACCATGTCCAATCCCTCTGTTGGCAAAGGCCACTGGAGTCCTATTGTGGGTGGCTCTGCCACCCGCTCCCCATCTGCCACTCTGGCTCCCCTGACTTTCTTTTTTCCCCCTCTTCACCCCCTCTTCAGCCTCCTGCCTCTATTCTAGGATTTCAGTGCCTGGCTGAACTGCACCCACTCCTGACCCTGCCATACACGGCTATCAGTAACTGTTCAGTTTCTGAATGAGTCCCGTCACCACCCTAAGGGGAACCTGGGCACAAAGGGAATTCCCGGCGAGCTGTCCATTTCAAAAATCTCTTCTGCAGTCTGCAGCTTGTTTGCCTGGTTTCACACACCTTCTTTTATTAATTTTTTAACTTTCATATGTCAAATATTCTCTATTATCATGATTCACAAAAACAAAACCTCAAACAGTGTACAAAGAAAAGAAAATGCTGGGCCTGGTGGTGTAGGCCTGACATCCCATCTACTAAGGAAACTGAAGCAGGAGGATTGCAAATTCAGTGTCTGCTTAGGCTTCAAGGAGAGCTCAAGATCAGCCCGGGCAGCCTAGCAAGATGATGTCTCAAAATAACAGTGAAAGATGCTGGGGATGCAGTTCAGTGGGAGAGTGCTTGCCCGACATTTACTGCACCCTAGGTTTGATCCCCAGGACTGAGAATAAATTAATAAATTTAGTGAAAGTGTCATCAGTCCCTTTTCCCTAAATGATTAGAATATTACCATATTGCTATAGCTATTTTTCCTGCTTATACAAACACTGATATCTATCTGTAAAGTAAGTTTTTGTTATTTAAAAAACAAAATATTATGCTATGTGTTAATGCCCTTTCTTCATTTACTCTATAGCAAGTTACAGGGCCTGTTTTGCTTGGTTTTGGTTCCACTGTAAACACTGTCATCCTGAGGAACTTTGCCCATGTTTGTGCATACTTTGTCCACTGTCTGATAGTGATGTGTGATAAGATGCTAGAATTCCTCCGCCAAAGTGTGTCCATTTTAGCACTTGGCTCGTCACAGTAGACACCCACCAGCACTATGAGAGTGCTTCTGGGTATTTTTTTTTTTTTTTTGCTTACTGTGTTTGTTTGTGTGCATGTGTATGCATGTATGTCGAGGCCAGAGGTCAACTTCAGCTTTTGTTCCTCAGGAGTCATTTATCTTGCTTTCTTGTTGTTTATGTGTGTGCTTATTGGAGATGGTGTTGTCGCTAGAGGTTTCTCTCCCACCCACCAGTTCCCAAATAACCACTCTGAGGCTTTGTAATAATTGCAAACTGTTTGGCCTACTAGTTCAGGATTATTATTAACTAACTCTTAGAAGTTAAATTAATCCATTTCTATTATTTTATATTTTACCACGAAGCTCGTGGCTTGTTACCTCACATCTTGCTTCTCTGGCAGCTGCTGGCGTCTCCCAGACTCCACCTTCTTTTTCCCCTTTATCTTTGCTTGGATTTCCCGCCTAACTCTATTCTGCCTGGCTATTGGTCAAATCAGCTTCAAAGGGGCATCCCTGGCAGACCTGGAACTCATCATGTAGACCATATTGGCCTCAATCTCAGGAGTCGCCCTGCCCCTACCTCTTGAGTGCTGGGTTTAAGGTATGCTCCACCATCCTGAGATCACGGTGTTTCTTGAGACAGGGTCTCTCATTGGCCTGAACTCTCCAAGCAGGCTAAGCTGACTTGCCAGTGAACCCTAGAGATCCACCCGTCTCTGCCTCCTCAGCACTGGGATTACAATCATGTGCCACCACATGTGGCCGTTTTACACGGGTCCTGGGGTCTTAACTTGTGTCTTGTGTTTGCACAAGTACTTTCATGGCTGAGTTGTCTCGTATCTCGATTTTCACCATGAGCCCCACAGCTCCCAGCTGAACTGCCTTGTACTGGACATTCTCTCTTGGAGGTCTGAAAGCCTCCAAGGTATCCAAACCAAATGCTAAAGGGAGTTCTGTCTTCCATATCCTTCCCAAAGCCCTGCGCTCACCCTTGAGTCCTCAGTTTCCCTTACAGCTCCCTCCCTCCATCCTGTTGGCTCTACTTTAAAAACAGGTATTTTTATTTGTGTATCATGTGTGAACGCCTGCGTGAGCTGTGTTTATGCAGAGGCCAGAAGAGGACTTGGGATTATTCTACAGTCATGGGCTATTGTGAGCTGCCTGATGTGGGTTCTGGGAACTGAACCCGGGTCTCCAAAGGGGACCA
Source organism: Myodes glareolus (assembly GCF_982192425.1). NCBI lineage: Eukaryota > Metazoa > Chordata > Mammalia > Rodentia > Cricetidae > Myodes > Myodes glareolus. The sequence continues at coordinate 5,274,479 of NC_142029.1, forward strand.
CATGCTCTCAACCTTTCAGCCAGCAAGCCTTCTCTCCAGCGCCTTCTGTCACGTCTCCAAGCCTTTTCTCTGCCTTTGGAAACTTGCTGGACTTCTCTCCCCTGCAGAGAGCCCTGCTATGGAAGGCCTGAGGCACCTTTCACCCCCGCGTGCATGGTTGATGGCAGGAATCTCTTTAAGAAATATTTATTGACAAAGCCAAGTAGAACTGTTTTCAGACTGGGGCTCCAGTGCCTTCTTCAGATTGGACATTCTTCTCTTCAGCTAGGTGGACTGTGTCTCCCTGCCATGTGACATTTTTCTGGGGAGACCCGAACAACCTTCTAGTCACCTCAGATAGGGCACCAATGGCAGACTAAAGAAATGATTCCAGGGGCTGGAGAGATGGCTCAGTGGTTAAGAGCACTGCCTGCTCTTCCAAAGGTCCTGAGTTCAATTCCCAGCAACCACATGGTGGCTCACAACCATCTGTAATGAGGCCTGGTGCCCTCTTCTGGCCTGCAGATAGAACACTGTATACATAATAAACAAATAAATAAATATATAAAAAAAGAAATTATTCCAGAGACTGGAGAGATGGCTCAGCCGTCGAAAGCACTGGACCCTGGTTCACTTCCCAGCGCCCACATGGCAGCTCACAACTGTTCATAACTCCAAGATCTGACACCCTCACAGAGACATACGTGCAGGAAAAACACCGATGCACATAAAAAAATTCTTACAAAAAAAAGAAAGAAAAAGGGAAAGAAAGAAAGAGAAAGAAATGACTCCATTCAGAACTAGTGGGGTGAACTGGTGAGCTTACTGGGGTAACACAGATGCTTGGGTGAGTCAAAGGCAATGGGGTCACTGTAAAGCCCACCCCAGCTCAGATGAGGATGCATGAAGAATCTCCCTTAAAAACCCCCAAAGAACTTGCAGGCAGCTCCACGGGAGCCTCCTCTCCCTCTGCAGGTCTGTTTCCTGATCAGAGAAACCCCAAAGAGGCCTTGTAGATTTTGTAACTTCCTGAGACTTACAAGTTTCCTCAGCTTCTTGAGTCCTCAGATCCTCCCTCTCCTTCCAATAGGGAATTCTTCAGTTCAGAGGAGATAGCTCTCCCCAGTGCCCATGAAGCACTCCACCTACTTATGGCTGGCGTGGGGGGATGTGAGCAGTGAGTGTCCACATTAAAGGAGTGGTGCAGTACGTGGAAGCAGAGGCAGGTGGATTTCTGTGAGTTTGAGGTCAGCCTGCGCTGCAGAGGACCGTCATGGTTATACAGAGAAACCCTGTCTCAGGAAAAAAAAAAAAAAACCATCAAGAACCCTTTACTGTCCTGTGGTTACCGGGAGGATGGCAACCTTGTGGCCCATGCTGGCATCCAGATCCCTGTATCCCTGACTGATGTCAGTCCAGTATGGTGTGAAGACCCTTCCTTGTCATCACTACCGCCTTGGACAGGTGACCTTCCCTGATTGACCTTCTTACTGATGCAGTTGGACCTGGTTGGGGACCTTCTGCATGGAGCCCAGGTGAGGCTCCTGCTTTCACAGACGGCAGGAGAGCCTCTGTGACCAGCAGCACCCGTTAGAGAAGGCCATCTATAGAATGACCGTGGCTCATATAGAGAATTCTAGCTCAGATGCTTTGGCAAGCATTGGTGCCACCGGCTCGACACCGTTGCTTCTGTTTATCCCAGAGCCGATGGTGGCTCCCAGCTTCAGAGAGGCAAAGCCGCTTGCTCAGATCTTCACATCGGGGAACTGCAGAGCCAGAATTTGAAAAACCCCTTCAGCCTGATGCTCGGGGACTTAGGTTCTGAACTTGGGAGGGGACTGAATAAACCTCATTGGCCTCACCCACCCAGGCTAGTCTTGGTTAGAGTTTCATGGGGGATGGACTGAGCAAAGCCAGCCTTGGAGCCTGACCATCCTGAAATTTAGCATTCTTGCGCTGATAAAGTGTACATGTGTATGCATGCCCCACCTTCTGAGTGAGGCATGGTGTGGGGGCTCACAGACTCCTGACAGCGCCGGCTCCAATCCTGGACCTCTTTCCCCTGCACAATCACCTCTGAAACCCCTCCCCCACACCCACCTTTGCACAGACTCTTGACACAGGGACAGCCAGGGTTCAGAGGTGGGACGAAGCCTGGAACTCTGCCTAGCCAGAACAGGTCTCAGAAGCTCTTTGCTCCAGAGAAAGTCTGCCACTGCGTCCTATGAGTCACCAGGGTCTCAGGAGGTTTTGCGAAGGTTCTGAGTAGGGTAAATGAGACGCTCAGCCAGGACGAGGCCCCCACAGCTGCCCCTGGAAGTTGAGGGTAGAGAGAGGCAGAGTCCAGCCCTTTAGTACAAAGTCTTTTGCTGGGCCTTACATGTCCGAGCCTTCCCCTGCCAGATAGACAGTCACCAGACACACAATACTTCCATACTAGTTGCAAAGAACAGACAAGGGCCTCCCACCCAGTGAGAGAGGAAGAGAGAGGAGGGGGAAAGGTCCAGAGGCAGAGGGTACCATCCTACAGGTCAGTACTTGGAACAGGGTGCGGCATACCTCGCTCCTGGCAGAACCTGGCTGCTTGGGCTAGCTTTGAGTCAGCATGCCCTTTCTGTTTGGCAACCCCAGGCCAGGGAGGGGACATTAGCGCCTATGTGTGCAACAGAAGCCAGAAAAGGGCCTGTTTCAAGTGAGTCTGTAGTACGCTGAGGGCGACCCTTCTGGAAACCCCACCGCGGTCATCTGTGGTAGAGGGAGAGGCCCCACTGCTGGATAATAACCTGGCTCGGAGCCCAGGAATGGAGACACGGATGACAAGAAGAAGCAATGACGCTTGAGACGAAGCCACGCCAACTGCTGGTGTCAGGAATCTTTGTCTCAGGTGGGGTAGAGGAGCTGGATTGTGGAGTCCTGACTCACTGATGAGAGAGAGTATCTGGCAGGCCCCCAGGCAGAACCGGAGATCTAGTTGGGAGGCTCTGAGGCTCAAGAATCTGGAGAGGAGGACTTTGGAGAGGAGGGAGGGCAGAGGAGGGAGGGCAGAGGAGGGAGTTTCTCATCTTTCCCCCACCCAGACTGTCTACGATGGAGCCTTGATCACCCCCAGTTCGTGGAAAGGAACCCCGGGAGGCCTTCCTAGGACATCAGGACGCCGGCTGAGTGCCAGACAAGGATTCCCCCCCCCCCCCCTACACACACACACTGTGGGGTGGGGGTACATGAACATCAGGTACCTGGCTCACTAAGACCCAATCTCACCCTTCCAGCGGTTTTACATATAATGCCACAGAGGCCTGGTAGTGCCGGAAGAGAAGGGGCTGAGGTGAGCCATGCTAACCCCTGCCAGACTCTAACTGCCTTCACCATCAGGGGTGGAGTTCACTAGAGCACCCTTATCCAGGCAGCCTCATGGCAGGCCTCCTCCCTCGCTGAGAGGCTGGCACCTGCTTGCTATCACCCCTACCTTAACAACCCGCACGCACGGTCCCCCCCCCCCCCCGCCCTCCAACCCTCCAGAAGTGAGAAGTCTCCCAGAGAAAGGGAGGGGACCCTTTCCTGACAAAAATTTAGATATTACGCTCCCTAAATCTCCCAATGTGGGCCCGTGCATGCACCCATTTCTCAGAAGACAACCCGGACTGCCCGGCAAGAATGCCGCTTAAGCAGTGATTCCTGTCCCCGCTAAGACCCGGTTCTGATTCTTTCCCGCATCACCCACAACCCCAGAGAGGCGAGGCGCCCACAGGCAGGGCGTGGGGCCGGCAGCCCGCCGTAATGACAGGGCCTGTGGGTGGTGGCGGTGGAGGAAGCAGGAGGAATCTGACTATTTCTGGCCCGGGCGCACCCAGCTGGCTAGAGCCCCGGCCAGGCTTGGCCAGGCTTGGCTAGGCTTCCCGGCCCCCCGCTTTGCGTCCTTTCCCAGTCCCCTGGAGGGGCGGGGAGAAGCGCCGGTTGGCGGGCTCGGGGGGGCGGGGCGGGGCCGTGGACCCACCCCCTCGGCCTCCTCCCACCGCAGTCCAGTCGGGTCCCTGCACCGGCCTGCGCTTGGGACCCCAGGTCGCTCGATTGCTGCTCACGTGAGTCACACCGCGTCCCTTCTGCCGCGGCCCCGACGGGCATGGACTCGGGTCGGGACTTCCTGACCCTGCACGGTGAGTGTCCCGCCCGCAGGAGGGACCCTCGTGAAAGCCTATCTCCTCCCCGGGGACAGGGGTAGTAGCTCCTTCTGTTACATTTGTATCACCAGAGAGACTAACGCCTTGGCCTCTTGCGGGATCTCGGAAAACTTTAGCTCATGCTGGGCACAACCTTGGGCGTTTCCAGACTTTTCCCCAAATCTGGCCCAAGAGATCGGGGAGCAGTGCAGACTTCTCTTAGTGGGTTCTCCTTATCCTGTTCATAAAAGGCTGGGCTCCTCGGTCCAGATGGCACTGAAGGAGTCGGGGAAGGAAAAGAACAGCATCCTTGGACCACCGAGTTCTCCCTGCCCCTTCAGAGGCTTCCTAAAACACGGGTGTGCCTGGACCGCGTCAGGCCGCGCGGGCGTGGCAGATGTGGGTGTAAGGGGGTGGGGCGAGGAGGTGTGCAAGTTTGGCTGAGGTCGGTCTGGCAGCCTTCATTGCCTAGAACGGAAAACTACGATGCCAGGGCTGGTGCTCGCGATCCTATTTGCTGACTCTTCTGGCCGGAGTGGGCCAGGTCTCAGCGAGGACTGCCTTGAGGCTTGGTCCTTTGTCCAGCCGGCTTTGTTTCTTCCCATCTGGGCTAGCTTCCTCTCCCTCTTCTCTCACTCTAGCAGAGAAGACGCCCAGGTTCCTGCTGCAAATCTTAGAAGTTTCCAGGGAAGGGTATTCACGCATACTTCGGGGAGGGGTTTTGGGGGGTTTTCCTTCATGTCTCCTCCTCAGCAAACCCTGCCCCTCTCACACCAATCCGCTGCTTAACAGCACTTTTCAATTTGCTCTAGTATCCTTGAGATTGTAGAATTTTTAAAATTAAATTGCACGTAGTGTGTGCGTGCGTGTGTGTGTGTGTGTGTGTGAGAGAGAGAGAGAGAGAGAGAGAGAGAGAGAGGGAGGGAGAGAGAGAGAGAGAGAGAGAGAGAGAGAGAGAGAGAGAGAATAACTTGCAGAATCTGTTCTCCCCTTCCACCACGTGGATTCTAGGGCTCATACCCAGGTCACTGGGCTTGGCAGCAGCCTCCTTCATTGCTGAGACGTCTTGCTGACTAGGTTGTAGATTTTTGTGCTCACCAGTCATTCACCTGACGCCCCCTGGATATGTGCCGTGCAGCCAGTCCCCAATCTGTTTTGTGTTTGCTAGTTGACCTAGACCTTGTGGCCAGAGCCCAGTAAACTAGGGTTTCTCAAGACCACCTTGCCAGGCTGGGTTCGTGCCCCTCCCCTTGCTCCCCCATTCTCTTCAGAGGCCAGTGGTACCCTTATAGCTCTTGACAGAATGATGGGAACAGGGGGCTGGCAGCTCGGAGGCTCCCAGGCTGCACCTCTTCCCTGCCTGCCTCCCTCTGAGACCTCTGGTTGCCTCTGACATCACAACAGCCTCGGGTAGTGTTGTAACAGGCCCGAGCCTCAGTGTCTGCGCTCTCATCCCATTTTTTTCCTGGGTCAGCCCTGGTATTTTCCCCATACAGAAAGACACAGCACCTTAGTCTAAACGCATAGGCTTGGCCAGCCTGGTTCGTCCTGTTTGAGACCAGCCTCCTGAATGTGTGACTCAGTCGAGCCCTTCCTGCAGGACTGGAATGTACGCTGTGACCAAGCTGATGGACCTGTGGGCCCACTGCCCCTAGCGTGTCCTCCACAGTGAGCTCCATCAAGCACATTCATTCTGTCTACACGGCAAACTAGATGGGGAAGTAAAAGTGGCCAAGGGGAACTGGGGGGGGGGGGGGAGTATGGTCACTGTGGCGTGGGCTTGTTAGCGGTACTTCTGATGGGGGGGTCTGAACCCATTTCCACAGTGCAGGTCCCCCAGCACTGCTCACATGCTGCCTGACCACAGTTGGGGGTCTGCTGTGGGGATGTCCCTAGTCCCTCCCATTGGCTGGAAACCAATGGACTCACCTAGAGTGAGGTGAGTCCATACTTCCTACTCGTGCAGAGGCAATGCTCTATGCAGGCATAAATTATAAAGGCCGACACCAGACCTTTTTTTTTTCTAAGTCTAACTTCTGTGTACCTCAGTTTCTTCATCCGCAAAATGAGAGGAAACACCACCTACTTCACAGGGGCACTGTGGGGATGGGGCGAGATGACATTCAGCAGGTAGAATATCCAATCCTAATCTCGCAGGAACCACTCCCCCCCCCCCACACAAGCCAGGAGTTGTTGGCAGGGGTGGGTAGATGATAGAACACTATGAAGGGCCAGTGTGGCTGGAATCAGATGCATGAACCAAGGGGCTCTTTCTACCTCCGAGGCCCGACAGTTCCAATCTTCTCCTCCAACCCCATACCCCCACTCTGTTCTAGCTAAGTCTAGACTGGTGTCCTCAGCAGGTCCCAAAATTGTGCCTGAAAAGATATCACCTCCCGGGCCCTTTCCTTCCCTGAAGATGTTCACCCACACTAACTTTCCCTACACCCGGCCCCTGCCCTATGGCAAGAACTGGCATTCTGTAAAAGGGGAAGGAAAATGCCTCATCTTAGCCCTGAGAACACAGGCTCCAATCTCAGCCTTGTTATTTACTGTAAACCTTTTGCCTTTCTGAGCTCCTTTCTCATCCAGGGGATTACAATATATTTTTCCACCGAGGATGTTGCCAGGATAAATTGTTAGTGAGGACTGGGGATTTAACGCAGTGGAGTGCTGGCCTGGCATGCCCCATTCCTGGGTTCAGTCCTTATAAGCCTGACATATTGGCACGTGATTACAGCATTTGGAAGGCGACAGTCATTAGTTCAAGGCTATCCTCGGCTACATGGGCTGTTGGAGGCCAACCTAGGACACACAAGAGCCTATCTCAGACAAACAAAATTAATGGGCTTAGGAATTCTGGGTTGCTTACAAAGTCATAGCCTCCAAGAAAAGCCATCACAGCAAGTAGGGGTCGCCAGTTCCCCACTGACTGGAGTTATGTCTTACAGTTTGTCTGACTCTGGGGTTCTGGGCCATATACACACATTGACCCATGTTGGTCTTAAAACTTTTTGTGTGCCCCAGGCCATTTGAGGAGTCAGGAAAAGTCTGTAGACCTTCTCAAAACTACATTTTGTTGTTCCTGTGGGTTGTTTGCATTTGTTGTTGTTTGAGGGGTTTGTTTGTTTTGTTTTTTGAGATAGGGTCTCACTTTATAATCCAGGCTGGTCTGGGGCTCACTATGTAGCCCAGCCTGGCCTCAGACTCATAGCAATCTTCCTACCTTGCAATTCTGAGTACTTCAGTTACAGACGTGAGCCACCATAACAAACGTAGGGTCGTGTTTTTAGACTTCAGAGAAAACACAGCATACTGAGATGGGACCACACAGGGTCCCAGGGGGTCGCTGTTCTGCCTAAGAGCCCCTAAGTGGTTTCTTTACAATCTGGGTAGGCTAGCCTGTATTCTACTCATCCCCACTCCAAATTAAAAGCTGTCCTGTGTCCACAGTTCAGTTTCTTGGCATTAACGTGCCTTGCTCAATATTTATTCTTCGGTGTGACCGTAGGCAACCCACTCGCTCTGTGCTTCGTCTTTTTTGTTTTTCCTGTGCTTGTCTGTGCCCCAAACTGGCTGTGCCCATGACTCACTGCTGCTGTGGCTGCTGCAGTGAACCCTGTGGGGAACTCTTCAGGATGGAGGAGGGAAAAGCAGGGCTGAGTCAGGCCTCTGGGTGGTGCCCTGACCCTTCTGCAGCAGGGACTCAGTAATTGCAGAGTGAATGAAAGGGAAGTTGTACACATGAAAGGCTCCAGTGTTCCCGAGCACTCTGGCCGCACAGTTCTGCACACAGTTTGCAGTCTTTCTAATTTATTCTAGGCAAGCCCGTGGACGCCTTTTGAGGTCAGCATCTTTTTTTTTCCTTTTTAAGAACTGTGTTTGTGCCAGGCAATGGTGGGACACGCTTTTAGTCTCAGCACTCTGGAGGCAGAGGCAGGCAGATCTCTGAATTCAAGGCCAGCCTGGTCTACAGAGTGAGTTCCAGGGCAGTCAGGGCTACACAGAGAAACCCTGTCTTGAAAATCCTAGACTACAACAACAAACCAAACCAAACCAAACCAAAATAAAAGAAAGAAACAACAACAAAAAGCAAAACAACAACAACAAAAAGAATTCATTCGCATCTGTTACCTTAGGGATTTCCCTGATTAAATGGGAAACCAAGATGAAAACCAGAGAGCCGGCAGCAGGCCTAGTCATAACAAATCAGTTGCGGAACTGAGAATAAGAGATTTGGCGGGCTCGATTGCCTAGCTCCGGCACGCTGGCCTGACCTTCTCCGCATCTCTGTTAAACTCTGCAGGCACCAGGATTCCCTCTGCAGCGCAGCTTAGAGTCTGCACTGGTACCTGGACGATCTTGCAGAGCTGGCAGGGGAGTTCCCGGCCAGGCTGTAAAGCACACGGACGCCCAGTCCCCACCCTCACACCCCCCCCCCCCCCAAGTCGAAGTTTCTCCCCTCCATCCTGGGCTCCGCCTTTCCCGTGCAGAAGCTCCCTCTCCTGGGCTCCGCCTCTCTCTCCTGGGTGCTTCCTGGCTGTGATTCCTCCACGTCGCTTCCCAGACGGTGACGGCCAGCCTCTGTGCCTGGGTAGAGTCTGGCAGGCTCTGCCTCCCCAACCTTCTAGCCAGGCTTGCTGGAGGTGAAGGCGGGGTGGGGGGGGGGGGGGGGGGAGGAATTCAAGGCCATCAGGGCCACACCGGGCCTCTCCCGGCCCGCCTCCTACTTTCTGGTTCCACTTCCTCCGCCTACTTTCCGCTCTCTCCAACCTCTCTAGACCATCGGCCACGCCCACATGCTTGGCTCCGCCCCCTGAGATCTGACCCGCCCCTCCCCTGAGGTTCTGGCTCCGCCTACTCAGGGCTAAACCGCCGGACGTCTAAGCTAGGGTTTACCCGGGCAGAGTCTTGGGAGGACACCATGCAGTGCCTGGGGGTCCCGAGCTGCAGGCGGCGAAGCGTGAGCCGCTCCCGGGAGCTCTACCTGCAGGAGCAGAGTCGCAAAGTGGCTGCGCTCAATGGGCAGAGGCTGGGTAAGGGATGCAGGGGACACCGAGAGTCTGCTGTGGGAAATGGGACAGCAGCTGGAATAGGACGCTCCTCCCTCTGAGCCTCAGATTAGACTGTTTAGTCCTACGGGGCTGTGTTTTCAGAGTGCGAGTGTGGGGCGAGGACTGCGGGGACCAGATACCCTTTCCCGAGCAACCCGATCTTTATGCTCACCCCGCCTGGTTACAGATTAACCCCTGAGAGTGTGACACTCTTAGAGCTGGATCGATGAGGTCCAGTATGAGCGTGGGCAAATGTGTACCTGGACAGGTGACAGTTCGTGACCCCAGGGTGGCTGAGTGATTCTGTCATACTTGTGGTATTGTGATACCATAGTATGGGGATGATAGTTTGTAATGTTGTATCCCCAAGTGTGACCTTGTGGTACTAAGATGTCTGTGTGCAGCCCTGTGTGACGGTGTGCAGCTGACAGTGACGTGACCCAAGCTGATGGCCTGGCTGCCATTCTACGTTATGGTGTGGGTTTTCTGATTCGGTTACCCGGCGGCTCTGTGTCTTTAAGTGGTGGCCGCATGTTTTGTAGCTCTCATCTCGCAAGCAGGCTTCCTACTTGTGAGTCCCAACTCTGCTGTGCAACTTCCTTCAGCCTTGATTTCCTCATCTGTAAAATGGGGATAATGATACGACTGCCTTTCTTCGCAGAGATGCTGAGGGGATTAAACACATGTGCTGTGAACAGTATCTTATTCCAATATTAGCTATTATTATGGCGGCTGCTGTTATTATGGTGGCAGCATTCCCGCACTGTGTGTGAAAGACACCCACTCTGTGAGACACAGGTAGTGTGTGGGGGGGGCACTGTGTCCCTGGGTGCGAGGTCATGTCTGTGAGTCTATGGTTGTAAATCTCAGTGTATGTCTCCGTGTGGCTGTGTACTGATGTGGGTTCCAGGCCCAATACTGTCTTCATGCACCATGTTGGAAACATGGACAGAATGCCAGGCATTCCCACTGGCACCTGTAATGCCCTCCATGTCCTCTATACAGTTGCTTCATGAGTGGGCAGCTAGCCTGGAAGTGATTGGTGAAACCCCTGAGCTCATAGCCCACCCGCCCTTCCAAGGCTGAATGAGGGGAGCTGGATGAGGGCTTCCCACAGCCTTTCTGCCTGATAAGAGAACAGGGTCCTGTGTAGGCCACCCAGAGGCCTCAGGACCAGGAAACCCTTCCCACTCCACGGAGGTCCCTGCCCAGTTTTCCCAGTTCCTGGAGGGTGGTAGCTGTCGCCCTGCTGGAGCTATCTGGGCCCACTTGGGACTCGGATCTACCTCGGGGAAGCAGGACATCAGTAGGAGCTTATCATATCTGACCTCACAGACCAGGCCACAGCTGGCCCCAGGACAGGATGAACTTGTCATCTCTTCATGGTGTTTTCCAGAGCGAGAGGGTACGGGGTTTGCCTCCCACTTCCCAGCAGCCCGCATTCCCATCCGATCTGTTAGGAGCTTGCTTAGCTTGTCCAGCTTAGGGGGAAGGGTGCTGCCAGATGGTCAGGAGGGGCCCCTCCTAATTATACCTTAGCCTCAGAAGAGACAGTGGGATCTTCCCATCAGAGGCCAGAGGTGGCCCTCCGCTCTGTCTGGAAACTCCCTAGCCTTCCCTCCACACAGAACATTCTGTGTGAGCCCCTTCTCTTCTTCAGATCTCCCACACTGAGAGGAAGCCGCCCATACTGAGGTAGAGCATCTTGTAGCAATGGGTGGACTCATGGGACAGAGGTGGTGGCACGTGGTATGACTGTCACCTCTAAGGACTGGCGATAGTGCTGTTCTTACCCCAGGACTGAGGAGGAGCCCACAGGGAGGGAAGGAGGTCGGAGACGACGGGGCCGGGGATGGTGGCCCCGGAATCTTCCCTCAGTGGAAGTGGGAAGCTGGTGAGGGACAAGGTGGGTGAGTGAGGCCTGTCCACATAGGCTTCTAGGCAATGTGTAGAAGGTAAGAGGGGGCGGCCGGGATGAACTGGGAGGGGCTGTCACGGGTGGAGGGTATGGGCTCAGGAAAGAAGCCTGCGACTTTGGGAGGACTGGAAGCCTGGGCCTAGGCCCTGGTCCAAAGCAGGACAGTAGGAGTCTTTGATGCCACCTTTCTGTTGGGTCACATAGTTTTAGGGACATAACTAGGTGTCCATCTGGCTTTGAATAGATCTGGCTGTAGAGCTGTGTGGGACATAAGCATGTGTATCTCTGTATTGCACTGAGAGTTATTAAGGCACACAGTGTCTCCTTTGTCACCATCAGTGCAGGATCTGTTTGCTGACGATGACTCCAGTGTCCTTCTGGGTCTGTCAAGGGAGAGGCCCATGACTGAGGTCAAGCCTGCATCTCTGCAGGAACCAGGCAAGCGGGCAGAGTTCTGTCCTCCCTGTGGGCCCATCTCAGCTTCTGAAAAGACTGAGCTCTGTCTTAAAGCAACTGTTCCCTGAAGGAGCCCAGACCAAGGATGCACAGTAGTTGATAGGAAAGACCGGGCCATCCCAGCGGGCTAACCGTAGTCCATGGTGGGCTCATCATTCTCTTCTGGGGCACAGATAGGAGCAGGGAAGAGAGTGGCTGGAGCAGCAGAGGCCCAGGGACCCTGTGGCAGTAAATCACCAAGTCACCAGGTCACACACACAGCTGGTCAGGAAGTGTGCTGGAACCCAGGGACAGATAACGTTGGAGCCATTGGAGGCGCGAGGTTGTTTGACTCTGAAGGCCTGGGTTCATTTCCAGCTGTGTGGTCAGTGTATGGTCCCTCTGCTTCCTCTTTTAGTGCCAGCTCCCTTCATCTCCTTCTGAGCCAGGCCATTTCCCCGATCCCCCAGGAAACACCGGTTTTTGAACCCTGCTCATTCAGATTTTTCGACAAGTCACAGTGTCTGTATGGTTGGGCAGAGAATGCAGCTCAGTGGTCAGACGCTATGCACAGATGCCCTGGGCTCGATCCATACTCAATCCTGGGCAAAAGCATGATCCTAAGTGGGTAGCAGTCTTCCCTGACGGAGGAAGGGTCTGGGCTGGCTGGCGGGGTCAAAGGGGGAGAAAAGTATTAACTGAGAAGGATGAGGTTGGCGGAAGAGGGTCACGGGTGGAGAACGCGGCTTCTCACCAGTACTGACTCTCCCAGGGTTGCAAGATGACCAGGACCTCCAGGCTCTTCTGAAAGGTAGCCAGCTCCTGAAGGTCAAGTCCAGCTCGTGGCGGAGAGAACGGTTCTACAAGCTGCAAGAGGACTGCAAGACCATCTGGCAGGAGTCCCGCAAGGTCATGAGGTCCCCGGAGTCCCAGCTGTGTGAGTGTCCTGGGTCTTGCTGCGGGAGTGGTACAGGGTGGAGGCCGGTCATGGATTGTGACCACAGGTGGGCCGTGTCCGAAATAAGGACCGAAAAGAAGAAACAGGCTGGTTGGGGTCAAGGAAATACTTGAGTTCAGTTGTTTGCTGGAAAAATGAGGTTAGGTTGGTCACAGAGGGCAATCATGGGTGTTTAGAGAGGGTGAAGATTTATGACCATGACCACAGATGGGGACAGCCGGGCTCAGCAGCTACCGTGGAGCTGGACAGGTTTGTTTGAACTTGTAGGTGCCACCCAGGCCATTGTAAAGAAGAGAAAATGGGTGAATCAGCACTCCAGGCATGTTAGGGCCAAAAGCTCAGCCCAAAGTCCAGGGACAGATAAGGTACTTCGGTATCAGTGGCCTTAGGTGGGGCTCAGAACACTGAATCTCTCCGGGATCTAGAGCCGCAGAAGGCTTGGGTGGAGCAGGGGAGGGAAAGTGAGAGTGAGAGTGAGCAGGGCCAGCCACTGTCTTTCTAGAAGGTTCTCAAAGGCCCGGGTACCCAATGCTGAGTGTGCAAAGAGGGAGAGCCTCCCAAGACCATGGGGGTAGCTCTGCAGACACGCCCTTTAGTGCATGCTCCCTGAAAGTTCTGTATGAGACACCCGTGCAGAGACCAGTGCCAGCGGCGGAACCCCACAACAGCGAACCGCTGCACTGTCCAGTATGGGAACCACCAGCTCCAAGAGGCCAGTGGGCTCCAGACTTGTGGCCGCTGTGACTGAGGAACCCCGGTTTCACTTTATACTCACAAATGTAGGGGTTTGTGGGATATTTGTTGGCTGTTCTGAAAAACACTGTTGAGTAGGCTGACCTTGAACTCAGAGTTGGGCCTGCCTCCGCAGGAATTAAAGGCGTGTGCCACCACGCCTGGCATTTGTTTGCTTGTTTGTTTTTGTTTTTAAGGACGGGTTCTCACACAGCCTGAGCTAGCTTACTGCTATAGCTGAGGAAGGCAGTCCTGCCCTCGCTATGGGTGAATTCCTGACCCTTTGCTGTGCACTCCTGAGTGCTCAGTTTGATGGGACTCAGCAGAAATTACTCTAAGAGCTGGGGTTGTAGCTCACTTAGCATAAATGAAGCCCTGGGTTCAATTCCCAGCACTCCATACAGTGGGTGTGGTAGCAGCTGCTTAGTATTTGGGAGGTTGAGGCAGGAAGATCAGAAGTTCAAGGTCACCCTCGTAGGCCAGTTTTTTAGGACCTCGAATTCCTGTCACAAAAACAAAAAAAGACCACCTAGAGACTCTGCCCCGGCCCAGCTAATGCCTCCCAGCCCAGGAGTGACCCCTGACCGTGCTTGTGTCTGTGGCGCCAGACAGGCTCCTACATTGGTCTCCTGTCCTGATACAGGGTTTCCTGTTAGCTACTGGTGGATGGGGGCATGATGGGAACAGAGGACTTTCATTGGAGCGGTGGATACATATGAATTGCTTGCCTCTGTTGGAGAGGAGTGGGGAAGAGGCAGGAAGAAGAGAAGGCGCCTCCCTATGTCTTTTCAACAGCCACTGTCCCTCAGACTCCGGGAGCCCAGGGACTCTCTGAGACGCTTGCCTCGATGACTGCCACAGGTCCCATGCTTAGCAGGCCTTCTTTGCACTTTTTTTTTTCCAGGCAAGAATTGAGGTTCTTGTCCCCAGTGGCACCTTACCCCTGGGGAAACTGAGGCCAGATGATGGAAGAGTAGTACATTTCCTCCATTCCTCTCTCTGGCTATGCTAAGTCTCCCCAGGCTTCCCTACTGCTCATCCATTGTTCCCAGAAATCTTATCAGCAACGAAGGCAGCTGGCCTTTCTCTTAGGGGCCAGTGGAGGTGTGAGCCTGGGGGCTCCCTGACCCAGGCTTCCTGTTTTCATTCCTGGTTGAGGGCGGTTCAGCTGCCTAGTGGGGCAAAGAAGGATTAACTAAAGATGTGTTCTACATCCCAGATGCTGCAGGGGTCACGTGTCCCACTGTTCAGAGACTATGGTCCAGGCTTATGTGTGGTCCTGTAGGTGTGTGGGAGGCTCCTGGGGCCTCGGAGTAGACAGAGTTTGGGGAGGGACTCGAAGATGTACAGATAGGCCCGTTCTAGGACCCAGAATGGCTAAATATGGGTACGGGCAGTCCTACTGTGGGGAGGCTGGCTCTCAGCCAAGCTGTGGCGGGTACACTGGGGTGGCAGCCTGGGATGGTAGTATATAAGGTCTTGTTTGTCCCTGAAGCTTGGAAGACTGGCTGTGATGGGGAGGGGGGACTCACCAGCCTCCTAAGTGCAGAATGATGTAATCTCTAAGACCCCAGGAAAACATGATGAGCCCAGTGTCTAACCTGCTGGGACGGTCCTCCCTCCTTGCTGGCTCCTTACTGCTGAGCCTCCTAGATCTGGGATCCCTCAGAGTACGGTAGCTCTAACGCAGGGCTCAGTCCTTTCACAAGCTGAGACAAGCCCAGGAGGATAGAACGCTGTCTCCTCTTTATCCCCCTCCTGCCCGCTCTTAGTGATGCAGACTGGCCTCTACTCTGCCTCTTGGGACCCTGGGGCCTTTCTACACCCTTCTGCCAGAGGGCTCCCTGAAGCCAGAACTCATACAGGGTAAATACATCAGTTTTCTCTCTGACTTTGGGCTTCTGTTCCCTGACACCAGGGCCAGGATTGACCAAGGGTGGCCACCCATCTACTTAGTGGTCAGTAGAGGGGCCAGGAGGCTCTCATGCTGGGGCTCCAAAGTCCAGTATGGCCTGAAGGATGCATGATCTCTCTCATCTGGATGGCAGGCTCCGGAATAGTCTCACCCTAAGAGGCCGGTTCTGTGTAATCTTCTCCTGCTACCTGATTCATTACTGTAACCACAGACCTAGGTCTTTGCTGCCCTTCCTATCCTAAGATGTCTGCCCTCAGACCTCCCTGTGTTCCCACTCTGCCATTGTTGGCTGTCTCGTGCCCTGCCTGTATTGTGTCTTTATTGTTCTCCACTCCTCTGCCCTTCTGCCTGGACCCTCAGTCTGAGCCCCCAGTCTGACTGTGACACTAGGTCGTGCTCTTTGCCCTGGTGGCCTTGGCTGTGTCAGAGACAGTTGTTCATCTCACGGTCTGTTCCACTGCCACTCCCCCCTGCAGTCTCCATTGAGGACATTCAGGAGGTACGGATGGGGCACCGCACCGAAGGCCTGGAGAAGTTTGCCCGTGACATACCCGAAGACCGCTGCTTCTCCATCGTCTTCAAGGACCAGCGCAATACACTAGACCTCATTGCCCCGTCATCGGCTGACGCGCAGCACTGGGTGCAGGGCCTGCGCAAGATCATCCATCACTCGGGCTCCATGGACCAACGTCAGAAGCTACAGCAGTATCCTCTTGGGCAGGGCGTCCCGGCTGGGTGTGGAATGTGTGGCGGTCAGTTTAGTGCCGCAGTCACTAAACACCAGAATGTATTCGTTACTTTTCTGATTGCTGAGATACTTGACGAAAACAAATCGGGAGGGAGGGTTTATTATTGTTTGAGAGAATGCTGTGGGTCAAGGCCGGAGTCAAGGCAGCAGGAGCGTGATACAGGTAGTTACATTGTGTCTGCGGTCAGGAAGCAAAGGGGGGTGGGGGGAGAATGAGAGAGAGAGAGAATATGGGTGCCAGCTCACTTCCTTCTTTTCCTTTCTTACTCAACCTTGAACTTCAAGGAATGGTGTGACCCCCACTTCTCTCTTTTAAACCTCTTGACACTCCCTCCAAGCACACCCAGAGGCGTCCTCCAAATCCAGGCAGGTTGAGAATGACAGCTGAGTAGCTCACACAACACTAATTTATTTCTTCAGGTACCGGCGTGGTTAGTTCTGGGGAGGGCCCTTTCCCTTGTTCGCACGCAGCTGCCTTCTCACCCTATCCCCTCACGAGCACAGAGAACGCTCTCTTTACAGACAGTAACCCTCTGGTCAGGGCAACACCTGCGTGTCCTCATCTAACCCACCGGTTCCCATCTCTGAAATCGTCTAGGAGGTTGCCGTTTCAACTAGGAATTTCAGGGA
The DNA here is from genome assembly GCF_982192425.1 of Myodes glareolus. Lineage (NCBI taxonomy): Eukaryota > Metazoa > Chordata > Mammalia > Rodentia > Cricetidae > Myodes > Myodes glareolus. The sequence goes on from NC_142029.1 coordinate 5,291,005, forward strand.
TTCATGTTTCAGTCCGTGGCAGAAGGATCCAAGGCCAGAAGCTGTGTGCCTCCTTGGTTCTCTCTGGAAGCAATGTGGATGTAGGTGACTGGGGAGTCACTCCAGTGATGGGGGGATGTAGTCACATTCTCGGGGTTACTGCACAATAGGAGCTGGAAGGCCGTGGCACTCTCCTGAACCATCCTTTCGGGAGCGATACTGGAGCCACTCTTCAAGTCAGCTGGCGCAAGCTGGAGGCAGTAACTTGTGGATCGGTTTGATTCAGTGATCCTGCTTCCAGCTCGCATGAGATGAGGGTGGAACCAGCTCCCACTTTTGTTTTGTTTGCCTGAGATAGGGTCTGGACTGGAGCTTGTGATCTTCCTGCCTCCTGTGCTCCCCACAGGCCCTGTGGCTCCCCATTTTATGACAGTTTTATGGAGTGATAGATCACACACCATAAAGTTAACCCAAGTGTTAAACCTAGGGCTGGGGCAATGGCTCAGTCAGTACAGAACTTGCCATGCAAGCTTGAGTTTGAGTCCAGCACACAGGAAAAGACCAGGAGTAGGACTGGAGAGCTGGCCCGGCGTTTAAGAGCTTGTACGGCTCCTCCAGAGGACCCCAGTTCAGTTCCCAGCACCCAGGTCAGCTAACTCGCAATGGTCTGTTGTTTTAGCTCTAGGGAACCTGATGCCTCTGACTTCTAAGGGGTATCTAACACACACACACACACACACACACACACACACACACACACACACACCATAAAAAAAAACCCCTCTTATTTAAAGCCAGATATGCATAGCAGACAGGTAGATTCCCGAGTCTTCCTGGCCAACAGGCCGAGACTAAAAAGTGAATTCCAGGCCATTGAGAGATCATCTCAGAAGACAAGGTGGGCAGCGCCTGAGGACCAGAACCTGTGGTTGGCTTTTAATCTCCACATACGCATGCATGCCTCTGCACCCACGTGGACAGACATACGTGCACATACAATCGCTGAGCCCAATGCAGTGTGTGTTCACATATTCACACTTGTGCTGTCTCCCCACCGTCATTTTTGACCAGCTCCATTCCCCTCCCCACCCCTGGAAAAAAAAAAACCACATTAGTGATTCTTTCGTATTTTCTCCCGATACCAGGCAGGCCTAGAAGCTTCTGTCTGTTCTCTGTCCTCTGAGGATTTGCCATAGAAACAGAGTCCGCAGCCCCTCCCTAACAGCTTCTTACTCCTAGTGTGTGAGAGCATTCCTTCACCCTGTAGCTTGGATCTGTACTTCCGTACTTTCCCCGCTTTGTAAAAGTACCCCACTGTATGGTTACACTGTATGCTGTAACTCCTAGCTAACCAGTTAATAGACGCCTGAGTGGCTTCTTCTTCAGGACTCTACTCTGCGGTGAAAGCTAGAACATACATTTTGTGTGACTGTTTTCATTTCTCTTGAGTGCACACTAGAAGCAGAATTGCTAGGTTATATGGTAACTTTTGTGTTTAGCTTTTTAAAAAATAGATTCTATTTTTATCATTTTAAAATCATTTATCATTTTAAAACACATTTATCAAAGTGTTTTGCCTACTTGTATGTCCATGTACCATGTCCATGCCTGGTGCCCGAGGAGACCAGAAAAGCATGTCGGATCCCTTGAAACTGGAGTTACACACAATTATGAGCCTTCATGTGGGTTATTAAGGAGTTAAACCCCAGATCCTCTGGGAAAGCAGTCAGTGCTCTTAACCACTGAGCCATTTCTCCAGCCCCTTGTTCTAGTTTTAATCATGTGTCTGTCTGTGCGTGTGCACATATGTCCTTGTGTGTGCAATGCCTGCAGAGGGCGGGAGAGGACACTGGGTCCCCTGGAGCTGGGTTATAAGCCGTTGTAAAAAGCCCCAAGGAGGTGCAGACAACTGAACTCTGGGCTCTAACCATTCTCTCCAGCTCCATGCTTGACTCTTTTGAAAACCTGCCAGACCATTTCCCAAAGGAACCCCAGTGGTTTAGATTCCACTTTTCCATCAATCGCAGCATTAGTTTTTCTCTCTGTCGCTCTTGTTATAGACACTGTCTTGGATGTGTGGTAAATCTCTGATTAACTTTCTGTTCTTTGGTGTGTGGTATGAGGTAGGAAATCTATTTCTTTTCTTTTTGCTTTTGGATATCCAGCACTGTTTGCTGAGACTTTTTTTTTTACAATTATTTTTATTGTGTAACTTATTTATTGTGTGTCTGCACGCTTGTCTCCTAGTGTGTGTGGCGGTCAGGGGACAACTCGCAGGAGTTGGTTCTCTTCTTCTACCGTGTGGGTCCTAGGGATCAAATTTAGTTATTGGGGATCTCTTCTGCTGTGCCACCTCGTGGGCCTGCAAAATAGTATTCTGTTGAATATTCCCACCGAATCGTCCATTGACTGCAAAAGTGGGTACTTATTCTGGACACAGCTTTACCACATCGAAAGCAAGCTCCATATGGAAGGTTCTTTGATGTCTATCATCCTTTTTCAAAGTAAATTGGTGCTGACATATCTCATGTCATAAAAAGTCTTATATTATTTTTTAAAGATTTATTTATTTATTTAGTATCCTGCCTATAGGTCAGAAGAGGGCACCAGATCTCATTACAGATGGCTGTGAACCACCATGTGGTTGTTGGGAATTGAACTCAGGACCTCTGGAAGAGCAGTCAGTGCTCTTAACTGCTGAGCCATCTCTCCAGCCTGGACTTAGTTCTATTTCATTTGTCTGTCTGTCTGTCCTTTCGTGCACTGTCCTTGCACCACATTTTTAGCTCCTGTGACTTTGTAGTAAGCTTCCTAACCAGGAAGTGTGAATTGTCCAAGTCTGTTCATTGTTTTGCAAGATTGGTTTGGCTACTCTGGGTCCCTTGACTTCCCACCCGTAGTTTAAGATCAATTTGTCAGTTTCTTGCAAAGAAGCCAACAGCATTTGATAGGGATATAGATTGATTAATTTGGAGACCTCTCTGCATGAAAATGTCTTCTGATCCATGAACATAGATAGATGTCTTTACATTTTATTATTCCTTTTTCCATTTGTTGAAGATTTCTCTCTCTCTCTCTCTCTCTCTCTCTCTCTCTCTCTCTCTCTCTCTGTGTGTGTGTGTGTGTGTGTGTGTGTGTGTACGCACGCGTGTGTCTGTTGGGGTTGTAGGTAGTTGTGAGCATCCTAGGCCTGGTCCTCTGAAAGAAGAGCAAACAGTCTTGTGTGCTGAACCATCTTTCCAGACCCTAGTCTTTATCCATTTCTTTTAACAATGTCATGTGGCTTTCAGAATTTTAAGTTTTATACTTAAAAAAAATTATTTCAGCTGGGCAGTGGTGGCACACGTCTTTAATCCCAGCACTCAGGAGGCAGAGGTAGGTAGATCTCTGTGAGTTTGAGGCCAGCCTGGTCTATAAGAGCTAGTTCTAGAACAGGCTCCAAAGCTACAGAGAAACCCTGTCTCAAAAAAAAATCATTTCAAGGTGGGTGGTGGTGGTGGTGCACACCTTTAATCCCAGCACTTGGGAGGCAGAGGCAGGCAGATCTCTTTGAGTTCAAGGCCAGCCTGGTCTACAGAGTGAGTTCCAGGGCAGCCTCCAAAGGTACAGAGAAACCCTATCTCGAAAAACTAAAAATAAATAAATAAAATAATAATTTTAATCATTTTGGTGCTATTGTAAGTTGAATTGCTTCTTAGATTATTATTATTATTCTGATTTTTGAGACAGGGTTCCTCTATGTAGCCCTGGCTGTCCTGGAACTCACTCTGTAGACCAGGCTGGCTTTGAACTCACAGAAATCCTCCAGCCTCTGCCTCCCTGAGTGCTGGGATTACAGTTGTGCACCATTAACGCCACCCAGCATTTTTTAGATTTTTTTTTATTTATTATGTATACAATATTCTGTGTGGGCCTGAAGGCCATAAGAGGGCACCAGACCTCATTACAGATGGTTGTGAGCCACCATGTGGTTGCTGGGAATTGAACTCAGGACCTTTGGAAGAGCAGGCAACGCTCTTAACCACCAAGCCATCTCTCCAGCCCCCATTTCTTAGATTTTTATTGTTGTTGTTTGTTTTTTGTTTTGATTTGTCTGTTTGGCGACAGTCTCTTATAGCCCAGACTACCCTGGAGTTGGGTGGGTTTCTGTGGGCTATCTCTACTTTCTGATCAGTGGCTGGGAATTTGTGTTTCTGTGCATTAACTCAGGCACTGGGGGCAGGCTGGCTGATGGTTTAAGAAACTGGGGGAGCTGCTTTGCAGTGATCACGGCGGGGCTGACTGATGACAGTGACCCATCAGCCCTGGGAGAGATGGGTCCCATCAGGTGGGGAGCGAATGGCTGATTTCCTTCTCTGTGGTCTGAATTGTCTACAGTGAGCCTTTTTACGGGGATTATTTCAGACGTCATCAGGTTTCAGAATGAGCAAACAGAAAAAGATTTCTAGCTGGGCCTAGTGGTACTCCGAGTGCAATCCGAGCTACTCAGGAAGCTGAGGCAGGAGGATCAGAAGTTCAAGATCTAAGTGAACTAAAGAGTGAGTTTACAGTTGCTCTGGGTAATTTCGGGAGCTCCTGATTTAACACACAAAGAGGACTGGGGTGGAGTACTGTGTAAGACCCTGCGTTCAGTCCCTCGTACCAAGCAAACCAGCGCAAGGAGGGCAAAAGAGGGGGAAAGACACCTAGTAAGGAGGGCCTCAGGTTCCTGCTTCCTGGTCATCTGGCCTGCAGGACACTGTGCCACAGGCAGCTGCGGCTTCACGTGGCTGGGATCCTGGGGGCATCGGGCTGCTGTGTGTTTTCCTGACGGCTTGCCCAGCTGGATTCACTCCTGCCTGCGAAAGGCTGACAAAAACAAGGACAACAAGATGAACTTCAAGGAGCTGAAGGACTTCTTGAAGGAACTCAACATACAGGTGGATGACAGCTACGCCAGGAAGATCTTCAGGGTGAGCTGGCCCAGAGTGGCTGCGGGGCCTCGATCCCGGCCTGGGGCTGGGTCTGAGCCAGGTCTGAGCCCGTGCGTGCCCTGTGCTGGCTCTGCAGGAATGTGACCACTCCCAGACAGACTCGCTGGAGGACGAGGAGATCGAGACCTTCTACAAGATGCTGACCCAGCGGGCGGAGATCGACCGCATCTTTGCCGAGGCTGCAGGATCTGCGGAGACCCTGTCGGTGGAAAAGCTCGTCTCGTTCCTGCAGCATCAGCAGCGGGAGGAGGCCGCAGGGCCAGCACTGGCCCTCTCCCTCATTGAGCGCTACGAACCCAGTGAGACTGGTGAGGACCCAGCCATCCCGGAACCACATGACTGGGAGACTCTGATGGAACTGCAGACAGACAGACAGACGTGCTGGAGGGAGCCAGTCCCAGGGTCGCTGATCAGTGTGTGACTCTCCTGTGTAAGCAGGTGCATGGGAGAGAGAGCCCCAGTGTTTGTCCCGTCTGGGCTTCACTTCCCTTCAGTTCCTCTTCAGGGGCATTGAGTGTCCCTACCCCAAGGCATAGAAAGAAGTGACCTGTGAAGCCACAGTCACTGTTACTTCCCTCTTTGAGTCTATCCTGGATCAGCTTTGAGTCATGACCTAGAGAAACACAGCGCTGCTCAGCAGGCCAGCCTAGCAGCGTAGTGAGACCTGGTCTCAAAGTGTAGCACTAAAGAGGACTGGGGATACTGCTCGGTGGTAGCGTGAAAGACCCTGCAGTCAACTCTGGGGACTCGGAGGCAATGTCACCCAGATTTGAGGCTTTTAGAAGGGAAGGAAGGGAAAGAGGCAGGGCCTCACCCCACTGTAACCACAATCTCACTGGGAGCCCAGGACGTCTGCTCCCCAGAGCTCAGATCACTGGCTGAAGCGGGTGGGCAGGCAGAGTGGAGAAAAGACTTCTCACCACAGCGGTAGGCAACTGTCTCTGACTGGAAATGGTGGCTTCTTCCTACCTAGCCAAGGCGCAGCGGCAGATGACCAAGGACGGCTTCCTCATGTACTTGCTGTCCGCCGACGGCAGCGCCTTCAACCTGGCGCACCGCCGTGTCTACCAGGACATGGACCAGCCACTCAGCCACTACTTGGTGTCTTCTTCCCACAACACCTACCTGCTGGAAGACCAGATCAGAGGGCCCAGCAGCACAGAGGCCTACATCCGGTGCGGTCCAGGGGCAGAACTGTTAGGGGCAGGGCAGGGTGGGATCCGGGACGGGATCTAGAGGGTCCTAGCCCAGCTGTCACCACCCCCTGCAGGGCTCTGTGCAAAGGCTGTCGCTGCGTGGAACTCGACTGCTGGGATGGTCCCAATCAGGAGCCCATCATCTACCACGGCTACACTTTCACGTCTAAGATTCTTTTCTGTGACGTGCTCAGGGCCATCCGGGATTATGCCTTCAAGGTTGGGCCTGCCCATGGGAGTGAGGAGAGGCCATTAGGGGTGGACAGTCCCTTCTAACTCATCTTGGGGCTTCTAGGCATCCCCCTACCCCGTCATCCTGTCCCTGGAGAACCACTGCAGTCTGGAGCAGCAGCGAGTGATGGCCCGTCACCTGAAGGCTATCCTGGGGCCCCTGCTGTTGGACCAGCCCCTGGAGGGCGTTACCACGAGCTTGCCTTCCCCTGAGGTACAGAGTGGGTACCCTGAAGGCAGGGAAGGGAACCTGGCTGGGAGGCTTACGTGGGTCCTCACCAGTGAGTGGTTTATCCCCAGCAACTAAAGGGCAAGATTCTGCTGAAGGGGAAGAAGTTTGGAGGGCTGCTGCCTGCCGGAGGGGAAAACGGGCCTGAGGCCACTGATGTGTCCGATGAAGATGAAGCCGCGGAAATGGAGGACGAGGCCGTGCGGAGCCAAGTGCAGCAGAAGCCCAAGGTTCTAGGGGAAGCTGTGGGGAGGTGGGGTGGCCCCGGGTCCGTCCCGCTCCCATTGCCCTTGGGATGTTTGCCTCGTCTTAGTTTTCCTGTGGCTGCCATTCAGACCTTCTGCCCCCTCTCTCTGTCTGTCTCCTCTCTCTTTGTTGTCTGGGTTTCTGGTGCTCAGTGCCCACCTTGTCCTACCCTGTGGCTCTAACCTGGGCCTCCCCATGGCCTCCAGGAGGATAAGCTAAAGCTGGCGCCGGAGCTCTCTGACATGGTCATTTACTGCAAGAGTGTCCACTTTGGTGGCTTCTCCAACCCTAGCACCTACGAGCAGGCATTCTATGAGATGGCTTCCTTCTCTGAGAACCGTGCCCTCCGGCTGCTTCAGGAGTCAGGTGAGCGCCTGTTCTTGCTGGCATATGAACCTGGCCATCTGGACTGGACAAAACTGGAGCTACCCTCCACCCTTGCAGGGACCCTAAGCTAGCACTCCCTGCTTTATGTCTGGGCAGAACTGGTGAGGTGGGGTGGGTAGGTGTGTCTTTAGCCCACCAAGGCCTTCACTGCTGACTCAAACCCACCTTTCCTCAGGAAATAGTTTTGTCCGCCACAATGTGAACCACCTGAGCAGGATCTACCCTGTTGGGAGAAGAACAGACTCCTCCAACTACAGCCCTGTGGAGATGTGGAATGGGGGCTGCCAGATTGGTATGGACCAGTTGGGATGGACGGCGGCGGGGGGGGGGTGTTAGAAAGAGCACCTGACCTTGATGTCCAGTGGCCTAGAGCCCTGAAGGTCACGGCATGAGAGGTCTGAGGACCTGAGAAGGTTTGGGTGCCAACCAAGAGCTGAGCATGGAACTTGCCCAGCCAGCAAGTCTGTGCCCGGTGTGCACTCCAGCCCTGTGCATTTTGCCATCGGAAATGGAGCAGGTAGTTCAGCCATTGAAGTGTTTGCCTGGCATGCAGGACATCGTCCTAGGTTCAATCCTTTGCACTGCAGAGAACAGGAGTGGGGTCACGCCTGTCCTCCCAGCCCTTTTGAGGAGGAGGCAGGGGTGGGGAAGGGTAGGTGAGTTAGGAGGTCAAGGTCTTCCTCGAGTGAGTTCAAGGCCAGACTTGACCTTAAAACCCAACAAAGCAGGCTGGGGAGATGACTCAGTCAGCTAAATGTTTGCCATCCAAACAATACAGACAAGGTCCTGCATTGGGATTCCTACCCATGTAACATGTCAGGAGTGATGACACACATCTGTACACACACTGTACACACATCTGTACACATACTGTACACACACTGTAACCCCAGCACTGAGGAGGCAGAGGTAGGCTGCTCTCTGGTGAATTGGTAAGCTCCAGGTTCAATAGAGACCCTGTCCCCCAAAATAAAGAATGATTGAAAAAGATGTCAGACATTGACCTCTGGCCTCCACGTATGTATAAACACTTGCACACATTCATGTGAACACACACTTATATCACACACACACACACACGAATAAACAGGTCATGTGATCAGTGTGGTGGGTCAGTTAGGATGATGGGAAGACAGGAGACACTGGAGCATCATTTGATCCTGCTCCCAACGCACACAGGAACTAGACTATAGTGCATTCTGAGTGGGCTGGGCTTGAGGACTCTGGAGCCAGCCTACAACTTGTGTATACTCTGATCTACCTGCAGTGGCTCTGAACTTCCAAACCCCTGGGCCAGAGATGGATGTATACCTGGGCCGCTTCCAGGACAATGGAGCCTGTGGGTATGTGCTGAAACCTGCCTTCCTGAGAGACCCCGACACCACCTTCAACTCACGTGCCCTGACTCAGGGGCCCTGGTGGGCTCGGAAGAGGCTCCGTGTCCGGGTATGGCCAGACACAGAAGGGACAGACGCCTGTGGGGATCTGTCCTGCTCACTGCCATCTCCGAATGCTCATTGTCCCCACCTTTTCTTAGATCATCTCGGGGCAGCAGCTGCCAAAGGTCAACAAGAGTAAGAATTCAATCGTGGACCCCAAGGTGATAGTGGAGATCCACGGTGTGAGCCGGGACGTGGCCAGCCGCCAGACCACAGTGATTACCAATAATGGTATACTGTGCACCGGCTGGGTTGGGCCAGGCCGATGGTGCTGGTGACCTTGCTGTTCATATGATGTTTGTCCTTGTAGGTTTCAACCCCTGGTGGGACACGGAGTTTGAGTTTGAGGTGGCTGTGCCTGACCTTGCCCTTGTACGCTTTGTAGTAGAGGACTATGATGCCTCCTCCAAGAACGACTTTATTGGTCAGAGTACTATCCCCTGGAGCAGCCTCAAGCAGGGTGAGTGTTGGCGGGAAGGGGCCAGCCAGCAGCAGCAGGCAGGTCCTGGCTTCCCTCAGCCTACAGATCACTCTGCCTGGAGCATCTTCTCCCAGTGACCAGAACTGTCCTTCCCACCAGGGTACCGCCACGTCCACCTCTTGTCTAAGAACGGAGATCAGCATCCATCAGCCACGCTCTTTGTGAAGATCTCCCTCCAGGACTAAGCCTGGGGGTGGGTGAGGTCCACTCTGAGTGGGCCACGCTGTGTCCACCCCTGGGGCAAGGCTGGCACTGTTGCACCGACTTCTGGTGTGGAGCGCGAGGGCCTGAACTGCCTTTAGCTCTAATGCGCCAACTGTGCTTCCTGCCTCTCTGGGGACCCAGGAGCAAGTCCAGTCCCTGGAGTGGCCAAGTTTCTGTTAGGAACAACACTGCAGCCCTCCCCCTCCCCCTCCCCTCTAGCTGTCTTTAGGTTGCGAGTTTTTATAAAAATCACAAGGTAAAGTCTTAGAGTCTTTTTACATAGACACCAGAGACTCCGTCAAGGCCTCATGCACACTCCTTCCCACCATCATGGGGTCGTTTGGAGTGAGCAGGCGGAAGGAGCCCTTTCCACCCAGGAGGGTATTACCCAGAGTGCCACAGGGCCCTGCTGCCAAGAAGGGGACTCCACCAGATGGCACAGCTTGAAGGCACACAGGCCACACTTGACACCAACCAAATGGCTTTTTATTAGGAACGGGGAGTTATTCCAGGAGGAGACTCGGCGTGTGGCGAGCAGGGGTCCCCCAGATCAGAAGAAGCCCAGCTTCTTTTTCTCTTGCTGCTGCTTCCACTTGGCCATGCTGTAGAACTCCTCCTTGGATTTCCCAAAGATGTCTTGAAAGTCAGAGTCTGAGAGATAGAACTGGGGGAGGGGGTAGGAGTGGCGGTGGGGAGGGACAGGATTCCGGTGCCACCCAGAGGTGTGATCCATCTACACTTCTCCAATCTGCCCACTGCCTGTCTGTGACCACTACGGGGGGCAGGGGGGCCCTTCCAGTACAGAGTTAGGTCTCAGGCCAGTGCTGAGAACAGCGTCTGGTACCCACCTCCTTGCGGGCAGGGTCCACTCCCTGTGGCAGGTCCTCCACGGCCTGGTGCATCAGCCTTTCCCGGGGCAGGCTCCCATTGGCTGCTGAGCTGCTGCAGCGGTTGCTAGGGCTTTTGCTGGGGTTCTTGTCATCCACTCCAAGGCCCAGCTCTAGATCATTCTCTGGGCTTTCCTGGGAACTCTTGAAGGCCAGTAGGGTCGAGGGACCTGCCTTGTTGTCACCCGGCCCTCGAATTAGCTGGAAGTTATGTACTTCCTGTCCAGAGAGAAGCCTCATGGTCTGGAAGATGGAGGACAGGCCCCCACCCACTAAAGATCACATTATCCCCACAGGCCTCTTGGCGGCGTCTGAAACCAGACCGCTATGTGAGGCTTCCAGGGAAATGCTGGACACTTACTGCTGTTATTTCAGAGATGGCAGACGCTGGTCCCAGGCTTCCTTCCACAACCTCCTCATAGGACTGGTTGTTCTGGGGGGGCAGGAGTTAGGGCAGGATTGGGGGCACTGGCAAGGGAAGGAGCGCCCCGAAACTCAGGCAGGAGCCTAAAGGATAAGATCAGGTCTCCCCCTGACTCATGGGAGATCCTCAATCTGGAGGGGGTGGGCTCTTACTACGCTTCCCAAGACAAAGATGGGGGAGGAGTGCTAGGCCTCACCATCCACTTGTAGGGGTCCCAGGTGACAAACCACCCAGTGAAGGTGGCAGGCTCGTGGCCCTGCTTGACCAGAATGATGGGTGTGTCCAGGCTCCTCTCTGCTGGGTGAGTCCTCAGGTACTCCCGGCCCCAGGCCACAGCCTCCTTCTTTTGCTCACCTGCTTCTTCCCCAAGCCACAGGAAGATCTGGGCCACAGAGAAAGCCTGGGCTGGGACAGGCAGAGGGACCCCCGACTCGGTCACCTCCTCCCCACTCCATGCAGCAAGGTGGCCTGAAAACCCTGCGTGCATATGCCTGGCCAAGAGCATTCGCCCAGTGAGTTGAGATGCCCCCACCTTGTGAACACTTGTCATCACAGGCCTGCATGCATGCATCTAATATAAATAGTTACGAAGCACTAGCGTGTGCTAGGAACTAAACATGTAGCAGTGAAAAGAACCCCAAGTTACTGTCCCCAGACCAGGCAGTGTGGCATGTGTCTGTAATGACGGTACTGGCAAGGTAGAGGCAGGGGGATCAGTTAGTTCAAGACCATACTTGGCTTCCAGAGAGAGTTTGAGGCTAGCCTCGGCAACACAAGACCCTGCCTCAAAAAAAAAAAAAAAAAAAAAAAGGCCTGGGGTTGCTTGCTTAGCCAAGTCCTGGGTCGAACCCTAGTACCACATAAACTGGAGGGGGTGGGCAGGCCCAAAATCCCAGCACTTGGGAGGTGGAGTCATAGGTCAGAGGAAGTTCAGGTTACATAGTGAGCTTAAAATCATTCTGGGCTATAGAGACTCTGTCTCAAAAGAAGCAAAGAGTTGAGAAAAATCTCTACCTTCATAGAGTCTTTGTGGAAGAGCAAGCCACATGTATGTTTCAGAAGAAAGTGAAGAAAGATCAGGCAGTGCCGAGGGCGTAAGCGGGATGTGCCTGGCATGCTCAGGGGACAGTGAGAGCCACCACGGCTGGAAAGACCAGCAAGGTGGAGTCCGGAGGTTTGATCAGAGAGCGATGGCTAGGTAATGGGGGAGGTTGTGAAGTGGGGAAGAGAGGGGAGATGTAGTCTGGACTTGGAACTCAACCTCCTTAGAACTCAGTACCACACAGTCTCTCTCACACACAGTGACACTCATGCGGACACACAGACATGCACAGTGACACACGAACACACGCATGCACGCACCATCACAGATACAGAGACACATTGTCCGTTGATACAACCAGGTAGACGGTCACAGTCACACACTGTCATCGCCTGTCATCACAGTGTCTGGACAGAGACATGGTCACACTGGTTACATACACCATCTCATAGCCACGCAGAACCTCACAGCCTCACGCATACAGTTGCTCAGTCACGCCAACACCCTATCATATGTCCCTTCTTTCCATCTCACACAGACACGCGTGCGCAGGCAGCGTCACCCAGCTACAACTGGTCTGGCCGGTTCTGTGTACTGGACCACACAGTCGCTGGCACGGTCTGCCTACCACACGGCCGTAGCTACCCGGTCAAACGTGCAGGTTCAGAGAATCACCTCAGGTGTGCTGCTATCCAGTCAGTGTTTCCACCTACTGATTGCCATGCAGTCAGCCACAGGCCCTCGTGGGGAGTCATACATGGCATCATAGGACACACAGTGATACAAACAACGTGCAAGGTCATAATCACACACAGCCCAACTCTTGTTCCCAGTATGTTGTGGTTTTCCTATCACACCCAGACTCTCAATCCATGGCAACAATCAGTCACAGGCTAAATTCACCTTCACACCCAACTCCAGCAATGCGGACACGCCCAGCGTTCCCAGCCCAGCTGAGCTGGAGTGACGGCCTCACCTCCTGACAGGTGTCTAGTAACATGACGTCATACTTGTTCAAGTCCTCTTGGTCAAAGAACACCACTTCCGTGAGGACCAGGCAGCCTGAGGGGCTGGAGCATTCAAACAGTCGGGGCTGGGTGCTGGAGACCTCCTCGGGAAGCCTGGCCAGAGGAGGGGCGGTGAGGGGGGCCGTCTGGGACAGGAGACTCCACCCACCCCTTGGCTTTCTCTGGGAGTGCCTGCTCTGGGCCAGGGCGCCTTTCTTTCAGGGGACAAATAGAGAAGGTGACTGAAAGTCTGCCGGCTGCTCCATGGATGGGGCAAAGAGACCTGAGACCTAGTGAGGAGAAGCTGAGCTGAGGCCCCGCCCTCAGAACGGGAGTGACCTGCATTCAATTAAGCCAGGGAGTAGCCTCAGGTCCAGGGTGGGAGGAGAGGGAGCAAGTCTGGGAGGGTTGTAGAACATTTAACTATGTAAAGATGTGTTACTTTTGTGTACGCTGTGTTTGTTTAATTATGTAAAGATGTGTTGCATTTGGTTTCACCTTGCCTGCCTAAGGCACCTAATTTGGCCTAATAAAACACTGAATGGCCAATAGCTAGGCAAAGGAGGAATAGGAGGGGTTGGTGGGCAGAGAAAGTAAGTAGGAGGAGAACTCCAGGCTCAAGAGAGAAGAGAGAGAAGAGAGCGAGGGAGAAAGAAACATGTCGGGGGCCAGAAACCAGGCAGCTGCTGGACAGCCAGACACAGGAAAATAGGACATACAGAAAGAAAGGTAAAAAATCCTGAGGTAAACCGTAGATAAAAAGAAACAGATTAAAATAAGAGCTAAGATAAGGCCAAGCATTTATAATTAATAATATGTCTCTGTGTCATGATTTGGGAGCTGGTTGGTGGCCCAAAAGAAAGCCTGGTACATGAAAGCCCAGGAGACTTGGGTGGACGGCAGCACCCAGGGACTCAGCTCCTTCCATTCTCGAGTTCTTAGTCTGCCCTTATCACGGGTTTATTCTGCTAGGGAGTGCCCCTAGAGACAGTGCAGAAAGTGGATTCTGCCAGCAGAGGGCGCCATTTCTCCATTTGCCCTGGCATTGTCCCCATCTAAGTTACCAAGGGCTGGAGACTGCAAGGCAGGCTCCCGTGCCCCTGCGGGTGGAGGACAGCGAGTCCCTCAGTTCTAGGCTTATCTTTCTAGCTCTCTGTGTGATTCAGTAGTCACCACTTCCGGGCCTCAGCTCCTCCTCAAGATAAATATTTTCTCCTGTAATCCCATTACCTCTTGTTGCTAGGATAGGGGGCTCGGCCTCCAAGAGCTTCCCAGAAGTGGGGAGGCTCCCGACCCTCCAGCACTGTCTCTGTGTTATTTCTTGCGAAGACGGTGACCACCATCCGCGCCATCTCACGCTGGTCCCCATTGCAGCCCTGGCAAGCAGAGGCTGGGTCAAACCCTGCAGCAGGCAGGCCTTCACCTCCAGTCCCATGTCTGTTTACTGGAGTCTGTGTGGAGCTGGACCTGAGCCAAGGGAGGCCTAAGCTGTGCGGGAGACCCCTGTGAGCAAGGTCTCTCCCTTTCAGCTTCCCCAGCTGAGACCCCATGAGCCTCTCTGGGCCCAGAGTGTGGATGAGAGACACTCAGGTTTGGGAGTCATTTGCGGTTTATGCTAAAGATAAAACAACAACAACAAAACCCACAAGCAAACAAGGCTAGGCCTCTCTCTTTTCCAGAGAGACTTCGGGAAAGTCCCCAAGCAGGAAGAGAGGTAGCTAGAGCCAGGCTTGCCTCTGACCTGAGGAACCCCAGTTCACTTGTGGATCAGGGTTCCTGGGCCACTTCACAGCACCCACAGAACCACCCCACTGGCCTCTATCTAGTTGGGTTTCAAGCCTGCATTCGGGTGGAGGGGACCCCTCTCTGACCCAGAGACACTTTCCCAAGTGGTGATGCACCGGTACCTTCCCAAACCAGAGGTAGGAGACATCCGTTGTGACCAGGAAGAAGATGTCACTGGACATGAGGGAGGAGGCGCGGGCTGGCACCTCCAAAGTTCTGGTGTCGTGGCTGTCAGCCCCCTGCATGTGGAACAGCCTCGTGCTGGAGATTGGCGGCCTCTTCCCTCTGTTGTCTGCACTCCCCTAGAAGAAGGTGGGGGCCCAGGCTGAGGCAAGGGCTCCTGGGGGCCACCTCCCTGTTCTAGAGGTGAACAAACTGCTTCAAAGGCCACCACTGTCCTGTGGCCCTTTCAAATTAGATTGTCACCCATTTCAGAGGGCCCAGAGCAAGCTCCTGCCACCATAGTGTGCCACCTCATCTAGGCACAGAACCAACAGAGCCAGGGGTCATGAGACCTCTGAGTTGGACCTAAAATGAATCCTTCATTTCATGTGGCTTATGCCAGATAGATGATGATTGTTATTATTATTGATTATTATTATGAGTGCGTGCACATGTACACGCGCTTGCGAAGGTCCTGGGATGGCAGATGTCATTTTCAGGAATGCTCTCCACCTCCTCTGAGATAAGGTCTCTCATGGCCTGGAGCTCACCAGTTACGCTAGACTAGCTGGCCATTGAGCTCCGGGAATCCTCCTGTCTCCACTTCCCCCAGGCTAGGATCACAGCATGCAGCGTCACACCCAGCATCTTTATGTGGAGGCTGGAATCGCTCACGCTCAGGCTTGCACATCTCTCCAGCACCCCCCACCCCGTGTCAAAGGGAAGTCCAACGTGGGCTCTACCTGGAAGACCACCAGCTGCCCCTGGAAGATGGCTAGGAAGTGGGGGGGCTCTCTGCCCATGGTCACATGTGCCTGTACCAGTGCTCCATGGTACATGAGGTCCATCTCCTCAGCATTGCAGTTCAGGGCCTTGGTGTCTTCTATGGTGGCCTGGTGGCCCTGCAGAAGGGAGGGGGACATTAATGGCCTGTGGTTTCCTCTTTCATTCTTAGAGTCTAGGTCTCGGGCTGGAAGGCAGCTGACATCCCAGCAGGTGCGCATACCTGCCATAGGTACAGGATGTACCGGACATGGCCAAGTTTCTTGTATGTGTAGAGGGCAAGGTAGCAGTTTCCTGAGCATAACTGGCCGTGGTGCTTGGGGTCCACAGGCTGCCTTTGTAAGTCCTGGATGCACCACACCTGGGGACCAAGGGACCTGTGGGCTCAGACGAACCGTACCTGCAGCAGCCTGCCCATCTGCACCCAGCTGGGAAGCTCTCACTGGCTCCTCTGTGTCAGCAAGCAGCTTGCCCAGTTCTGTGACTTTATGCTTCACGCTGGACCTGTGAGCGACCCTTTCCCCCACAACGCCTTTGCTGGCCTGCCCTCAGCCCGGATTTAGTTTGCCTTCTGCACCTGGGAAGGTAAGGGAAAGACTAGAAGCTACACAATGGGCCCAGCTCCTCGCCCCTGGCCACCTCTGTCTAGACCCCACTAGCTATGGCCCCGGCTAGGGGCAGACAGCACCCCTCCTCCCAGGCGCAGAGGTGCTTTGCTCAGGCCAGGAGAGCAGAAGCAAGGCTGGAAGAGAGGCCTTGGCGCTCTGGAGCAGAAATTTCTTGTTTTTTGTATTGTCATTGACAGCAACAACAAAACAAACCCCTAAACGAACAAAAATCAGGGTTGGGGTGTGATTTAGTTGGTCGAGTGCTTGTCTAGTGTGCACAATGTCTTGGAACCCCTCAGAACCAACATTCTGCCTGTAATCCTGGCCTTGGGGAGGTGAAGCAGGAGAATCAGAAGTTCAAGGTCAGCCTTCACTGTCTAGTGAGTCTGAGGCCAGCCTGGGATATGTGAGACCCTGTGTAATAAAACAAACAGAAAACCAGCGGCTGCTCAGAGGCTGAAGGGACAGCGCTTGCTCACATTTGTCTGAGTGAGGGCTTGTTGCTATGGGAGCCACACCTCAGCTTCAGAACCAGACAGAACTGGTGGAAGTCCAGGTCTGTGCAGGCTGGCTCTCCTAAGCCCCAGTTCTTCCTGCCTGTACGCTGGGGATCATAGAGCCAACCCCGCTGCACATCCACCATAGTGCCTGGAAACAGCGCCTGGTGTCCGTCACCCACCAACCTTACTGCACATCCGCCTGCCTGGAAACAGCACCTGGTGTCCATTACCCACACAGACTGACAGCGAGCATCACCAAAGGACCTCCCCTCTAGACCAGGACATCAGAACCCTGTGTTTTTCCAAAAATACTGCCAAGGCCCAAAACCTCCCCAGAGGTACCCAGGTGGGAGGACTCCCTATTTCCACAGGTCCCTCGCCTTTGTGTTTGGAGCTGATCGCAGACACCCTTTCGTGGCTTCCTTGCCATCCTTCCCCCTCAGCCTTGCTCTGTCCACCTGGCCCCTTTCTTCACCTCTACTTATCCCCCCTGCCCCCTGCTTCTTTCTCCTCTCCCCAGGTTTCCTCCATTAGCCTTTCTCCTCTGTCTCCTCTCAATCCCGGCTTCCCCGATCTTTCCGCCCACTCCCTTTGTCTTCTTCTCCTCTCTCCACCTCTTCTCACCCATCACTTCTGGTCATCCATATAAGGACAGATGTAGGCAGGACTTCTACTTCCTCTGACCTCAGTTTACCTGCAGAATTTAGACTCCACTCCCGTCTCCTCACACATAGACACACACAGGCCGATCAGCCTTGTTCCCTTTCCCATAGGCTCATAGCATCCCCACATTAGGGAATGCTTGGGAACCAGATTGGACCATAATCTCTGCCTCCATTTTTTTAAAAAGATTTATTTATTTATTTATTTGGTTTTTCGAGACAGGGTTTCTCTATAGCTTTGGAGCCTGTCCTGGAACTAGCTCTTGTAGGCCAGGTATTTATTCAGTATACAGTGTTCTGCCTGCATGACTGCCTGCATCCCAGAAGAGGGCGCCACATCTCATTGTAGATGACTGTGAGCCACCATGTGGTTGCTGGGAATTGAACTCAGCAACTCTAAGAAGAGCAGCCAGTGCTCTTAACCTCTGAGTCATCTCTCCAGCTGGACTTAAAAACAGGCTTGAGGGAACTAAGGGTTCTGCCTTAATATGTCCAACAGGTCAGCATGAGAACACTGGACTGAGGCCAGATGAGGGGTTCGTGACAGGTGTGCAAGGGGCTAGGTATGTTTGGGGCCATGATTTATGTGTCTGCACCAGAGTTGGCCACAGGGCATGGTTCATTGTCCAGGTGTTGTCCAGCTGCGTGCCTGTGAGTGAGTGTCCATGGAGTGTGTGAGTCAGCTGTTGAAGAGTGGACATGTATGTTTCCCTGAATACATCCCTGGTTGTGTGGGGGTGTTCCTGGGTTGTTTGAGCTGTTGAGATAGTGTCTCTTGTCGTTCAGGCTGGCCAGCGTGCTGGGTTTGCAGGCGTGACCCCCCCCCCCCCCCCCCGTCAACTGTTCCCCAATCAGCTGTTCTCTATCCTTGTGTGCACACCTACACCCCCAAGCCAGTGCCCTCACCTCCACGTGGCCAGAGCCGTCATCCACCATTCTGAGCTGGGCTGCTAGCTCAGGCTGGGTGTGCAGCTTGCTTACATCCAGTTTTGCCTGCATCCGTTTATCTGCGTGTGGAGTTTAGAGTCAGTGACATTCCTCAGTGTCTCTGGGCCCACGCGCTCCTCACCCATCTCAGAGGCCCAGGGCACGCCCTCTTTCTGCCCATCCTCCTCACCTGTTCTGCCCCCTCCTGATTTAGAATCCCTAGCAGCCTCTGGTTCCGTCCAGGTCTGCCCATGTCCCAGGCTCCACCTCCACACCCCACCTCAAGGCTCCACCCCAGGCTCCACCCCGCACCCCACCCCCAGGTCCCACTTCCGCACCCCACCCCAGGCTCCACCCCCCGCACCCCACCCCAGGCTTCACCCCAGGCTCCACTCCCCCACCCCCACCCCCAGGCTCCACCCCCAGGCTCCACCCCCTACTCACGGCCTCCTCTGTGTTTTTTCCCATCTGGCTCCTTCGACCACGTCTGGAACAGCTGCTGGAAGGCGGTCGACTCGGCACCATCGCTCACCACCTCCACGTTGGTGCAGCTTGGGTAGCCCTTGGCCTGGATGAAGCCCTGGGACACGACTCTGTCAGGCAGGCCTGAGGCTCAAGGACTCTAGGCTGTGTTCAATCCCCAGAGACATCCCTCAACTGTAGCTACCAAGACAGCCAAGCTCTGAACTGCATTAATTAACTAACCATGAGACCCATTTTACAAACCCGCTCCCTCACGACTGATCTTCCAGTCTCTGAGGGTAGGCAGGGTCCCTTAGTCCAAGTCGGGTGAAGCACTAGCCATGACATAGCCTACTGTCCCATAAACCTCCTCTGCCCCCAGTGGAGAGGGCGCTCAGGCCTCAAGGCCAGGCTGAGACCTGCACACTGACGTCTTGGCTGTCAGGAATCTTCCCCTCCACGTAAGGTTTCCGGGGTAGACACACTCACTTCCTGACCCCGGAATAAAGATGTTCCAGGAGAGCCATTTCTTCCCTTCTACCCCAGGCAGGGCGTCCTGTATCAGATCTGTCTTACTTCCCTGGAGGGGCCCCAGGACCTCACCACAGCCCTGCTCAACGCAGCCTTCTTGTCCTGGGGGCTGGACTTCCGTCCCTGCCACATGTAAATCTTGAAGCCACCCTGGTCCAGGAGATAGCAGCCCTAGGAAAAAGGCTGAGTCTGGTCAGCAGGGACGGGAGTTATGAGGGGAAGGGGTGGGGTACCAGACCGGGCTTTCCTTACTTCCTCTTGCAGGAGGTCCTGGGTCAGTGGGCGGGTCGCCAATTCCTGGACCACCAGGTCCGTTCCCTTTTCGAAGACACTGTGGGACAGGCATTCAGATGTGGACAGCTGGTCTCTTCCTGGCCTGATGCCAGCCTAGCACCCTTGAACTCCTCTGGTTTCCCAGAGACTGAAGTTATGAGCTGTCAACTCAATTATTCTGCCTCTCCCTGGGGCTTAGGTGGCTCTTTGAAACCCCCACAGGGCTTCAGTTGTCCCATCTGTACTATGGGCTTTTCAGTGACGCTACCACACACCACGTAAGAGGGCAGATCATGTGGGCCCACCACCCCACTTGACCTTCCCTGGAGACCTCCATGTATTTACTAGAGGTTTCCGTGGAGATGTTTTGCTGTTTTAATAACGACACACAGTTGTGGCCCCCTCCCTCTCCCCGTGCCCTCCCCCAGTTCTGCTCACTGGTAGAGACAGACGTTGGCCTTCTGCTGCTGGCTAACACTGTCGCTGGGCACAGCGGCACTCAGGCTGCCTGATCTGCAGCCCAGCACAACCTCCATGATGTGTACAAGGTCCATGGCTTTGTTCTCGTCATCCACCACACCGATCTGGGCACGGCCACCACGCTCCCTGTCCTTGAGGCTACAAGTCAGGGCCAGGGCCTGCAGGAGAGGAGCCGGGGCTCAAGGCTTCTTGGGAGCGGCTCCTTGTTCCACACACAGACAAGCCCAGTCTTTCTTATCGCTGCGTGGTACCCGCAGGCACGGGGATAGGGATAGGGGAGCTGGTACCCTGTCATTTTAGTGTTCCCAGGTCTGCCGTGTCCCACCAGTGGCACAGCTCTACCTAACAGAGGCCTGTGGATTGGGACTGAGAGCCCACTACCTCTTGAGGTGGCCAGATTATGACCGCTTAGAGAGCTACCTCTCCCCAAGCCCTGTATTCCCAGTTCTAAGGGCAGACACTGACCCGTGATTTCTCAGAAATACTGGTTTTGGGTCCGTTCCACTGGATCATCACCTTGCCCAGGTCCAACAGGAAGATGTCCCCCTTATTAAAGCTGTTCCAGGACAAGGTCACCTTCCAGAGCCAGGAGAGAGGTGTGGAGGGAAAAGGTGTCAGACCACCAGAACCAAAGGCTGGGGAGGGGGGAAAGGGGAGGGGGAGGGGTAAGGCAGGGTGTGTCGCCTGTATGCATGAGGTTGTATGCAGCTGTATGTGTGTGTATGTGAGACAGCAAGCAGGCTTGCATCATCATAGGCACATGTGACCTTTCGTGTGACTATACAGAAGTGGGACAGAGGCAATTGCTTATCTCTGTATGAACATGTATACATGCATATATGGAACACATCATGTGAACAAGAGTATGTTCTCAAGGGGACAGTATCTATGTGCCTGTGTGGTGACAGTATGCAATGGAACCTAAGGATGGTTATTGAAACAGACACATTTTGAGGACACCGAATAATCCCAACGGCATAATGGGTCAAACCAAGGACTACATAACGCCCATCCCCACCTGACCAGGATTCTGTGAGGTTTTGATGCAGGGTCTGGGAAGGATTGTGCGCATCCCAGGGCTGCCGTAAACTTGGTTGACTGTCATGTAAAGGAGGTGACTAAAGGGTCACCTCCACACTGTAGATGATGCTCATTGCATCAAACTCTGGCCGCGAGCAGAATGTCTAGCTCCTCTGTTCATTTCCTGGTGCGGGAACGTAAAGGGGGGCACTGCTTGGACGAGAGTGAGGGTGCCACCCGGGGATGACGAGGTAGGACAGTGTGAGTGCGTGTGTGTGATGATGGACGGTGTGAGAGAAGGTGTGAGGCTGTGCACACTCCCATCGTGCTGCCTTCAAGGGCCCAGTGCACACCACGTCTGCCTCCTCTGGTCACGTTCTCCCATGAGGCATGAGGAAAGACGGGGCCCAGCAGCAGAGCAGAGGTGGGGCCAGGAACCCAAGGCTGCTCTGTTAGTGAGATGGGCCACCTGGGGAGCTGTCGCTCACCGCTCCGCACACTCCCCTCATTCCCTGCCTTTCTCATGCTTCAGGATACTCAGCCCATGTGACTCTGGAGGCCAGACCATGTCCCCGTCTGCTCTCACCTCGGTGGCAGACACATGCTTCCTTCCCCTGATGTGCAACAGTCGCTGGACATTGTACACGTTGGTCTCCACATGCTTGAGGGCAGAGGCTGGACCTCCTTTCCTGTAGCTGAGGAAGGGACTGGAATCCGTGAATGAAAATACACCTTGTGTAGGAATGAGTGTGGGAGTGAGCAGAGGCTCGTGTGCAAGTCTGTGTGGGAAGGTACGTGTCTGTGATACATATGTCTGAGTACATGTGAGCATGTGTATGCGTCAGCACGAGGCACAATGTGCATTGCTTATTAGCATGTAGAATTGTGTAGACTTCGGTACGTTTGGGGATTTCAGACGTATTTTTTACCCAGGTGAGACTAGTTGTGAGTACATGGAAGGGCATATCTGTGTGGTAGACATGAATATTTAGGTATGCACTCCCATCTACAGGATGCATGGGGTGGCATGTATGTTTTCACACACACACAGACTTGTCTGCACTATATGCAAATATTCAACCCGTTGATATGAAACAAAAATGATTTAATATTGGCAATTAGGTTAATCATTTTCAATCTAAAAATGTGGCAATTAAAAAATATTTGAATGCTGAGTGGTGGTGTACGCCTTTAAGCCCAGCACTTGGGAGGCTAAGGCAGGCAAATCTCTGTGAGTTTGAGGTCAGCCTGGTCTACAAAGTGAGTTCCAGGACAACCAGAGCTACACATAGAGAAACTCTCTCTTGAAAAATCAACCAACCAACCAAACAAACAAACGAACGAATGAACAAACAAACAAAAAAAAGTTTGAAGCAAAAGTAAAAGAGACACTTCTCCCAGCACGACCAAGCAAGCCCTAGGTAACACTGGTGACCACTCCCGGGTACAGACCGAGATCAACAACAATTGCTCCACAGATATTCACAGTAGCGCTATTCATAACATCCCCAAACAGAAGCAGCACCCATGTCCACTAGCTGATAACATGTGGTAGATTCATACAAAGGATTAGCATTTCACAGTGAAATGAAGTGAAGGGAAACACATACCACAGTATGGGTGAATCTGGACAACAGGGTCAGGGAGGGGTGGGGCTTAGTGGTCGAGGCTTGCCTGCCATGTGGGCAAGGACGAGGAGGAGGAGGAGATGGAAGAAGAAAAGATTAAGACAAAGTGAACATTAGTCAGCCATGGAAGCTCACTTTCTGTGTAGTTCCAGAATGGCAAACATAGACAGAGAACGGGCTAGATGCTGCCTCTGGCAGGGGAAAGGATGCAAGAAGGACCCGGAAAGAGGCTGCCCAAAGTCAGGGGGCTTTTCAGGGTGAGGAAAATATTTTAAAACTGCGATAATGTCTGCCTGTATATACACTTCCGCGCCCCCGCCCCCATGCACGCACACACGCACGTACTGTTCAGCCAAAGAAAAGCCGGCATCTCAGGATACCCTCATCAGAGTATTTAGCACACTGTGTCCTCGCTCTGTTCCCCGCTCCTCAGCACTCACATGACTCCAGGGTGGAAATAGCTGTGGAAGCAGTCCGACTCATGGCCCTGTGACTCTCGGTGCAGCACCGTCTGGTCTCCTAGAACCTCCTGGAGGCGCTGCACACAAGTAACTGCCGCCCCCTGGGTCTCCACACTGGCCTCCTTTCCAATCCAGTAGTGCAGGTCGCTGGACCCTCCCCGGTTAGCCTTTGGGCTCTGAGGGACCTAGGGTTCAGGCATTTGTGTATGTGGAGTGGGAAGGGACCAGGCTTACTCCAGGGCGTGGTGGGAGAGTGAGTGAGGTGGAGCCAGTGGACAGGCGCTCGAATGGAGGCTATGAGGGAAATGGGGACTAGAAGACCTCAAGGCAGCAGCCCCTGGTGGGTGGCATGTGGTATGGGGCTTCTGATCTCAAGATAGTTTATTTCCAGGCCTGAGTTTCTTCAGCTCTGGGCCTTGCCACTCCTCAGAAAGACTCCCCAAGTGACTTACGTGAAGGATGATATAGCAGCATTCCTCGAAAAAATTCCCATGGGCCCTCTCAGGCAGTAGCAGCATCTTTAGGTTCTGAGAGAGGAGGTCGCCAAGAAGCAAGTTAGGGACCTCTACCTATGACGGCCAGCAATAGGGTGGAGGAGGGAGCTCTAGCCGGGAGGTGGGAGAGCATGGTGACACTAATCCAAGTCCCAGGCTGTGCTGTCTGGTCTTGCTCCTCACCTCAGTAATCCATATTTGGAGAGCTCTGTGGCTGTCAATGGCTGGGAGGTCCTGGTTGGTGTCCATCCTAGGCTAGGCAAGAACGATGGTGATGCAAAGGTTGGGGGACAGCCTCTGCTAACACAAGTGTGTGTTATAGGCTCCAAGCAAGAATTCTTCTGCCACCTGAAGCTTTCCAAAGCACCTTCATGAGAGAATGTAACCTTCGTTAAACATGCAACTTCAGCAGACCAGGACAGGCACAGTGGACGGGCTTACGGGGGCCTGGATAAACTTCAGCAAACCGGGAGAGACGCAGTGATGGGCATACAGCAGCCTGGTTTGTCTGTGGGCATGCTTTCCAGCAGGCAGAGCTCTCTGGCCAGGAGTGCCCTTCACCTCGCAGCAACATCTGGAGACAGAGTTAGAAACTGGCCACCAACCGCTTGAGGTGCAGTTCAGTTGGTAGAATGCCTAGCATGCAGAAAGTCCTGGGTTTGACCCCCAGCACCACACAGAACCGGGCATGGTGGTGCATGGCTTTAATGCCAACACCCAGGAGGTGGAGGCAGGAGGATTGGAAGTACAGGATTCTTCTCAGCTACAGAGAGAATCTGAGGCAGATCTTGTCTAAGAGAATCAAAGGGAAAAAGAAACATGGAGACAGCTTTTAGCCAGACCTAGGGTCTGCAGACTCTGGACAGTTACTGTAGATAGTACCAAATTAGACTCTTACAAAAGGAACCAGTGGGGCTCAACGCTGTATGAAAAGGCAGGTTCTGACCTCAAGGAAAGGCAGCAAAGGTCTGACAAAGTTAGAAACAAGCGTGTAAGTAGACACAGGGCCTGCGCAGTGCAGCAGGCTGTGTAGATGGGGACTTCACAAACAGTCACACCTTCTGCAGACTGACGAAGCACTGAACGACTCAAGCTCTCCAGAGAGAAAGGAAGACTTCAAACAGGGGCTCTCCATGTATACAAGGACAGCTTTGGGGAGACCCAGGCACTGCCCAGGGAAAGTCAGACAGACTGGGCAAATAGGCAAAGACCGGAAGCTGAGAAAGGCTCCGCAAACAGGTATGGGTTCTGCAGGTGCACAGGAGCTTAGTAGCCTGGGGATGGTTATGCTAACGGGAATAAGAAAGGACTCTGTGGAAGGGGCAGCGTCCGAAGCTACGGGCAAGCGCAGTGATGCAGAAGGCTCCACAGACAGGAGCCACACCGTGGCCACAGAAAGGCCCCAAGTTGGAGGCAGGCTTTAAAGCCTGGGAGAGCTCTATAGACACGGTAGAGCCTCCTATGTAGGATACCTCCAGCAAACAGACGAGAATAGGTGGGGAAAACCGTGAGGCCTTGCAAAGAGATTTCAGGTCTGTAAAAAGACGCCTGTCCTGCAGTCAGGTCAGGGAGTTTGCCAAAGAGCTGAGGCTCCGTAAGCCTGCAGAGGATCTACGGCCTGGTTATGCCAAAGGTGTTGACGTCACCAGAGAGGCATGGAGCTGCAGGCTGAGTCACAGGGAAGCCAGCGCTGTGGGCAGGCACACGTCACTGTGGACACAAGCAGGATTCTGAAGCAGGTCTGGGTTCTGGGGGGAATGTGGGGACCCCTGGGTCTTGCAAAGCAGAACAGGCTATATAGGTCAGATTGGAAGTGGATGAGCCCCGCCCACAGGTCCACCGGCAAGCAGGAGCGTCCAGAGGCTAGGGTTCTGAAAGCAGGGGTGATGTCTGCAGGAGCAGGTGGGTGTCGCCAGACAAACATAACCTCTGTCCCGTGAGAAACTCCACTGGAACATGCTGAACGAATTTCCACCCAGGTCAGTTCAGACAGGCTGTGCAAAGGGGGAGAGCCTCCTAAAAAGATCACGGGGTCACACGGGAGACTCAAGCTCGCAGAACACAAGTAGACAGAAGATGGTTCTAAAGTGGAGGAGGCCCTGCCATGAGGTCACAGAGACACGCCAGCCATCCGCAAATGCAAGGATATTCAAGAGAGACACTTGTGTCCCACCCTATAGGTGACAACCCTCCCAAGTGGAATGTCCTCAGGAATTTCATTCTGGAGGGAGGGTCGGCTTGAAGGAGGGCTTGGCTCCCAAAGAGAGAGTTCACACAGTCTGACAATTTGTCACAACACCTTGCTGGGCAGATTGGAGCAAAGAGAACAAAGCCAATGGTGGGTCAGTGGCAGGCGGACCGGGCTGCACTTTGAGCAGGACCGCTCAGTCATGCAAACCTCGTGTGTGCCCATTTAACCCTCATAGTTGTGGTCACTGCTGCTCTGTTTGTTCCTCTTCTCAGTGTGGCCGCACTGGCTAAACTTCCTCTTTCTGCTTTTCATTATTATCCGTTTGGTTGGCCTGGTGAGTATGGGTGACTGAGCCTCGCTTGTAGGACCCTGAGGGATGAAGCTTTGCCCCTCAAACTTCTGATAACATTACCGTGGAGGAAACAGTTGTCCCTAGACAGGAACAGGCACCATAAGCAGACAATTTTTGGGGTGTGAACTGCTCTGTAGCCAGGACAGGTGTGCGTGCATGTCAGCATCTGCAATAAAAGCGAATCTCAAACGTGGGGACGACACCTAGACTGGAAACAGGTACCGGCTCTACAGGCGCGGCAAACAAGACAAAAGTTCTGTCAGCTCAGGACAGAGACTCTATACACGGCTGTGACGGAATCTGCAGCAAGTGACAGGCTCAGGTGGCCAGAGAAGGTTGGGCCAATGGAGCATTTGCTTTCCTGATCCAGCCTTGAAAGATGGTCGGATAAACACACAGGTGCTGCAAACAGCGGCTGAGCTCGCTGTAGTCCGGGCTGTGGTTCTGAGTGGGTAGAGGAGAAACACAGCCAAGGGCTGTGGAGAAGGGTGTGCCAGCACTGTCCTCTCACGTCCCTGTACACCTGCTTTGGAAATGGCAAACAATTATGGGCTCTACAGGCACAGAGAGTAAAGTTTTGATTACTCCTCGGTGTGACTTCCACATCGAACCGAAATCCTGCCAGCCGCCTCTCCTCACTGCTGCTCAATTGGCAGACACAGCCACTGGGTTCCTGAGTCTCTCCCATGGGTGGCCCTGGTGCAGCACTGACGGCTTTCCTCTGGAATGGGCACCCCAGCCCGGCCCCATCAACAGCAAGATGCCCTCTGTGACAGGGGAGAGTGGACAAGATGAGGGAAGAGAGTTACAGAACCTTAACTGGTATGGTGGCTCACATTCTCTGCTCCTTTGTCCAGGGCCCTTGAGGACTGGGCTCAGAACAAGGTGGCCTGGGAAGGGGGTGGGGCAGGGGGCTGTCCATGCAGAGCCACACCAGCGGAGGCTGTGAGCTGGTGCAGTAATGGGAGCCTGGCGCAACACAGTGCCAGCCTCCCCTACCGCCCTGAGGAAATCGTGTGCTGCTTAGGGTCTCTCAACATGGAGCAGGACAAATCCACAGACAGTTGCTGACTGACTAAGGCTCAGGCAAGACGGGCGCGGAAGGGAGTCACCAGGCAAGCTAACAGCACCTCCAGCGGTTGTCACCATTGTGCAATAATGACATACGTGACAGGCAGGCACAGTGATGCTCTCCAGCAACAGAAAACGTTATGATACACCATGGCGGGTAGGATAACGGGGCAAGAGGACCCTTCAACAAAGACACCGAGTTGATATGCAAAACCAGCGTGACAGGAGAGTGACCAGGTACCCAGACAGGCAGGGACCCGAGGCACAGAGATCTGGAGAGCTAGAAGGTATACAGGTCATGTAACTAGACGGACCGCATCGAGATGGGAAGATCACTGCCCAACCTTAGGGCCACAGAGGAGAGGACAGGCAGATTAGCAGCCGGAAGTAGCACTAAGCTGGCTTCAGTGGGAGAGGCAGCATTGTCCCAAGGGTGGAAGGCAAGGTGCCCGGATACCCGCAGCCTGGGGAGTCAGACTGGGGCTGAAACCCCATCCCTGTTGCTAGGGCAGAGACATTTAAAGTATGGGGTCTCTTTACTCCTTTAACACCCCACATTTCCTCCAGGTGCCTTCCTCCAGAGCTCCTGTCTTTTCCCAGAGGGTCACCTGTGGCCCATGAGCTCCTACCCCTGGATTCCCCCTTTGGTTTTCCAGTAGCTTCCCAGAGAGGCTGCCATCCCATGCCCTCTGACCTCCCTCCGCCCTAGAAACCCTCTTACCTTCCCAGGGTTCCTGTATCTCCTACATTGACTTCCTTCTTCTCCCTCCCCCAGGGGCTCTAATCCACTGTGCAGACTTCTGTCCATATCTCTCCCTTTCTCTCCCCAGGGCACCCCTTCTCCCTCCCAGATGTCCCCTCCTCCTAAAGGTGCCCCCCTGCCCTGCTCCCGGTACCTTCTTTCCTCCTTGGGTACCTGAGGGTAAACCCTGAGATTTCTTTGCTCAACTTCCAGGAGGGAGAGCGCAGGCTGCTGGAGGCCAGTGGGGAGGAGTTAGGCAAACCAGCTCTGAGGGTGACAGAGACCTCACCCACATGCAAAATCTGTCACTTCTTCCCCTCATGCTGGCTTGCCAGAGTGGCCCTCCTCCACCAGGGCCGCACACCCAGTGTCTTCACCCTGGGGCTGTCCTCAGTCTGCCAGCCTTCTGAGCCCTGGGACGCCGCAGCCCCTCTACCCACACCTGGTTCCCAAGGCCCCACCAGCTCAGGCCTACCTTCTGGGAACCGCTCCTGCACCTTCCTTCACCCTGCTTGTGGGCAATGCGAGGCCTGGCACGCTGCCAGGCTCTGCCCATCGCCCCTCCCTTCTAACTGTAACTCAATCCCAGCTCCTGCCTTGCAGGACACACCCCAGAGATCTGTGCAGCAAGGACTAGGTATTCAGACTTAGTCAGTTAATAAATATTGACCAAGCCGTCTGGGAGCCAGCCCCCTTCCCATGGCCTGGGAGACTCACCTCTTTGATACTAGTGGGCAGGGGAAATAAGGGGTGAAGGCCTGCACTGGGCAGGAAAAACACTTATTCTGTTCCTAGGAGCTCAAATGGGCAAACTGTCCCACCTCCCAGGGAAGAGGGGTCCTTTTGGATTCAGAGGTTCAGGCCACTGTAGTGCATCTGTGATACCGAGGTTACTTTAGCAGGTAAAGGAAATGGCGGGGCTGCCTACTGGCATCTCCCAGTCCCCACCTTCCATCTCGGGCTGGCTGCCCAGCATAGCCCTCCCCGGGGAGCCTTGATATCCATCGTGGGAGAGGCCACGGAGTCCCGGCAGCAAAGAAATCTCTTCCACACACTGGCTGCCCCTCTGTTACTCCTCCTGATTGTGGGGTATGAGAGTGCTGGAAACAGAGTCCTCTGGAAATGTTCAGGACATAGCCACCCTTTACTTCTGCCTGTTACAGCCCCCGTGCCAGATGAGGTACAGTCAGCAGGCGCATCTCCTCCAACACTACGATAGCCTGCCGACTGTCAGCCAGAACCCTTTCTGGAGTGAAATCTTTCTCTACAAAGTTCCACGTCACAGCAGTGGACACTCCAGGAACTCCAGGCCACTTTGTGCCCAGTGGCCAGTATGCACGTGTTTTGCAGGGTCACGCTGTGTCGCCCAGGCTGGCCTGGAACTCATAACCCTCCCGCTTCAGCCTCCTGAGTGTTGGGATGGCAGATGTGTACCACTGTGTTGGGCATAGCTAACAGGTCCAGTCTATGACCTGTGTCACAGATACTTGTGCAGTTCTGTGTCTGGGTCACAGCAGTCAAGGCACGCCTGTATCTCTGTGTGTTGGGCTCCACCTATGCACCGATCGCCTGTGTCCTTGTGTCTCCACTCCTTCCCATTTCCTTTTTACCAGTCTGCTGGTTTCTGTTCCCACACTTCCACGTTGCCAGCGGCAGCTGGTTCTGTCACCGGCGTCCCTCCCTCTGTCTCCTTTGGGGGTCTTGAAAGTCAGCAGGCACACTGCTCAGGCCTCGGTCCCTCTCAATTTTCTACTTTTCTTCCAAGTTCTGGGGCCTCGTTCTCATCCCCTGTCCCCACACCTAGATTCAGTCTCCTTACTGAACCGGGCAGTCACATTGCTTCCTGCCTGCTGCCCTGCTCTGGCAGCCAGCTTCGACCGGTTGGTGACTTGAAGAAGACACTTTGTCTTGGCCTCCCTGGCCCTACATCTTCCTCCTCACACAGCAGCCAGAGGGACTTAGATTTATTTTTTTATTACGTGTGTGTGTGTGTGTGTGTGTGTGTGTGTGTGTGTGTGTGTGTGACATGCGCACGTGTGCACATACTATGGGATGTATACGGAGGCCAGAAGATAACCCGTGCAGGCAGTTTCCCCTTCTGCTATGTAAGTCCCAATGGACCAAACTCAAGTTATCTTGACAAGCATCCTTACCCATCCACTCAGCCATCTTGCAATACCATTTTTTTCATTTTTTTTCTAAAACAGGGTTTCATTTACCCCAGGCTAGCCCTGAACTATGTAGCTGAGTATGACCCTGAGCTACTTACTGATCCTCCTCCTTCTACTGCTTAAATACTGGGATCTCAGGAGATCACCACTACGCCTGGCTTGTTCTCTTCCTCCTTTCCTTCCTCCCCCCCTCTCTCCCTCCCTCCCTCCCTTCCTCCTTTCCTCTTTCCTCTCTTTCTCCTCCATCCCTTCCTTTCTCCTCTCTCCCTCTTTCCTCCTTCCTTCCTTCCTCCCTCCCTCCCTCCTTCCTTCTTTTCTTCCTTTTTTCTCTTCTCTCTCTGAGAAAGGGTTTCCATATATAGCCCAGTTTGGCCTCACACTCATGTTGTGGGATACTCTTTTTGTACACTGTGAAGAAGTGCCTTTGCCAAGGCTCCTGCTGATTGGTTTAATAAGGAGCTGAATAGCCAATAGCTAGGCAGGAGAGGACAGAATTCTTATCGGGAAGACATAAGAATTCTGGGGAAAAGAGAGGTGGAATTTGCCAGTCAGATGGGAGAAGTAACGCGCCACATGGCAGAATATAGATTAATATAAATGGTTAATTTAAGTTATAAGAACTAGTTGGGAACAAGCCTAAACTAAGACTAAGCTTTCATGATTATTAAGAAATCTATGTGTCACTATTTGGGAGCTGGACCTGTTAAATACTTGCGGCAATCTTGCTTCAGCCCAATGCTGATTATGGGACTGCGCCAGTCTGCCTTCGAGGCTCCCTGCCATGATTTTATAAAAACACAGCCATGCCTTGGTATCTGTAAGAAGACTATGCTCTCCATGGATACCCAAATCAAAGGCTGCTGAAGCACTTCATACAAGATGATGAGCTAGTATTGACACACAGTCCCCACCCCTTCCCTATACTATCTATTTCTAAGTCATCACTTAGTTTGGCTGTTGCTTATTCTTGAAACAGATTCTCAGTACATCAACCAGGTTGACCTCGAACTCACAGAGGTCTGTCAGCCTCTCCTTCCTGAGTGCTGAGATTAAAGGCCTGTGCCGCCACCACCACCCGATCACCCTACACTTTAAAGTGTACAATTCTGTGGCATGGGGACACTGACCATCACCGCTATCCATACATATCACTACCTCTCTAGCTTCCCAAAGAGAAACTTTACGTGGCTGAGGAGATGGCTCAGCGGGTAGAACACGTACTGCAGAAACACGAAGAACTGAATGTGGATTCCTGGTATCCATGTAAAGGTGGAGTGTGCTGCACACACCTGTACTGAGACTGGGAGTGTCTGCGACAGGATCCTAGGTGAGCTCTGGGCTCAGTGAGAGATTCTGTCTCAAAGAATAAGGTGGAGCCATGATTGAGGAGGACATGCGGATGTCAGCCTCTGGCCTCTTAACTCAAACGTCACTGCCCACAGGGAAGCAGCCTCCTGACCCAGCCATTCCTTGCTTCCTGCTTTCTGCCCTAAACTGAAACTCGGTTAGTTGGGCCCTTCTCTGGGACTTGTGGGCCCAGGGAGAATGTGGGCCCATTGAGGTAAAAGGCCCTGTCATTGCTGTATCTTTGAGGATGGCAGCTGAGGGCCACTGCTGTTAGTCAGATAGTGCATTACTGTGATTTGTCCCATGGGGTATGGGTGTGTGTGTGTGTGTGTGTGTGTGTGTGTGTGTGTGTGTGTGTGCAAGCAGGCATGTGCTCTGTATGGAACCAGGGCACGGAATTCTCTCCACAGTTCTTCTATGTCCCTACTCTGGCGCCCCTGATAAGAGACCTCAGGCTCTTTTATCTATCTATCTATCTATCTATCTATCTATCTATCTATCTATCTATCTATCTATCTATCTATCTATCTATCTAATTGACATTTCTTTCCCAGGAGGTGATACGCCTCCAATCCCCAATTTGGGAAATATGCCCCATTTAGTGCAATCCAGCGCCAGAAGCTTAATGGTGGACACAAAGCTCCTCCAAAAGTTCTCCTCAAAATTCTTTGTGTCAAAACCACCCCACCCCTCACGTGCCCATCCCCGAACCCGTGACCTGTGGTTGCAGAACCTGGAGACGTGCAGGCAGACTAGGACCTGACCTTGGTGTCTGGCTTGGGTCATCTTGTGGCCATCACACCTATGACAGAGAGAGAGAGAGAGAGAGAGAGAGAGAGAGAGAGAGAGAGAGAGAGAGAAAGAGAAGGAGGGGAGGGGAGGAGAGCTGAGGAGAGCAGAGGAGAGCAGAGGAGAGCAGAGGAGAGGAGAGGAGGAGACTGAGACCAGGGATAGGCTCAGTTACTTCAATACTGAGGGCTGAGGGACAGGGCACTTACCCTCTCTCTCCTTCCCTAGAGCAAGAAAGGGGTTCTGGTCCACTTTCTCTGCTTGGTCACCCCTCCCCTGTGGGCATACCCACCCTAATCCTGAGCTGTTAGTTTGGGGTCTGATGAGCTGGGCTTGCCTGGCTGTGCTGTCTGCTAAGTTCCTCATCCCACTGACTTCTGGCCCAGGTGGCTCTGCAACCCCAACCCATGGGTTTCCAGGGATTTGGGGCTACTGTGCTCTTGCCAGCTTATCTCTAGGGCCCTACCTTCTTCGAGTCAATATTGACCTAGGTGAGGGAGTAGCGGTAGGCCTCACCCCATGGCCCCCAGGTGATCTCTGCCTACTCTCCCCCAGGCTGGTGTGCAATCTCCCTGCAGGGGAGGCATGGGAAGGGTCACCTGACTCTAGTCTTGCTAACACTCGGCGAGCTTGGGGATACTCCAATTCTTGTCCCTTCCACTCTGACCTCTGTGACTGCTGAGTCCTCACATCTGGCTGCAGGACAAGGAAATAGAAGCGACTCAACCCCCAAGGCAGGAATTCCTGGGGATCAGATCCTGTGGGTGTTGGGACAGTAAGGTACTCAGGGCAGATGAATCGCGGGCCTCTCCAAGGGCAAGCTGCCTCACTGTTTCTTCGCTCATAGCAGTGAGGGGAATATGTCTGTGAGGACATAGGATACAGCTTGGGGCAGAGCACGGTCCTACCCTTGATGCAGGAGAGTGAACAGCTGTGTTCTGCTCCTGGCAGGTGTCCTGGGCTCCCATTCACTTGACCCAACCAAGGTTTACAAAAAAATATTTTTATTTTACCTGTATTGCGTGAAGGCCTGCATATATGTCTATGCATCATGTATATGCCTGGTACCCACAGGGGCCAGAAGAGGGCACTGGATCCCCTGGAATTGGAGGTATAGGTTGTGAGTCACCTGATAAGGGCTGGGAACTACTACGACCTCCAGAAGAGCAACAGTGCTCTTAACTGCTGATTAACTGCTGAGCCATCGCTCCGGACGCTCAACCAGGATTCTCACCTAGCACAGACAATGCTCTGGCCATGGAAAGGCTCCTGGTACCCAGGGAGGACTTCTTGTGCTTTTCGAGGTTCCGTTTTAGCAGTGAACATGTATAAACCATCTCCCCAAGAACGCTGTATGGCAACTCCCAAAACCCTGCACATGGCAGCTACACTGTGTGGGCACCAGGCCTGGGGACAGTTTGGGGGCAATTTTCCCACTCCTCTGTAGCTAGTCAGCTGTTTCCAGCCCTGGTTGCACCTTCTAGTCCCTTGGATTATTTTAAGGAAGGCTCCCCTTCTGAGAGGTCTGAGTCAAAGTGCCAGGGTGGCCTTGAGAAGCCTAGCCTTTTCCTTCTCTACACGTATTGGTGTGTATGAGCATGTTTGTGTTTGTAGGTGCATGTGTACACATGCATGTGGGAGGCTGGAATGTCATCCTCAGGATGCTGTCTACCACCTTTGGTCAGGGTCTCTCATTGGCCTAGAGTTTACCATTTAGGTAGGCTAGACTGGACTTCCAGGGAGTCCCAGGAGTCCGCCAGGCTCTGCTGCCCTAGGTCTAGGATTGGAAGGGCATGCCACCACTCCTGGCATTTCTGTGCATTTAAGAAACTGAACTCAGGCACTTATGCTTACTTTAGAAGCTTGTATCCTACGTAGGAGCTGGGGCTCCAATCTCAGGGCCTTATAATTCAGCAAGTACTCTCGTCACCTACCGAGCTGTCACCCTTCAGGAACTGGAAACTTTGAGAGCTCCCAGGCGATGTGTGTGTGTGTGTGTGTGTGTGTGTGAGGGAGGCAGTGCTGAGGAATGCACTTAACCTTTGGTGATTCTCGGTGTAGCCCAACAGGAACTACGATGGGGCTTTGTTTGGAAAGCTTAGGGGCCTGTACGCCTCTGTCTCATAGCCCGAGGGTTCAGCCTGTTCTGGGGTTAGCCTGATGCCTCACTAGTTAGAGGTTATGGGCTTCGAGCATCCTGTTGATCTTGAGCAAAGGGAAATTAACAGGTCTGGATACTCCAGGGACCCTGACCACAGCCCACAGGCACTTCCTGTCCATCTCACCAACTGCCAGCTAGCTTGCTGTCACTCCCAGGCTGTCCTTACCTCTGCTCCCTCCTTTCCATTCTTCCTGTCATAACTAGAAAAGAGCAGAGCACATTTCGGGGAAGCCAAGTCCCAGTTAACTGTCCTCTTTGTAACTGTCTTCTCTCCACCTGCCTGGGCACTCACTAGGCGGCCACAAGCCTGTTTGTGAGGTGTAAAACAGGAGAGGATGTGAGAGCAGGAAGGACCAGGGAGTAGAGCGAAGCAAAGGATGGGGGCACGCTGGAAGTCAGAATCAGGCTAAGGCAAAGTGACCGTTGTCTGGCTGGGCAGTTCTGCTGGGACGGGCAGAGATGTGGTGCTCATAGCTCTATCTCCATCCCAAGGGGACTGGTCCCAGGACCCTCCCCAGCTGGTAGGGCTGGAGTCCTTATGGGAGGATGGAGTCATGCTCCCTGTCTGGAGAAAGAGGGCCAGAGGGCTGAGCAGCTGCCCCTTTTCAAATTATGAGCAATTTGGGTTGGATGGTTTTTTTACTCTAGGTGTCAGAAAGTCTGGCACTGAGTGCTGTGGCCCAGTTTCCATCCACTCTGCTCTGTAGAAGTGAGAACGACCTCAAGACCCACGGTGTCCAGAGAAGGGTGTGGTGTGCAGGGGATGGAAAAAAAAATAAAAAAAACCCACAACAGGCCATACCTCTGGAGAAGCAGGTCAACCATGAGACAGTGCAGTTTCATGAGTTTATTTTTTGGCAGGAGGGAAATCACTGATTGACAATACTTGTCCCCAGAACCGTGCATATTCCACACGTAGTATTTCCCAAGCAGCGCTGGATCGCCACAAGCATCCAGCAGCAATCCGTAACCCCCCAGACACCAGCATCGCGACTGCTGGGGTGGCGATCTGCAGGGCGGCTCCAGGGACAGACACGGTCAGACATACAGCCGCTGGCGTGCCGGCTGTCCAGCACAGCACCATGAGAGCAGAGGCACACACGTCACGAGTGTTTGACCAATAGGGCTGTGTGTTTCCGGATTTTATTAGAAACCAGGGATGTAAAATGCTGCCGGGCTATACACACTTCCAGGCTTCATTTCGTACCCCAACTTCAAATGCTGTAACTATGACAAGTTAGTGTCATTTGGACATTCTCATGTCCCCAATCTCATCGGCATTGCACCGCGTCCAAGGAATCCCCACCAACTGCCATGGGCGACAGGTGGTAGAATTATTAGGGCACAAATGCATTGTTCACAAGCAGCTAGTGCATGGAACCACAGACCAACACGGACGATTCCAGAATAAATGGAAGACAGAACACTAACATCATCAGGGGTCGGGGTGCCCAGGAAGCCCCCATTTGAGGTCATGCAAAAGGCGTAGGCTGGAGTCCACAATCCCAAGCCGTCCTGTTCCAGACCTTCACGTCGAAAGCACATGTCTAGGAGAGTGGTCCGAACGTGGAGCTGAGAGGATCACGGAACTTGGGAGGTCAACTGTTTCTTTTGGCTAAGGAGATGGAGTGTTTTGGTAACGTGGGGGAAGATATGGCACACAGAAGTGGCTGATAAACTTTCAAGCCCACACTTTTAATAAACTAACAATTAAAAGCAATACCCGTATTTACCTTAAGAAAATAAACCTCACACATTCGTCTCCTTTCTTGGCCTTGTTAGAATTCTATTGCTTCATTTACAAGTAACTGATTAAAAAATATAGATTTTTTTCTCAATTATGTACATAAAGCAGATTTTTTTTTTAAAGAAAGAAAAATTGACATTTTGGAGCTTGGTCAAATAAGGTGCGGATTTCAGAAGCCTCAGAGGCCCTGCCATGCACCCGAGACATCCCATGTTTGCGGTGGTAAGAAGAACAGGGTTCCCCGTCCGGAAGCTGTGCCTCAAGGGCAGGACCATGCGCAGCTCCAGAACTCTAAGGCCCAGACTGGCCTCAAACCTGTCTGAAGCAGAGCACTGTTGCTAGGCTCACTTCCCCTGAAATATTCTGGAATTTCAGTCCATCCTGCCCCCTTTTCCAAACTGAGACCCGTGACACCAGTACAGCAAGAGGCACAGGTGACGGACGATCTGAGGTTCTCATCCGGGCCTCGTTCTGCGTGGACATGAACACGCGGCAGACACTGCAACACCCAAGACACTTAAGGCAGCGGGATCGGCTAATGACTGGTTTCCGTGAGGATTTATGGCATATGTGGATCTGCCACGTAACTTGTTATCTGTGGTGATGCTTAGCAAAGGGGCAGTTTCTGTTGTAATTGGCACAGGGATCGCTGGGTTCGGAACACTCAGAAAGTCAGGAGATCTGATGATCTATCTCTCTGTATTTCTGCTCTGAATGCACAGTGGTTTCCCAGACCAAAGCACTGTGGGAAGGTAGGCCAGGTAGCTGGCTTCATTATTTTGTGAAAGAAAAAAAAAATTTTTTTTTTTTTAAAGTTTGACCCCTGATTTTGAGTCTTGTTAGTGCCAGCAACTCCCAGCAGAAATCTGGCTGAGGCCCAACCCACAGAAGACTAAGGCAACGGTGCCAACACGA
Source organism: Myodes glareolus (assembly GCF_982192425.1). NCBI lineage: Eukaryota > Metazoa > Chordata > Mammalia > Rodentia > Cricetidae > Myodes > Myodes glareolus. The sequence continues at coordinate 5,327,992 of NC_142029.1, forward strand.
AAGGGCTCTTCTCACTCTTCAGGAGAGCGACGTTAACACAGCACTGCTGGACACCACACGGGGAATGGCTGGAAAGAGACCGCTGGGCTCCAGCGAGGAGCCCTTCTCCTTGGTTTGGAGCAACGAGTCTCCCATTTAGACAGGCTTCCCCAACCCTTGGCTTGAAGAGGCTGTGCTTCCAAAGAGGCTGAGATGGACTTGGGCCACATGGAGGTGGCGGCTGGTCGAGGCCACAGGTTCTCAGGCGAGACTGGGGAGCTCTTCCATGGGCTCTGATGTTGGCTGCAGTGTGAAGTGGACGCCACACCTGAGCGCTGCTCTGGCCCTTATTTATTTATTTATTTATTTAAAAAACCCCTTTGTGCCCTTCAACATTCTTGGTGGCCAGGGCCAAGAAAGGGAGACAGTTGGTGCCGTGCTTGATGGGGCGGGAGGGCCCCGTTTCTGACCCTGTCCAAGCCTGCAGTTTAGCAGTGAGCGTATTCTGAGCATAGGCACAGTGGCGAAGAACAGTGTAACAGCCGCTGGTCAGTTCCATTTGGTGGCAGCGCAGTAGCAGCAGGTCCCACACAGCTCCACGGGTACCCAGCTTTCGGAAGGAAAGACGTGACAGTCCAAGGGTTTTAGGGTTTTCTGTAACTATTCTCCTCAAACCATTGACAACAGGAAAACAACATGGGACAGACGTGTGACCATTGTGGGAAAGCAGATGTGACCCTAACGTCACCGCTCAAGGGGAAAATGCAACCTCAAGACAAATTTTATCAACATCAGAAATCATAATAAAAGGGATTGGTTGCTTCATAAAGCATGGGGCCGTGGGCAGGTACATTCTGGATTGGCCAGAAACAGGTGGGGGCCACGGGTGTCACGAGAAGACTCCCGTAAAAGGGAGCCGGACCCCGCACACGCCACAGGCTGATGTTTGCACCTGATCCACGTTCTCCCTGGCCACACCCTCGCCCCACCACACACAGGCTCCCAGGGTCTAGAAAACTGTCCTGTTTGTTGTCTTAGCATATCTAAGACAGTAAAAGACTAAAAGATGTCTGGAAATAGGTTGTATACAAAAAGTAACTCTCAGCTTAAAATAACATTCGAAAAGGCACTTTATCCTGTAGAAAAGAGATTCTGAGTTGGGTCAGCTGCCCCAACCCGGGACAAAGGGGACGGGCTGTCTCTTGGGAGGGAGGGCAGTTGAAAGAGCGTCTGGAAGAGACCAAGGTTTCTTTTTTTTCTTTTTTTTTCTTTTTGGTATGTTTTAAGAAAATCGAATCTGGTAAAATGCATGTCCTTTTATGAAATCTATTAAAAGAGTTTTTTTCCTTTAAAATAGTTGCTTCTGTTCTTTAAAAAAGAAAAAAACAAACAAACAAACCCAAAACGAAACAGGTAGGCAATGGCGACATTCACCCTGTGACCCGGAGCATGGAGTCAGCTCATGGTCCACTCAGAAAGCTGAGGCTGGGAGGGTCCCCTGAGCCAGGGGCTCCAGAGTGCACAGGCAGGGACGGGCCGTGGCCCCGAGGCCCCGAGGCCGGGGCTACCTGCTGCAGAGTCTGTGCAGCATGCCGTACACATCGTCCTCCCTGCTCAGGCCCTCGAAGAACGGGATGAGGTCCAGCAGCTCTGTGTCCGTCATGTCATCGAACCAGGACTGCACAGGCACCTGCAAGACAGGACCCAAGGGTGACACCGTCACCGTCGTCCTTTTGTTTGCTCCGGAGCAGCAAGCGCAGCTGGTCCAGAGTCAGTGCTGGAGCTGACATAGGTGTAGGGGCGGCTCAGTGAGGCAGCCGTCCCCAGGGTGTGTGAGCGAGCCCCAGTGAGTGCTCCCACTGAAGAAAAGATGCCCGTTCCCAAAGCTCTTTACGGCACTGCGCTGGCCCGGCTGCTGTGGAGCCCTGGATGCCTCTCAGAGGTTACCTGACAACCACCAACCACAGAGCCCAGTCCAAGCACATAGGTCCAGACTCTACTTAGGGCCACTGCTTTAAGCGGTGTGCCAAAGAGAAGCAGAGAGTTCCTGCCCAGGCTTAGCAGCAACCAGGTAAACATGGAAATGTCCAATTTGAGGGCATTTGGAAGATATGGCACAAAGAGAGCTCCCGTTAGTTCTCTGTGGAGGAGGGAGGAAGAAGAGGAGTGGAGAGAAGTTCAGAGTCCCAAGAAGAGATTAAAAAAACCAAAAGGTATTCATTTACTTACTTTCAGACCTGGGATTGAACCCAGGGCCTCCTTCATGCTAGGTGAGCTCTTTGTCAACTAAACCATATCAACAGCACTACCTGTGACATATTTTTGTTAGAAAAGGAAAAAGAGGGGGCTGGAGAGATGGCTCAGTCCTTAAGACACCTTGCTGCTCCCCCAAAGGGCCCGAGTTTGGTTCCCAGCACCCACACGAGGTGACTCATGGCCACCTGTAACTTTAGCTCCAGGGATCCAATGCTCTCTTCTGGCTTCTCTGGGTACTGCATGCATGAAACACACATGCATAGATGCAAATAAAAATAAAACAAGCTCTTTCAAACATTACAAAGAGAGGCTAGAGAGATGGTTTGGTGGCTAAGATCAGCACCATGTACTGCTCTTGCAGAGGACCTGAGTTCAGTTCCCAGCACCCACAACAGGCAGTTCACAACCACCTGTAACTCCAGCTCCAGGGAATCTGATGCCCTCTTCTGGCCTCCACTGGTACTACACTCATGTGCATATTCTCTCTTATACATTCAAACAGGTAATTAAAAACAAAACTACAAAAAAAGGAAAAAATTTAAAAGAAGCCCAAGTCTAATCAAATAGCAAATAGAAAGTCTACTTGTTTGCCTGAAGGAGGAAAGGTGGCTGAAAAACATTAATTACTAACAGCCATCAAATTCAGAATATAGAAAATTCCCTTAAGACAACTTGGTAAACTTTCCACAAATAAATGATAGAGAAGAAACGATGGGGAGTGAAGAAATGCTTAGAATGGAGACACATTAAATGAAGCAATGCAGGGACCTTCTTTAGATCCTGACTTAACTGATTCACATCCCAGAAAAACATGTCTAGATGGCAACATGAACAGTGTATACGGTAGCTAATACAAGAAACGGCTGTGTGGAAGTGAACCATGGCAGCGGCGGACACATCCCTATCTGCTGGAGACAACTGCCAGGTGCACTAGGTGGAACTGGATTGGCTCGTTAACATGAATCTCTTTACTTATTTAAAGGGTCTCAGTATGTGGGCCAGGCTGGCCTAAAGCTCTTTACATGGGCTAGGCTGGCCCCCGAACTCACAGAGATCATCTGCCTTCAGAGTGCTGGGATCAAAGGCGGGCACCACCACACCTGGTAACATGACCTTTTTTTTTTTTTTCTGAGACAGGGCTTCTCTGTATAGCTTTGGAGCCTGTCCTGGAACTAGCTCTTGTAGACCAGGTTGGTCTCGAACTCACAGAGATCTGCCTGCCTCTGCCTCCCAAGTGCTGGGATTAAAGGTGTGTGCCACCACTATCCGGCAACATGAACATATTTAACTGTGAGGCAGAAGTTTGACTGTTTATTCTTACCTTTTGGCTGAATATAGTTGCGACCCCTTATAATAAGTAGAGACATACAATTCTAGACTTAAAAAGGTATGTATGACAGTGGTGGTGTATGCCTTTAACCCCAGCACTCGGGAGGCAGCGGCAAAGGATCTCTGTGAGTTCAAGGCCAGCCTGGTCTACAGAGTGAGTTTCAGGACAACCAGGGCTACACAGAGAAACCCTGTCTTAGTGGGGGAGGAGGAAGGCAGGGATCTGCATTGCAGGCTTGGGGTGAGCCCAAGAAGCATGTGTCTTTCCCAGAGAATGATCTGGAAGGACTGAGGGCTCGGTGTGATGACCCTGAAGCAGTCCCCAGTAGGCCTGGCTGATCTCTCTCTTCCTGGAAGTGCCCGGCAAGCAGTGGAGGGCACCACTTTTCCGCTCAGTGAGTTGTGCTGCCCTGGTGAGCAGGCACTGAGGGCGGCTACGCTCCAGGGAGTTGTACGCGGGGAACCTTCCTACGTGGGCTTCTCGGACGTCACTCTGAGGAGGCAAACCTGACAGTCTGATGGGAAGCCATTTCTAAAGTGCTTTATTCACCGAGGATACACTTCCTTAGGAGTCGTAAAGCTCCGTGAAGTTAGTGCCAGACAGAAAGGGCCCTCTCTATCACAACACTCAGTGCTACGGAGCGCAGCGGACCGAGCCAGGTTCTAAGGACTCTTCACACTGAGTCCTTAACCATCCAGGAGGCAGTGTCCCTGCCAATCTCACATGCAGACGAGGGGGAAGGCTGACCGAGGAAGCCAATGTCAGGCCGTTACTAAGTGGTTGAGTCAAGATCTGGAAAAAGTGCCGGGTGGTGGCGCTCGCTTTTAAACCCAGCACTCTGCCTGAATGCAGAGGCAGGTGGATCTCTGTGAATTCCAGGCCAGCCTTGTCTATAGTGTTTCAGGACAGTCAGGGCTATACAGTATCAAAAAAAAAAAAAAAACCCAATCCAAAAACGCCCAGAGCCCCGCCCAGAGCCCCCCTTGCACAGGTGTTCAGAGTGGTGCCTGCCGAGCGGGTGCCTGAGCAGCAGGCCAGAGGCAGCCACAGCTTCCCAGCCCATTCTCAGGACTACTTACTGCATTCTCCGGATGGAAGATGTAGGAGGCGGGAGAATTGTCCACAATGATCACTTTGCTCAGCTCCCGTCCCAGGCGACTCAGGTCCTTCACATAGTTCCCACGATGGAAAACACAGGATTCTCTGAAGAGTCGCGCCCGGAACACGCCCCAGCGGTCCAGGAGGTCGGCCACAGGGTCTGCATACTGGAAACAAGAGTCTCTATGAAGCCGGAAGAGCCAGAAATCCACCTAGGACACCAGCACACACGTCCCCTTTTGGCGGGGAGGTAGGGTGGTTAAGATGTGTTCCACGTAGCAGCCCAGGACAGGGTCCTTCTGGGCCACTGCCTCCCGTGTGCTGAGATCACAGGCATGAGGCATGACATCAGGCTGGACTTTTTGTTTGGTGTATTTTATTAGATTTGGAAGAAATCTTGCCAGAAAGGTCTGGCAAGCTGTAAATTTTGGCAGCTGTCCAGGAGACTGGAGGAAATCATGTTAAAAAAAAAAAGTTGCACAGAGGCAGCCAGCTGCATGGCGGGTGGGGGTGAGTGTGGGGGAGCTTTAGAGAGAATAAAGGCGGCCCAAAGTGTCAGGGAAGGAGGAAGGAGGGAAAGGCCCGCTCTTCTGAGTAATTCAGAAAAGTGGACAGCATTATGAGGCTGCAGATTCCGTAGCCCTGTAAGAAACTGCCTAGACTACTCCTTGTCTTGGTCGTGTGTGTGTACAGGTGTGCATGGACACATGAGGCCACCGTTGGTGTCTTTCTCTATTGTCCCCCACCTTGCTTTTTGAGTCAAGGTCTCTCCCTGCACCTGCAGCTCCCAATTCAGTCAGACTGGCTGGTAGTAGCCCCAGGAACACACCCCCTCCCCGTCTCTGCCTCCCCAGTGCTGGACCTGCAGGGGGCACACTGGCTGCCATGCTCGGTTCTCTGTGTGTTCTAGGGAAGCATGAGCGACGCTTTACCTACGGAGCCACCTTCTCCGTTTCTCGGACTTACTTTCTATTTTTTTACTTAAAAATTATCGTTGCCGCGTATGTTCACATGCACAAGCACACCATGATGTGCGCGTGGAGGTCAGAGGTCACCTTTATGGAACCGTTTTTCCCTCATTGCCAGACTTGCATGGCAGGTGCCTTGAGCCACGGAGCCATCTCATCAGCCTCTTAGGCCACTCGAATAGCTGGAAGTATTTTAGGACTGTGGTATTTCCCTCTCCGTGTATATCAGAAAGCACTGCATTCTTACAGGTCTCTCCCATCGAATCCGTCAGCAGTTCCTGTCAGTTTTATCTCCAAAAATAGTTTGACTCCCACCTTCATTTCTTTAGTTCTAATGAATCTTCCTGGACGAGTTCTCCTGGCCCGGGAAGCTCCTATTTCCTGCTGGCCCTCCCCTCCCAGCCATTGGCCCCCAGCTGTCAGAGTGGCCGCTGAAGGGCACACAGCATATCCTACTGCTGCCCTGATTAAAATTCCCAGTGTTGACCTACTATCTTCGGAGTCAGTACAGGGCACACGGCACATCCCATTGCTGCCCTGTCCTGCAGGCCTCACTCGAGACCTGGATCCACCAGCAAGACCAAAGTAAGGCCCACGGCCAGGGTTTGCAACCTGGGACCTCCTGAGGCTGAGTCACCGAGGCCGTAGTAGATGCGCTGCAGCTGGGTCTGTGGGAAAGTTCGTTCCACTCCAAGGACACCCTGAGTGGGGCAGAGTCCAGGAGCAGCTGCATTTCCTACTGACTGAGCAGCTCAGAGCACTATTTGGGTGAAGCTGGCTAAGGGGCATGTGGGCGTTCTACAAAGGGTTGACTTGCACGAGAAAAGATGTGATTCATTTTCTCCTCGTTGCTACCACCAGAAGTGGCAATCATCCCTTAAATGTTTTTAAGGGTTGATTTGTTTTCATGTGTGTTTTGCTTGCATGTATGTGTGTATGGGCACCATATGTGTGCAGTGTCCACAGAATCCAGGAGAGGGCATTGGATCCTCTGAAACTGGAGCTATGGGCAGTTGTGAGCTCCCATGTGAGTGCTGGGAACTGAGCTTAGGTACTCTGCCAGAGCAGCCAGAGCTGAGCCATCTCTCTGGTCCTGTCAATCGCCTTTTAGGGAAGTGTCTGGGGGTCTCCAGGCTTGCAAGATTAGGATGAAGCCTACAGGCGCCCGAGGCGGGGGCACATCTCTTCTCTTCTGTATCCTCAGTGCCCTATCACGTGCGGAGGGAGAATGAATGCCAGGATAGGCAACAAGTAGCAGATACCGTGGAGTCTGGGAGGCAGTGGGCTGTGCCTGCAGGCCCTGGCAGGAGGCAGGGAGATTCACTGTATAGATGCAGCTGGCTGAGCGCTGAGCTAAACTCCGAGAGCTAGAACCCAGACTACACATCACTACAACTTGGCCATGGGGTTGAAAAGGCTACAAGGTTGCATTGGGGACTGGGTCTGGCTCTGCAGGGCAAGAATAATACTGAAACAGGGCTAGAGAAACAGATGGTGGGGCAGGTGGGAGCAGCCCAGGAAGAGCAGCCCAAACAAGGATGTTTAGGCGAACACTGGGGACAATGCCAAGGAAGAGTGTTTTCAATCTCGCCGAGGAAAAAACAAGCCCTAGTCCAGCGCGCTGGTGCAATCCTCGCCTTGCTGTTTGGCTGTTTATTACTCCAGGTTCTTTAGCATCCTGGAGCAGCATCAGAGGCACCATTGAGGCTGCACACATAATTAGTCTTGGCACCACCGGGGAAGACTATTTCCTTGAGGCCATGCTCTGTTTTCTGTACAAGTGAATAAAGCCCAGGTGTGGGATCTCTCAGCAGCTCACACTGAGGCCAGCTGATGAGGCTGGCAGTGCGCTCAATAGGTGGCCCTTGCCTTGGTCAGCACAGAGGACACACCCAGACGTGAATGCCCCAGCCAGGGGAGCAGTGCTGAGGACCCGAGGTCACAGGTTCAACATGTAGAGGAATGTGGGTGCTGTCCAGGCAGGCCACGGAGGAGGAGGCTGCTGCTCCTGGAGGAGTTCTGCACACAAAGGGTTAACCTACACACCACAGAACTCATCTTTGGGGGCTACTCAGAGTTTCCAGGTACTCATGGAGACACCGTGGATGTTACCAAGTGGATTTCGTGACTCTGTGAGACTCGTGGTGGGCAGACCTTGGAGGAGCTAGGGGCCTGTTCTGCCTGCCCACAGCATGGCACCAATGAACCTGTCTGGATGTTATTACCCTCACCAACACGGATGATCCTATACACTGAACGTCAGGAATGCTTACCCCGTGACATTACCCAGAGCAGCGCACAGAAGATGGCAGGGGCTCAATGAACGACTGCCAATAGGAGCTGGGAGTTAGGCTTAACCATCCACGCGGCTTCTTCATTTAATCCACTCCATCAAGCAGATGGAGTTAGCCCCAATTAGATAAGAGGAAATTGAGGTGTTACCAGAAACCGGGCGGCTCCTTAAGCCAGTCAGAACGTTCATCAGCCCATGCCTGCAAGGGACACTTGATACCTGCCTCTACTCGTTCCTCCTCCAGACCTGTGGCCACTAAACCCAGGGACACAGAGACCTCTAACATCTGGCTGCTAGTCAGTGGGCGAGGGATGCTCCACCACGCCTGTGCTGGGCAGCCATCCTTCTGCAGTCACAATGGACAGGTCTTGTGATTTCGGCTGTGGATAACTGGTTTCAGGTGGCTGCATACAGGCGACTTTCATGGAGCATTTGTTCTAAATGCTCCCTGTCACCATGGTAACCAGAAGCCTTTCAGCCTGGCAGTATGCACATGGCCTGCATCCATCCCATCTGGGGTGGGAACCTGTCACCGCAAAAATAGCTTCCTCCACCTTAACAAAAGGCTCTTGGCAGCTTGGGGGGGGGTGGAGGGTGAAGGGGTTGGGGTGACGGCTGGGAGTCTGCGGCGGGGAGCAGGACGCACCTTGGCCAAACTGGCAGTAAAGAGCACACACTCGAAGAGCTGCCCCATCCTCTGGAGGAACTCGTCCACGTGTGGGCGCTTCAGCACATACACCTGCAATGGGAGGAGATGATAGGCATCAGCCACACAGCAGCTGGAAGCCCTGGGCATCCAGAGCTGCCCCAGGGGACCTCCTCCTGCTGCCAGGCCTATCTGTGCATGATCTGCTGAGGTTTGGACCAGAAAGCTGGATGTAGGTTCCAGGTATGCCAGTAGACACCTCTCACAAGGAGAAAGGGAAGCTGACCACGATGCCGAGGGTCTTAGGGCTCATCAGAGCTAGCAGGTGGAGCACAGCTGTGCCGTGTTCAGGTGAAGTTGCTCATTCATCCCGTGTGGTTTTTGACACCCACTGTGAGTCAGTCCCTATGTGGACGCAGGCCTACAGCCTATGTGCTGAGCTTTTGGAAGTCAAGGATTGGCTGCTGCCTTCTACTCTGAATTTCCCCCTCACCCCACACCCCATAAAAAGGCCCGGGGGCTAAAAAGTTTGAAGATTTTCTGCTCAACACCATAGAGGTTCCTCTGCTTATGTGGGAACACACAAAGTACTCCCGAGTGGCAAGAGGTGTCTCTTTCCCACAGTCGGGCCACAGAGGACCACAAGGCTCCTGTTTCTGGAGGTGAAGTGAGTCTCAGGGAACTGAGAGAAGAGAAAGAAAGAAAAGCCAGGGAGAAGACACGGGAAGAGGGAGGACCCAATTAAGACTTGAATAAATTCCACTGAAGTTAGCCTACCTCTTTAAAGACACAACACATTTACTAGGCCACAGTGCTTTGCTCGGTTCGGCTACAAGGCTGAATGGGATGATGTAGGCCTGCCCCTGCCAGGCTCACAGCCTTGAACATATACTTACAGAAATTAGTGAATACAACACTCATCGCTCGGCTGGGGATGGGGGTGGGGTGGAGCAGGGTGGTGGGGGTGGCGTTTACATTAAAGATATTTTTCCTTTGCAGAGGAGGGAGTCACAGAGAATAATATCTGGCCTTGACCTTGAAGGATCAATAGGAGTTCTCACACTAAGCAAGAACCAAGCTTCTAGGCTGAGCAAAGTGTGAACGCGGGACCTGGATGCTTGACAACATGTGTGGTGTTGGGCTGAAGCCCGAGCGCCCAGTCAATCATAGGCAACCAGAGAATGTAAGGCTGTGCCAGGGAGGGGCAGCTGCAGGTGAAGAATTAGGTGGCAGTAAGTACATAGAGCCTCTGAGAGGGAGAGAGAGACACACACACAGAGGAAGGGAGGGAGGCTCCGGAGCTGGATGCACAGGGCTCTGCACCACCTGTGAGAAAACCCTGCCGGTGACGACATTCCCACGTGGAAACGGCATTCCCACGTGCAAACAACTGCTTCGCAGTACGCCAGAAAAAGGTGTTTGCTGGTGGGAGACTAGGTGGGAGAACACCCACCCGGCTAGCTGAAAGAGTGGGTCTGGGGCCTGGTTCTGCGGTTGAGGGCAGAGGAAGGGGTCTGAGGAACGGGAGACTGAGTACCAATAGGAGGACCCTGCTGAGCTGGGGTGCTGGGCTCGGGCTGAGGGCAGAGCTGTGGCTGCAGCAGCCGCAGGACCCCCTTTGCTCGCACCACTTCTTGGTCCTGGTGCCAGTGACTGGGCGTGGCCTCCCGTTCTGTGTCCCTGGGAGGATTGGATGGACAGCACGCTTGGCTACGTGCAAAGAGCTGGAGACTGACAGGGAACTCTGACGTTGGCGCCTTTGGCAGAAAGGAGGGTCCTGGGCCCGGATGCCGGCGTCCAGGCCCGCGTCCCCGTGCAAGTAACCAAGAATAGGCCCCTTGGGACCTGCACAGCCTATCCTGGATTACTTGAACGAGGCCACGGCCTTCGCCAGGGCCTTGGTCCTCTTGCTTTAGCACCTGTGGCTTCCTCCCCTTAGGAGTCTCTAATCCCAGCCCCGGGGTGGTTAGGGCCAAAGAGAAGGGGCTGGGGGAGCTGCTGCGCATGCTCGCGGTCACATGGTGTGGAGGATTACTTTTCTCTCCATGCCACTGGGCAGCCCTCCAGTGCCTCATCTCAAGCTCTCCCGAGCCACAGTACTCAGTGCAGAAGTCTGAACTGCTGGTCGGGTGTCGAGTTAATCAGCAGATGCTGGTAGGAATGTTAAATGCCCATATGCCTGCAGCTCTGGCTTTATGATGGCTTTAAAGCGTGAGGTGTGGAGACATGGCCTTTCCCAGGTCCCGCTTCCTGCAATGCTAGGTCTAAGTCTAAGGAAAAGAACCCTGGCTCGGGAGTCAGGATTCTCATTTTGATACTTTTCACATTTAATCTTGAGCCAACCCTTTCTCTAAGCCTCAGTTTCCCCATCTGGGCAGTGAGACGGTTATACTGATGACTTTTGTTACAGGCCTGGACAGTTGTAACTGCATTCAAGAGTTACGGGGCCTTATTGACATCATTAAGAAATGACATCCCATGTGGCCTAGGAACTAGATGTTCCCTCCTGCGATCTGAGGCCAGGTACTCTCCCATTAAGGCCTTAAAGTCACCAGCGGAGGCGGTCCCATCATCCCTAAGGGTAATCTGACCAAAGCTGCCTCTACTTTAACCTTCAAGGCTAGGTCTTCTACCACGCTTCTAATCTAGTCATAAAAAAGGCCATTTCCAGAAAAGCTTGCTGATGACAAAGACGAAAACCAAACCAAACAAGCAATAACGCCCCCCCCAAAAACAAAACACCTCTTTCCAAAAATGCCCCATAATGACTTACTGGTGGTATTTCCCTATTGCATGCTGAGAGAGTGGCCTAAAGCAATCATAGGAGGACATTAACTGGATGTCAAGCCTGTGGTGGGGGTGGGGAGCAGGGGGCTGACAGCAGAGGCAGACTGAGGGGCCACTGATAGTGACACTGGGATTTGTCTCTATGGCATGTACTGGCTTCTTGGGACCCTATTCTCTTTGGATGTAAACCTTGCTCAACCTAGATGTAGTAGGGAGAGCCTTAGACTTTCCACAGGGAGGGGCGCATGGCCCTCTCTTAGGAGGGGGGTGGAGTGGGAGGGTCTGTGGAGGGAGTGGGAGGAGGGGAGGGAGTAGGAATTTGGATTGGTATTTTTTTAAGTAATAAAATAATGAAAAAATAAACTCCCGAAAGTCTAAATAAATCAAACCAAAGAACAATCACATCTAACAGTTATGAACAGAAAAGGTCCCTCATTAACCTGGTATAAGACAAATGTGTGTGAGGTAGGAATTCATTTACTGCACTCATTTATTTCCTTTTGGTTTTTTGAGACAGGATTTTTCTGTGTATCAGCTCTGGCTATCCTGGAACTCGCTCTGTAGACCAGGCTGGCCTCGAACTCAGAGATCCGTCTGCCTCTGTCTCCATGCCCGGCTCACTGTATTTATTATACAAAGTTTGTTTCCTGTAGCTGGAATAAAATCACCATGGAGATGAGAATTTAGAAATGACATTTGCAGGGAATGTGGTCACAAGAAGAAAATGCTCACCACAGATCCAGGTTAGCTTTGATTTCTTACCTGGTGTATAGTTCCATCGATCTCAACGGGAACAATGAAATCTGCATTACTAATGGGCTGGAGAGAAAAGGAATTGTGATTAATATATCTGAAAGGGAAAATAAAATTGGAAATTTTAGCAAGAAAAAAGCTTGCCTGGACCAATATTTTGATAACTGGGGGAAACAGTTCAGTAGGGTGCTGGCATATGCCTTGGGTCCTTGAAATAACACAAGCAGGAAGGCACGTTTCTCTCTGCTTGTCATGGCATTTCAGCATTCTGATCCAACCTCCTGGTCACTTGCCTGCCTCTACCACAAAAGGTGGCACAGCCTGGCAAAAGAATGGGCTCTTCAGAGAGTCCAGCCCTTGCCTGGGGGCCCAGACAAGATGAGGGGAGCCAATGTTGGCCACCAGGGGGCAGAGATGAAAACCTACTGACCAGTGTCACCACCACTGGAAAAGCAATTTGTCCTTGGACTCACAGTGTGGGCAGCTTGGCAGGGGATGCTCAGAGCACCGACCCACAGCAGGCAGAAAGCCAGATGCCGCCCACCAGGAGGCTGGGCAGACCTCCCGCTCCGGACTCCAGTGCCTGTCCTCTACCACTGCTGTGGTGGTGAGCATGATGTCTGATGGGTCCCCATGGCTCCATCAGCAGTTTCAGGCCCTGCCTGGTGGCCTGGCCTGGTTTCTTGCTCTGGGGTTGGAAAGCAGCCACCCTCTCGACTGCTCTGTTCTACGAAACACAAAACCCAGCCTACCCACAACGTCACAGACATTGGACGTAACTCTTGGAGAGTAGTGGGCGCGTTTGGAAAATAGGACTTTAGCAGTCATTGTAGCTCAATGGGCTCCTATGTAGTCTAAACAGAATTTCACAAGCTAGAAAAATTAAGGAACAGGTCCAAAAGACTCATCAGCCTGCAGATCCTAGGGGCAAGAGAGACGCTGAGGAAGACAAAGGAAGATGCACATGGTGGCCACTGGGTGGAGAAGGTGTGCCGGACCTCTGGTTAGTCTGTAGACTGGGTCTGCACCACACACTCTTCATTGACATATAAACTGAAGAATGTGGAGTGTGCTAGACCACCACCCCATCACTGTGTGCAGTGTGCTAGACCACCACCCCATCACTATGTGCAGTGTGCTAGACCACCACCCCATCACTGTGTGCAGTGTGCTAGACCACCACCCCATCACTGTGTGCAGTGTGCTAGACCACCACCCCATCACTGTGTGCAGTGTGCTAGACCATCACTCTGTCACAAAGCGCTCAGATGTGGGGGTACTGCTGAGGTTTAAGACCATAGTTTATCTGTTCCCAGGGTAGAAAAGCAAGGGAGAAACTCAAAATTTCATAACTTTACCACGGAAATAGAAAAACGAAACAAGAGAAACAGAGAAAAACGATGGAAGAATAACTGTCACAGGCTCTGGATTATGAAATCACACTCTACACAGTGAAGTAAGAGGAGAATCAACCTCAGCTGCCAAACACGGCTGCTAGGCTCTCATGTGCCAGGGCGATGGAGTCCATGAGCTTGTGTGTCACACCAGAGGTCCACAGCGCTCACTTCCCAAAAGACTGGGATGCCCACGACATGAAAAACCCTAACCTGACTTGGAAAGGTAGCCTGGGTCGAGTCCATGAGATGGTGCAGCAAGGAAACATGGCTCAGTGCTGGGTAGGCCTGGTGAGTTTAAGCCCACGAACCCACGGTGTAAGGAGAGACCTGACCCTAAAAGTGTGCTCTGACCTTACACACAGACACACACGCCACGGCACACATGTACTCACGTTCATCACAAAAACAGATAAATAAAAAGGTAAGAGATAATTCTAGAATGTAGTCAGGTCAGGGAAGAAATGAGGAAATTTGGTTTACTGCTTGTGACAGTCTGAGCAGGGTCCAGGGACATCAAGGCTGCCAAGGCCCTGCCTTGGAACCAGGAACCTTTGGTAATCTTGTGCAGTCTGTCCAGGGTGCCTTGGGAGAATGCTCTCTAGACTACGACAGTAACTGACCCCACTCTGCGCCTGAAACCCGGAGCCGCTTGCTTCATGGAAGGGGAAATGTTGCAAGGACATTTAGAGTGGAGCTTGGACACAAGGCCATGGCTCCAGAACCAATCCTGGAAGAGTCCAGTCCTTAGAATGCTGGGTAATGAGGTGGTCCTACAAGCCAGGTTATCCACCTTCCAAAGCCTTCAGGGAGTGCCTCCTGGCTTCGTCCTGTTTGTTCAGTGAGAAGGCTCGGGTGAAGGTGGTGCCAGTCACATCTCTCAGTGAAGCAAGAGGCATCCCAGGATGGGGGTGGGGGAGGAGGAATGTAGTGGCACCGGCCAGGGTAGAGCAGCTTCACTGACAGGAATAGCCCACGGTGACCAGAACCAGGCTCAACACCCACCGCTTCTCCCCAGCACACCAACCATCTATTCCAAATGTTGGCAGCCTTTGCCTTCCTTAAACAATTTCTTCTACTTTGAGTAGGAATGAATGAACTCATTGTCTTAGCGCAGCTCCGGCCACGCCGGTGCGGAGGCCCTCTGTTGCTGTAACAGTTCCAGGCAGGGAGGTGGAGTGACGGTCACTTAGATGTAGCTTAGTGGCAGCTCACTGCCCACAGAGAGGGGCTGTGAGGGTGGGTACTCAGTTAGCCATGACGGAAACAAGCAACCGCAGCAGAACAGTGGGAATGAACGACCTAGTCCACTGGACAAGGCTTCATTCAAAAATTAAGCTGGGAACATTACCAGGACAGCAGGGTGCCCAACAACTTTCAATACCCTAGCCCATGCCCCACCCAATAGGATGCACAGCGCTCCAGCTACCTCAAAAACATTACATCCCCAGGCACTAATTGTCCGAACCACCTGAACCTAAAAACATTTCTACCAGGCTGAGAGTGGGGAAGTCCCAGACCTCAAGGAAGTACTCGGTGATACTGGCAGCCCAGCAATTTCTTCCCCAAACCAATGTGTTAATATTCAACTATTGTAGCTCATGTACACCTGGGCAAACCCTGAGTTCTTGGAATTTCTTCATGAGGAGTGAAGTCACACACGCGTGTGCGCGCACACACACACAGATACACACACACAGCCCTCACTCTTCACACAGTGGTTATGACATCAAAAAGAACCCCCGCCCCGAGACCCTGAATGTGGAGTTTACCTTAAATGAACTGTGCACCAGGGTCTCATCCAGGTCAATGACCACACATTTCTTCCCATAGTCGAGCACCGTCACCTCTGGAAGGAGGTATTTAGCTGGTGGCTAAAGGAAGAAAAAAAAAATCAATATTATAAACTCAGTGGTAGAGGCTGACCCTCCCCCACCTCCACTATAGCTGAGACCACATTAACGTGGGTGTAAATGAAAGTGGACATTTAGAGGCCCGGTCAGGCTCATCAGGTCCCTTTACTAAAAGCAATAACAACAGAGATTCTGCAACAGGGATTCTGTCCCACTGAAACCGCATCTTTCTGTGACTGACTGATGCCTGGCGTTCAATATCACCTCAGACACTTATTATTGTTATCAGTTGAGGCAATTATAGCTCCATGCAAAACAGATGTTTATCAGTTGTACTGTCACTCCATCACCAAGCACTTCTCTGGGACCCATAGGGTGGCCAGTATTAGTAAAATGAATCACACAAGAAATGAACAGTTACATGGAACAACTATTCTGACTTCACAGGCCTATTTCCTGGGCTTGTGGTTTGCCTAAATTTCACTGTAACATGTCAGGAAACTTTGGAGCTATGTTGGACCCATGATACTTTTATTTATGTATATGCATGTGTGCCTGCTGGTCTGTATGTGCACATTGTGCATGCAGTGCCTGCAGAGGCCAGAAGAGGGCGTCAAATCCCTGGAACTGCATTTACAGGCTGTGAACCACCTTTGTGGGTGCTGGAAGTGGAGTCCAGGTCCTCTGCAAGGGTAACACAAAGTCTTAATTGTCTCTCCAGCCTCATGCCTGGCATTCTTAAACACTTGACCCACCAACAAGTTGTCCTTCAAGTATTAAAATTGAAACTGGTGGGCACAGCCCCTCCACTGTTGTGGCGTGAAACCGATGGTTGAGGCATCTGTACCTCTTACATCAAGTTAGACTTTAACCCACGTGCTGTGTTAAGCCAGTCCCCCGCTCCCCCAATCTGTTCTTGTAGCAGCTGACTCCTATCCTGTGGTGGGGTCATAAAGAGCTAACACACTGATTTCAGCCAGCCTGCTCTGTTCTGAGTATTTATTTCTTTGGGCCTTGCCTCATTCCAGAGATAATGTGAAGTATTTTAATTGACTGTGGTATGTTCAGAGGCTAATGTTAACTAGTTAATTTTTTCCTGCAAACTGTTTAATATTTGATGCAAAACAAAACATAATTAAATATCTAGACTCAGCCACGGAAGAATGAACAGTGGAGTTTTTCAAGCAAGACAAGCAAGCATGAAATCAGAAGTATTTTCTGTGAAGTGGCTGGTTCCCTTCACTTTTGAACATTAACTAAGGGGAAAAAAATAGTAATTTTGAAGCTAGATGGTGCACACTTGTGATCCCAAGAGGGCTGCTCAGGAGGCTGAGGCAGGAGGAGAAGCCAGACTTGTCTCGGCTACACAGTAAGTTCAGGGACTTGTTTGGCCAACTTAGCGAGACCCTGGCCCAGAAGTAGGGCTGGGGATCTAGCTCAGTGGCAGAGCGCTGGCATGTGTGGGGCATTAGGGCTAGTTCCAGGACTGAAAACACAATAGAATTGAACCCTAGCTAGCCGCAGAGTGAGGGCAAGCCACAGGGCAGGTTAGCTAATGAGGTAGGTACCATGATCACCCAGGACAGGGGCTGAGCAAAAGGTGACATGTAGGGCCAGAAGTGGTCCTAACTCCAGGGTGCTTGGCATTGATGCCATTTTCTAAATCATGGGGAAGAAAGAGCCCAGAAGGCTCCACTTTCCAAAGCTCTAACTAAAGCTGGCTTCCGGTCCCCCCATGGCCTCTGGCACTAGCAAGGGAGGCGGGATGTGCCCTGGCTGCTGAAGTGGAATTCAGGGACTGAAAGGGGACCTGTTTCCATCATTATAAACGACAGAGTCAGCAGGGTGTTAAAAAAAAAAAAGATAACAAACTCACAAGAAGTTTTGTACGAAAATATGTTTTTTAAAAAAAGGCAGGGTTGAACACAACCAAAAGATAGGGAATTCTTTGTGCCACAGCAGAAGGTATGCGCGTGACCACAGTAAAATTTGCTTTGATTTTATCACACAAGTCTGTGACAGACACAGTCTCACTGTGAAGACTACAGACAGGCAAGACTTTTTCCCTTTCAATCCCCCGACCCAGGTGGAGCATCCTTCCCTCCAGCCTCCCCCTCAGCTTCACGCACTGCTGCTGAAGCGATGTTTATAACTTCAGTCACTTAAATTGCTGGCCTGGGAAACAAGGCTCTAGCAATCCAACCCCTCACAGATCTGGAAACATCAAAGATCTGCTCAAAGCGGCTCAGAGATTTTCCAAGCCCAAGATTAAAAATTCCCTTCTCGGCATATGTACCACACTTTATAAGCACTGTCTGAGTTAATAGTAATTAAGAAAAACAGACAGCTCTGACCAAATGATACAGGGAAGGAGGGATCAGAGGGGCGAAACTCGGCTAAGTAAGCTCCTGATTTTACAGCAGAGAGGAAGGCCAGGCTCCAGGAAGATGCAAGGAGGGAGAGCTCCATCAATCCAGCCCTTCACACAGCTTCTCTGGGGGCCTCCTCGGGAGGAATGCAAATTCCTCAGCCCATGCTAAGACCTCTGGAGAGCCAGCCACATTCTTGGCAATACCAAGACACTGTAAAGCCACCATAGTGTTCGGTGAGTTAGCTGGTTCTTGAGTCAGTCACTCAAAAGATTTAACCAAATCTCTGAGGTCATCATAAAGCTTAAGAACAAGACAAACTCCCATTACATCAAGAAGGATTGTACATATTTACAGTAGAACTGTAAGCCGAACCAGGTGGCACCGAGTCTTTTTCCTTTTGAAAACATGAGTCAAGGTCTGCTAAGGCACCCAGACTGGCCTTGAACTCACTCTACCTCAGCCTCCCAAATAGCAGAAATTAGAAGCCCATACTGGAGTCTGCTGACTTCTTCCACCTGTATGTGGGACCTAGGGGTGAACTTGGGTTTTCAAACTCACTTGGTAAGCACTAAGCACCTTGCTGGCCATTTAGGTCTGGCTGGTCTGGAACTCTCAACCCTCCTGATGGTGAGATTCTAAGCACGGGCCACTGAGTATGATAAAGTATGACCTTTTGTTTTTGTTTTATTTTGGAGACACAGTTTCTCTGTAGCTTTGGAGCCTGTCCTGGAACTAGCTCTGTAGACCAGGCTGGCCTCGAACTCAGAGAGATCTGCCTGCAGCTGCCTCCCAAGTGCTGGGATTAAAGGTGTTTGCCACCTTGGCCCAGCAAAAATGGCCTTTTCTATACAAAATCACTTATACAAATGCATGTGTGGGACTTGCAGGATGGGGCAGAAACACGGAAGTGGGGGAGGAGAAAGGCATCGTGGTTTGCCATCTGAAGTCTGGAAATGAAATTCCAGTTTTATTAAAAGCTTTTGGCGGACAACACAGACTGACTGTTAAGTCAATTCTGCCATCCCCCTTCACTTCTGTGTTCAGAGTGTAGGACAACAGGACTCGGGTCACAGACCCTGTGGGTTCTTTCACGGAGGATGCCACCTTCACAAGCTTGTCTCAAGCCATGACCACTCTGTGAACTTCCCATCCCTGCATTTCTTCCTTAGCCATCAACATCCGACCATAAGTACAAAGCTCAGGAAGCTTCCCAGCGAGGAAGCTCTGACTCCCAGCACACAGGTGGGATACGAAAGCTACTAACTGAAGTTTTCAACGGTCTGTGTAAACATGTCATTCCAGTGGTGTGTCACAGGTGAGGGCTCAGTAGAGGTTCAGGGCAGCAGAGCGGCCACTGGAGACTATCCCGTGCTTTCTAAATGAATGAAGAACACCAAAATCTCAGAGGAGGACATGGGTCCTGAGTCACAGTTATAGAGTGGATAGATCTCCCAAGGCACAGAATCAGGGGTCATAAAACATTAGATGAGTACATTTACCTATAGGAGATTAAAATTTCTTTGTGGCTAAAATGATTGAAAACACGGACAAAAGATACACTATAGTCCTTTAACATTAAAAACTTTAAAAAAAATGTGTGTGTGCGCGTGCGCATGTGTTTGTGTGGACATATGAAGGTCACAGGACAACTGTGGGGGTTGATGATCTCTCTGTGTCATGTGGTCCCAGGGAGTCAGACTCAGGTCATTGGCCTTGGCAACACCTTTACCGACTGAGCTCCTCCTCTTAGGCCCAAGCACCACTTCCTGAACATTTACAAAAGAGAGGACAAGATAAAGCCTAGACGGGCAGGATGGAAGCAAGGTGTGCGGCCAGTGAGAGATTGCTCACATTCACGGGTCACAGATGCCAGTCAAAGCAATAAACCAACAGCATTCTTCGCTTTTGGATTAGCAAAGGCTGGGAACTTCTGAAAAGCATTTCTGAGAGGGAACGGGGCATCTCACAGTCGTCGGTGTTAGAGGGCAGTTTGGCTTCGACAGCTAACAATGAGGACTAGGCTGCTGCACCCAGTGTTTTCCGTTAGGACCCGATGGGCAGGTCCATGGACACATGGACACTCCTTTAACAAATGATTGTGTCTACACAAACAGCCACGTGAATGCAGTCAGCGGCAGGCAAAACATATGTACATGTAGATATGTACAAAACATATACACATGTAGATGTACATATGCTGATCTGTACAAAGATGTTCACAGTGTCTGTGACTAGCATCAGATGGCCTGCGGAATGGCGGGAGCAACACAGTCTCATGCATATGAACATGTTTGCTTGGGAGCTTTCTGAGAGGGTGGGACAAACATTAAGGAGAGGTATGCTAGACTGTGGGCCCTGCCCGGAGAGGCTTTTCCCCCTTATGTTAATTTCCCATCATTTAAAGTTTAACTACTGGCTTGAATTATTGTTGAATAAAAAGTTCAAAGTCTGAAACTTCTGCACATGCAAAAAGACCAGCATATGAATGAGAGATGCGGGGGTGGGGCCCGAAGCAGAGATGGGGGATTCTGTGCCAAGAGTTGCCCTGGGCACCTGCGGCCTCAGATGGCCCTTCCTCTTTCCTGGAGAAAGCCTTCAGGGGACCTGGTCCTGAAGTGCTTAGGTATCTAGTCCTTTGATGCAGACCTAGCTTCAGTCACTCAGTATTACCCAGAATACCCTTTGCTCCACAGGGTCACTCTACCTAAGTGACCCGGGGCCTTGGGAAGTCAGTACAGACTTTACCAGGGATGCCAAGATGTAAACCTCAGGACTGAGCTGAGCCTGGCTGACCTTGTCCTCAGTCCCGCATGTGGAGCAGGCAGTGGAGGGGACACCACGCCCAATGGTGGGACTGTTTTCCTTCAGATCATCATTTAAAGGTGCAAATCGGGGCTGGGGGAGGATGTCGCTCAGTGGTAGAGAGCTGGTTTAATATGCACAAGGTAATTCCCAGTGTGGGGCCGGGGCGGCATCAACATGAAGACACGATTAGAGTTACTTCAGACAGGTGCTGCCTCTTCGGAAGACAGTCCCAAGAGCCACATGTGACCACTGTCTGCTGTAGATGCAGGACAGAGCCTGGAGCCCATTGATCCGACGCTAAGATAAATTACACCAGGAACCTTCTCGGCCCTGCTTACTTTATGCTGGGATTCTGTATGCGGTTGAGCCCAGTTTCCTCAGCGGGGTTTGCACGGCCCACAGCTACTTTCCTTCGCGCCTCGCTTTACAGCCGGCCACGAGTTACCTTTGTGTGCAGCACTGACACGGAGAGGACACTAGATGCTGCCACCTATTTAACACAGATGCTTGTGCAAGAAAAATGTACGAAAATACCTCCGTAGAGGTTAAAGGTGGCCCGGTGACAGAGCCTGCTGGGTGTTGCTGAAAACACTGGCTCAGAGGCTACCTGGCCTGGTCAGTCTCTCCCCCAGGGAAGCCTAACCCCTAGACACAGTCAATGGAGAACTGAAAGTCTTGAGAAAAGCAAAGTGAGTGACTTTTTTGGGCCAGTTGCAATCTCTGGCAACCCAAACTCATAAAACCCACTCTATTTGGTGCAGGGTGGCCATACTTCGGGGAGGCTTTAGGAAAGCACACACACAGACTGGAATCCCATAATAGGAATCAGGTAATCCTTAAAGACTATAAGACCAATTCACAGACTGTTCTGGAAACTGGGTCCTTCGCTGAGGACATGGGGCTGTGCCTAGCTGTGAAGTTCCTCTGGGAAGTAGTTGGATGTAGAGTGTTGCTGGCTGAGGAGGGGTGGGAACATACAGGAGAGTGAATGGCAGGCCCAGTGGAGGCCTGGGGACACAGGTACAACTTAGCTCTGGAATTCAAGGTTTTCAAAGGGTTAGTGAGGTGGCCTGGCAAGTCGCAGAGCAGCTGGCCGAGGGGTCTGAGGGGTTGGTTGGGTCCTGGGAGTTTAAGGAGATTAAGCCCAAAAGTTCCTCTCAGCCCAGAGCTGCAGCCAAGCAGCCCCGGAACAGCGAGCACCTTCAGTGAGCCAGACTCTGCTGTGAGGAAGCAAGTCTGGGCAGTGCGTGCCGCTCTCCTGATCAGAGGAGCCGGTCCAGGGCATACGGTGGGTGGGGTGGGCGCCAGGCCACTTGACTGCAGCTGGGAGCTTCTTCTTGGGAGTAAGGAGGTGAGGATTGCAGGAGAAAAGAGGGGTGAACGCTGCAGAGTGTTTCTGTACACAACTCAAACTAATTTTGTTTTTCTGCCTCCCCCCCCCCTTTCTCTCTCTTTCTCTAGCAGAATATAGCTGTTTACACCACATGATAAAACCCAACAGAAGCAAGAACGTTGGAAAACCTTTCCCCTTAGTAGGAAATGCACTGAAGGATTTCATGCATGCTTTAATAGAACTGGATAAAAGATACATACACTTGGTACGGGAATGACCTGCCTCTGGTCACCCTGAGGAAAAAGAAAAGAAAATCACTGTCAGGATGGAAAACAAAGAGACCACATTCTCAAAAGAAACTTCTAAGCTCTCTTGAGCAGAAACACAGCAATGGCCTTCCCACCCCTGCACCCTGGTGGCAGTGAGCAGAGGAAGCCAGGGACTTCCGGGAGGGAGCAGGCCCAAGCTGCCTCCAGGCCCCTCCCGGACAAGGAGGCAGGGTTTCTGAGGCTCAGGCCTGTTTATTTAAACAGTGTGTGCCCGCTCTCAGAATACAACTGTAACTTAAAAACAAAACCGAACACTCCGATTTTGATCCCCACCCCTCTAATAACCGGCTTCTTTCTTGTGTTTAAGCAATTTCCCCCCTAAAAGGACAAACAGGGAAAGGGAGGCAGGTTGATCGGATCACGAGGAATGCCTGACCGCTCCAGGTCCTCCTAGAGTGGAGGAGAGAAGGGAAAAGTGGAGGACAGGGCAAGGTACAAGAAGTTCCCTCCCAGGCTACCAATGCAGCTTTCCCCTTTAAGGGAAACAGAACACTGTTTTCACTGAGGGTGTTAAGAATGTTCATGCCCCGAGGAGGGGCCTCAAAGAGCTTCAGCCCAGAATACCAGCCTTGCAGACTGGCAGGGGCACTGTTGCGCTGATAAATGTTAATACAAGGGGAAGAAAGTTTTATTTACTTTTTGTGTGTGTTTTTCTTTCTCATATGCTGGGAGAGGGAGATGTGCTGCTTCGTGTCTCCAATTGGAGGATTTGAGAAAAGATGTATCCATGGCTACCAAGGTGGTCACCAGCAGCATGGTCTCCTGTGAAGGCCAAACCTGACGGCAAAGGCAAGCGGCTGGCACCTCCTGGTAGCTTTGCTAAGACTCACATGGTGACTTCACGATTCTCTCTGGGCCCTAGACATCACCTCTGTGGGGGTAATTGCAATCCTCTTTTCTCCAGAGATGACCTGGATGGCTTGTTCCTTTGCCAGGAGGCCCCCAAGAGGGGCCTCTCTCTACAGTTCTAAGCAGTCTCCCTCAGAGGGGAGCTGCAGGGAGCTTCATGTCTCCCACACAATAGCACACGCTAATAAAATCCTGGTGTCCAACAACTGGCTCAGGGAACTTCACCCCAGTGTCTGGATTAGGGAGCAGAGGGCTGCTATAGGCTTAACCAGAAGCTCGTAAGTGCTGGTCCCTTCAGAGCGGTGTTTTGTCTGCATACCACATGTGTGCCCACTGCCCGTGGAGGCCAGGAAGGGGTGCCAGATCTCATGACTAGAGTTAGAGAGGGTTGTGAGCTGCCACAAGGGTGCTGGGAATCCAACTCTAACCCTCTGAGCTTTCTCTCCAGCCCCGCCGCCGGCAAAAACAAACAAACAACAACCCTGAGTTATTTAAAAAGACATTTTTGCAAATGTGAACAGAGGCAAGCCATGAATAAACAGTAATTCTGAGACCACCGCTCCCAAAGGAACGCCTTTACAAGGTGTTTATCTCCACGGACAACTGAGGATCCCGGTTCCCTTCACTTAAGGCACTTCTCCCCAGGGACAGGGTCTTAATTCTCTTATTTTAAAAACGTGTTCATTACATCTATTTATTCATTTTGCACGTGCCACTCTGCACGCGTGGAGGCTGGAGGACAACTCGCAGGAACTGATTCTCTCCTTCCCCCACGTGGGTCCCAGGGATGGAACTGAAGTTGTCAGGTGTGATAGCAAAAGCCTTTTCCTGCTGAGCCGAGCACTGGTCTCCGCCGGCAGCAATAGTTTTTAAGCAGGGCAGGACAGAAATGCATGGAGAGAGTTGCTTGGAATTGGGGTCAGGAGACGAGCCACAGTGGACTCTCCTTTTATACGTTATGACAGCTACACACACCAAAGAGTCACATCTGCTAGGCGAGCTGTCTTTTAGTGTGTTCTTCCTTGAGCTTTCTTCAGTA
Organism: Myodes glareolus; assembly: GCF_982192425.1. Classification (NCBI taxonomy): domain Eukaryota; kingdom Metazoa; phylum Chordata; class Mammalia; order Rodentia; family Cricetidae; genus Myodes; species Myodes glareolus. Next base: position 5,352,076 of record NC_142029.1, read on the forward strand.
TCATTGATGTCTTTTCCTTCCACACGAATGTAAGCCCGTCCAGAAGCACACAGAGCGAGCTCTCAGCCATTCAAATCAGTTTTTTTCTCTCTCTCGGGCATCTATAACAACAGTGACGCCATCCACAAGCAAGGCTAATTTTATAACTTTTCCATATTTATAACAACTGTTTCATTTTCCTGTTTTATTCCACCAGCCAGAACCTACCAATGATTTGCCTGTGCTGTTTGCTGCTCATTTTCAGAAGACAGAATAGCTTTATATCATGATTTTATCACAGCTTTCTTCTCATACTTGGCCACATATCTGGTCATACGGAAGGATGACTGGGCCATGACATACCTCATTTATTAGACTTTTATCACTGCAAATGTCTTCACTGTGTTTAATGTTTTTAAAATGTATTTATTTAGCTGGGCAGTGGAGGTGCACGCCTTTAATCCCAGCATTCGGGAGGCAGAGGCAGGCAGATCTTTGTGAGTTCGAGACCAGCCTGGTCTACGAGCTAGTACCAGGACAGGCTCCAAAGCCACAGAGAAACACTGTCTCGAAACGCCCCCCTCAAAAATGTATTTATTTTTATTTGTGTGCATGTATGTGATGTGTTTGGGTGCCTGTGGAGGGCAGATGAGTGCATCAGAACTCCCAGAGGGACACTTACAGGTGGTTGTGAGCAGCCGCATATGGACGCTGGGAACTGAACCCAGGGCCTCTGCAAGAGCAGCCAGGGCTCTTAACCACTGAGCCATCTCTCCAGCCCCTAACATATTTGACTCAGTTCTGCTCGATCTGATACTAATATTGCCTTAGCGGTTAGACTTCTTTCCTTCAGTTCGGTCTTCCTTGTACACTGCACCCATCTCTTTGCTTCCTGCTCTCCTTTATCATGCCTTGTTAGACGCTATTATGGAAACGATCCAGAACTCATTTTAAAAGGCATTAGCCAGTCTGTGCCCTGTCACCTCAGCTTCTCTTCTGGGTACACGGTAAGGTTGTACTTCACTGCCTTTGAAGTTAGGTAGGTATAGTTATGTGTCTTGCTGCTGCCACTAAAGCCAACATACATTTGCTTCTGGGTCAAACTTTCAGGGGTTGTGACAGTTAAGGAAGCCAAGCCACAGACCATCAACACTGTACGTCCATGAATGAGATGAGCAGAGCCACACACAGCAGCACACAGGTGGCCACTGAGTCCACGAGACGTGGCTGGCCCAAACCAAGATGTGCGCGGATAGAAAACACACTCATTAGCTCCTGAACTGGTAAGGCAAAAAGAAATTATCTTCACACTATTCTACTGATCTCACGTTTGAACCTTGGATATATTGGGTTAAGTAAAATATGATTAAAATTAATTGCATTTGTTTTGAAACATTTTTTTGAAATGTGGCTGGAATGATTTGGATTTGTGTCTTACTGCATTTCCACAGAAGACTCAGCTAATCTATGGCAAATGATGGATGAATGAAACATAAAAACCTCCTAATAGCTCTCTAAACTATTTCAAAAACAAAATTTAAGATGAAAAAGACTTACTTTTTATGTATACGAGCTATTTCATCTGCATATATGTGTGTGTGTGTGTGTGTGTGTGTGTGTCACAGGTTGCAGTGTCTGCAGAGGTCAGAAGAGGGCACTGGAACCCCTTAAACTGGAGTTACAGATGGTTGTGAGCCAACACGTGGGCACCAGGAACTGAACCTGGGTCCTCAGCACGCGCTCTTAACACTGACCCCTCTCTAGCCCTGTGTGTGCATGCTTGGGGGTGAACATAAGCCACTGCTTGAAGCGTACACGGATCAGAAGACAGCCTGCAGGAGGCGGTTCTCTTTCTGTCACAGTCTCGGGGACAGAATTTAGGTCGTCAACGTTAGTAGCAGGCATCCTTATGCAAGGAGTCATCTTGCTGGACCAACTTCCGCTGTTTGAAGCCTCGTAGGTTTCAAGGTTGTTACTGAAATACAACTACACTCATGCTGACCGGCCCATCTACTCATGGGTCATTCCTCATTTTGGCTGAGAGTAGAAACACATCCAGGTGAATTTCTGTGCATGTCATCCTTGCTGCACGTGGGTAGCCCTCTGACGACGTTCTGGGTCTTCCATGAAAGCAATGATGTGAAAGAGACAGACAATGCTAGAGCTACCCACCACCCATGAACATAAATCTCGGGTGTGAGGAGGGAGGCACAGAGGCCAGTGATAGCCACGCAGGGAGATGGCCAAGTGGAGGAGCACAGTCTGGGGTTCTTATGTCATCGCTGGGATCTAAACCAACTCAGCACCCGACTGACTCAGTCTTTGCGTGTGAGAAAAGCAATCAGTTTAAGCTACTGGTTGCTCGTTTTCTTTTACGTGTTGCCCAAACCATCGCCATTTGATGGCAGGCGTGTTCTTGGTAACGGCGCATGGCTAGATCTGTCAAGACAGATGACGTCGTCTTGGTCACCTGTGAGCAGAAACTGGTTCAATCTGTTTCATGTTCTCTGTTTAAGATATGCTTCTGTTTATCTTCAGCTGCCCTGGAGAAATCAGGGCCTGAACTCAGACGTTCATACTGTCTGAGTTCCTCCCAGCCCAGGGCTAGCTTTTTGACAGGTACAATGTGTGTGCTTTATCATCTTTTCCCCTCTCAGTAACCTGCACACGCGGTCACAGTCTTCTGTCTTTTATTGTTGCTGATAAGAAGTGCTTTCACTGGAATAAAGTGTTCTGGTAGCTTGTAAGATGTGTTGCTTGAGCCAGGGGATAGGGTACTGGTGGCGCACGCCTTTAATCCCAGCACTCGGGAGGCAGAGGTAGGCGGATCTCTGTGGGTTCAAGGCTAGCCTGGTCTACAGAGTGAGTTCCAGGGCAGCCAGGGCTACACAGAGAAACCCTGGCTCTGTGTTTGAAATAACAAACAAACAAAAAGCCGTGCTCCTTTAACTGAGGGAGTTCTACCAGCAGCCCCTGATCCCCGGGCGTGTGCTCTGCTGTGTCCCACTCCTGCAGGAGAACCAGCAAGCTTTGCGGTGGCAGGTGCAATCTGTCTTTTTCAGCTCAAGAAAAAAACATCTGCCTCGTCTTTCTTTCTGGAACTCCGCTTGCTGATTGCTCTAGATGGCTCCTCTCCTCCCTCACGATTTCCATCCTTGCGTTTCTGGTCTGAATTTTAAGATATTTCTTCTACTTGCTTTTCCAGAATTCACACTCAGTTCTCAGAAACGGCTGCTCTCACTGTCTCCCTTGATTTCTGAGGTTTTGTGTTTAGTGCTGTGAGACGCTGGAGCCCCACAAGTCTTTTCCATCCCAATGGCTGTCCCGAGTTGTCTGTGGAGGCTGGCTTTCTACGCTGTTTTCCCCAGAAGGAGTCTCGGACGCTCGTTTTTCCAACGTGGACCTGAGGCTACATTACAGTGGACAGTTTAAATCCTTCCCCACGGAGTTCATGGGCTTCTGCTGGTGGTTGACATTTCAGGTCTTTCCTAGGCCTCTATAGAAGACAAGTGTTTGCCTTGGGTATATGGCAGGCTGGCTGGCCCATGACTATTCGCTGTGGTGTACGGCAGGCCGGCTGGCCCACAGGCTTCTGCTGACTCCCTGAAGACATTGCACTAATGCTTTTATGTGGGTTCTGGAGATCTGAACCCAGGCAGTCAAGCTTGGGCTCACTGAACTGTCTTCCCAGCTCTACTGGGAATATTTCTTTACGTCAAAAATCGTGACACGCCATTCCTCAGGGTATGCCACTTTTAACCAAGACAGCCACTGACTGTGTGGCTATGACGTAGCTCATTTAACCAACGATCTCTTTTTTCCTTTTAACCCCTGTTTGGAATCAGTATGTGTCTGAAAATGTACCTCCATTGACTTAAGGAAGGCCAGCTTTGTGCGTGTACACATATGTGTGTCTGTGTGCATGTATGTAGGTCAGAGGTCTGCATCAGGCACCTTCCTGGATCATTATAAGCTATGCTGGATAGCATCTTCTGGATCAATCTTTGTACATTTATAACAAGATTTTTTTTTTTTACTGTGAAATAAAATTGCTTTCATCAACAACAGGCATACTCTAAGATTTTAATTGTGCATTGCCAAATGTTCTCTCGGAAATGCAAACCAATTAGCACACATTCTACACCACTTAATGCTATGCTGCCCCCTCCACTCCCACACCAAACCCAAGTATCACCTTTTAAAAACCTCACAGACAGGAAAAGGGTAGTTTTAGTTTACATATTTGGCCATATCAAATATTTTTCATATTTTGAGCCATACACCAAAACAATCAGGTGTTTTGATCTATCCCATATTTGACTAGTTGTATTTTTTTCCTTATTTAAATATGTAGTATATGTGCACACATACCCGTGGAAACCAGAAGAGGGCATTCTAGCCTCTGGACTAGAATCCCAGGCTGCTGCGACTGCCTGACGTGGGTGCTGAGAACCAAACTCATCCTCTGGAAGGGCAGTGAGTGCTCCGGACTGCGGAGATACGAGCCTCTCTCCTGTCCCACAGCTATTTCTTATTCTGTGAGTTATCTGCTTATGATCTTTGTTCATGCTATTTGGAACATAAAGTTTTATTTATGACTTCCATGTCTGTAATTTTAACCATGTTCCTGTTGGATTATCTCCTTTGCAGTTTTCAATATTTTTTTTTCTTAACCTGGAATCCAGTTTTTGACAGAAATTAATATAACCTGGTTTCTTTGTTTGTTTCTGGATGGTATCTCTTTGTTTATCCTTATATTCTTAACTGTTCTGAGTCATTTTGTTTCAGATGTGTCTATCAGACAGCCTGTGGGTGGTTTTGGGTTCTGACCTATTATGACAATCTAACACACACACACACACACACACACACACACACACACACCAGCAAACACTTCACCTGGAGCCCTTCCACTTTACTGTTGTTAAACACGTGTTGTCACACAATTATACTCACTGCAAGGTCTGCTCTGTCTCTATCTTACTTTGCCTGTTTCTATATCTGCTACTGGTTCCTTCTTAAAAAATTTATCTGTTCTGTGTGTGCATGCGTGTGCACGCATGTGCACATGCGCATGTGTATGCCCACCCATGTCACAGTGTGCATGAAAGGGTCAGGGGATGCCTCGCGGGAGAGTCAATTCTCTCCTACCATGTGGGTTCTGGGGCTTGAACTCAGGTCATCAGGCTTGGCAGCCCCTTTACCAGCTGAGCCATCTTGCTGGCCATAAATTTCGATCACACATGCCCTTCAGTTGCTAGATGGGAGGAACAGAAACCCTGTCTCTAAAAAGACCGAACCCACGTCTTCAACAGCTGCACACACATTACACAGACTGTTGGGGGAGGATCTGCCACGGCAGGACATACACAGTGCCGCAGTTTTACCGACGGCAGTTCTCCGTATGTACTGACCTTCTGAAGCCCACCATTCTCCTCCACCAGTGGTGGAAGCACACTGGGGCTGCTGGGTGGAGGGGCCTCCACATTGTAGTCTCGGAAGCAGCAGAAGAAGGAGCTGAGGATGCTACGACCCCTCTGCTTCTTCAGGCTGATGCTGCGCTGAGAAGCTGAAAGAGAAAGAGCACACTGTGGGTGATCGAGGCAACGCATGGGGGCGAGGACTGGAGTGTGCAGCTGCTTCTCAGACCCGACTCCAGGGGCCCTGCAACCCACCCCCACAGGCGGGACAAATCACTGGAACTTTAGCTCGGTGGGGCTGCTGGCTCCTTAGCACCACAGTGCTCAGGGGCATTGTCACCTGCGTTCTCCAACTTGAGGAGGTGGAGCATTCCTACCAGCAACAAGACGCATCAAAATCAGTGTCTTTTCATGAATAAACCAGACCTGACCCTCCCTCAGAAGCATCTTTCCACTGGACAACAAGCAAGAACCTCTTAGAGACTCGGTGTCTGGACACTTCTGTGCTTTACGGAGATGGTCATCTGTAGGGGTCAAACAGCTCAAAGATGTGCGTGATGCTCAGAGCGCGGGCTTTGGAGAATCAGGGAAAGTTCTCTGGATCCAACACTGTGCCCTGGCCTGCCCTGAATGGGAGGCATCTGAAGGAGGGATGGGTCTTTCTGTTTATCCAGGGCTTGGGACAAGTTGCCACAAGTAGTCAGAAATAAAAGGTAAAATCTGGCACAGATGGAAAACACACCTCAGGGCAGAAGACTGACAACTTGGATGGGCAGGCGCTTCTGCCTGGGAATGTGGCCGGGGCAGTCCTACCACATGCCATGGCTGGGTGGGTCTACAGTGTTGGGAGCTGTAGTCTCAAAGAGACCCTGCTGAGGCTTAGTGATGTGGGAAGCGTGTTAAAAGTAGGGCAATTGTGAGAACACGCCTCTCCTCACGAGCCACCTGGCACTATTCTTCACTGTGTGAACTTAGTGATTCACTCAGCGCCCTTCCTCCCAAGTGATCACAATCCCAGGAATTAGTTCCCTGGTAACAGCAAACCCAAATGCATCCAGGGGATTCTGGGAAGGTGATCACCAAGCAACTGCACAGACGTGGGTGGTCTGCAGCCCCCATGCACGACCCTTAGGGGCCGAGGAAATGGTCCAGTGGTTAAGAGCATTGATACACAATTGTAAGGACCAGAGTTTGGATTCTAACACCCGTGGGACAAGTTGGGCATCCCGCACACACCTGTAACCCCAGCTCTGAGGGGAGAGACAAGAACTTCCTCTTGGGATTCACTGTCTTCCAGCCTCACTGAGAAAACTCAAGCCCCAGGTTCAGAGACAGCCCACGCCTTAAAGAAGTAAGCAGAGATTGATGGAGAAAACCTGATGCCCTCTTCTGACCTCTATGTGCACGCGTGTGTGCACGCGCGTGCATACACGCACGCACGCACACGCACGCACGCGCACACACACACACACACACACACACACACACACACGATGCATTTTAAAATGATAAATCCTGGGGAAGCTGGATGTTTTGTCTTCTTCATGAATACTTCAGGGTACATCACGGAGCCCAGTGGTCCCATTTCAGGATTCAATGGCAGGGTCAGGCCACTGGGCCAACAAGTGGTGGCCTCCCAAGCACATGTGAGCAGTGTTGGTAAATATACGACTACCAGCAAGCTGACTGATGGCCAACTTTCTAAACCTCACCTCCTGGACTCCACACAACTCCCAGAGGTTACAGGGGTCACTGTTTCCATCCTTGCTGACAGGGAGCAGCTAGCACTTGCTGGTGCCAGGAGTAGAACCCAAGTGGGCCTTTTTCCAATGTACGATTTCCTCTAAGCGCCCCACTGAAGGCGAACCCAGTCCAACAGCATGCTGGTCTCCAGCTGACGGTACATTTCCCGGCAAGTCTATGGTTTGCTTGCATCTTGGAGACGGTGAGCAGCCCAGTGAGCAGCCCGAGAGGGAGCGCCTTCCAAGGTCTGTCTTCACCTTTGGCTCACACAACCATTCCTCACACTAATTAACAAACAACTATTTATTTAATCAATCATCAATCAATCAACCTGAGACTTGGAACCAGTAAGGCACTTACATTTCTACCACTGGATCCCTCGCTGTCTAGAGAGTCAGGAGAAGTTAGATTTAGCCATACAGAGGCCCGTGGAAGTGCAGAGGTTTCCTTGCCTCCCTTCTTGGAGTAGGGAGAAGACAAATTTCCTTAGGACCAGTGAGCGTATGACTGAGTGGCTGGAGCCTCTGGCCCTGACCTCTCTCCCACATGTGGGATGGATGTCTCCGGACGTCTCATAGGCCTTCCCCCTTGACATGGCTAAATGGGACTCATAGTCTCCGCTCCTCCAGTCTCTGACATGGCTAAATGGGGCTTGCGGTCCCCGCTCCCCGACTCTAATCATCACCCCTTTCTCTTTCACTAGGCCGTCCTGAATCCTAAGTAGCTCTCACATCTGTCTTCATCGGCTCCTCTCCTCCCCAGGCAGAGGCCTTAAACTGCTGAGGTAGTGTCCTAGCTTGATTTGCTACAGATCTTTGTCCCGCAGTAATTTCTTCACAGGATCCACGTGACAACTAAGCCTACCAAATGCTGAGAGAGAGAGAGAGAGAGAGAGAGAGAGAGAGAGAGAGAGAGAGAGAGAGCACAGCTCTGGAGCCTGCTTGTGTGGGTACTCATGACGGCTCAACCAGAAACACCACGGGGACTGGGGAAGTTGCCTTACTTCGAGCCTGGGTTTCCGTGTCCATAGAATAAGGACATTAGAAATGGCCATACCTTCCAAGTTTGTTGTGAGAATGAAATGTTTTACTATGAGCACTGAGAATAGAGTCTAATAAGTATTCAGCAAACGCTGCTCTTAGAACCATCAGTGGTCTTTTTTTTAAAAAAAAATTAGGGGCTGGAGATATGGCTCAGTGGTCAAAGGTGGGTAATGCCCTTGTAAAGAATTCAAGGTGGTTCCCAGTGCCCATGCTGGCAGCTCATAACCACCTGTCACGCCAGCTCCAGGGTTTCCAAGGCCCTCTTCTGACCTCTGTGGGCACTGCACACACACATATACACATAATTAAAAAGTCAATCTTTAATTTCTTTTCGGAGTCTCTTCAGCAATGCACTTACTTCCTTTTTTCTTTTCTGTTTTTCTTATTTCTCCCATTATTAAACACATGCTATTTTTTATTTAGTCTGTGTGTGTGTGTGTGTGCGCGTGCACCCATATGCACACTGTGTGTCGAGGTTGGAGGAGAACTGGGTGTCAGTTCTTTCTTTCTACCATGTGAGTCCTGGTGCTTGAACTCGGGTCTCCAGGCTCTGCAGAGGCCCCGTTCCTTGCTGAGCCATCTCATCAGGTCTCAGCAACGTTTGCTTGGCAGGGCAGAAATGATTCTGCTGGTAAATTCTGGATAAAGGCTGGCTGTTGCGAAAGTAAATTTTTTTTTCTTTCTCCTGGCATTTGCCAACCGAGAGACACATTTATTATAATAGGTCTCAGTTATATAAACTGCACTTTAAAAGCAAAGCTAGACAAATCTCAGGAAATAATTCCATTCAATTGCTTTTGAAATTGGATGCAGAGATGGGCAAGGTAAAGAGGGGGCTGAGTGTCCAGTGAGCTCTGCTGGCTGCTGTTTTCTGAGGGAAAGAGCAGGTTCTCAGGAGAGAAGAGGCAGAGCCCCCACTATCTCACCCCCTCGCAGCTCGCTTCCCCCCAGGGCTATGTTTAGTTCTCTGCTGAGCTCTGCTACCTAGGCCGGCCCTGGAGTCCTAGCCCGAAGCTGCTCCCTGGACGGCATCACCAAGGAGGCCAGCAGATCTAGCGCATTCTCCCACTGGGGTTCCCTGCCATACCATGACTGCCATCTCCCCAGGCTCAGGGCAGCACAGGTGGCGAGGGACCACCCTCTGTCTCTTTCTTCAGGGTGATGGTGAGACCACGCTCAAGGCCATTTTCTCCACCTGTTGGCTAGGATGTGGGTATCTCCTATGTTGTTTTTTTTTTTTTTTTTTTTTTTTTTTTTTGTGTGTGTGTGTGTGTGTGTGTGTGTGTGTTTGTCTTGGAACTCACTCTGTAGATCAGTCTGGCCTTGAACTCACAGAGGTCTACCTGCACCTGCCTCCTGAGTGCTGGGATTAAAGGCCTGTGCTACCACTGCAGGGGGTATCTCCTCTAAAGGTGAATAAAGGGAGACACTTGGCAGACGCAGATGAGCAAGTCTGTGGCTCAACTTCTTCTCCCTGGAGGACGTTAGAGGGAAGTCACAGGAGAGTTGTGCTGGAGGTGGGTCTGGATTTCATGATCCTTGTGTGTCTCCTGGAGGGGGTGACAGAGGGAAACAGAAACAAGGCTCGTTTTCTGGGCACACCCTACTGCTTCTTTCTAGACCTCACTTCAACAACTAAGACCCACTTCCTGCTTGTGGATATGGGCTTTGCTCTCCTGCCAGGGCTAGGAACTTCTGGAAGCATCGACAGATAAGGCTTGGAGTAGACAATGTGGCAGCTGCCTTTTTCTCAGAGGAAATGAGTCCCTGATCCTACAGAATGGGAAGCTTCCAGAATGTCTCCCGGTCTCTCTGAATGGGAGCAAGAAGTGACCTCATTAAGTAACTAACAAATTAAAATCATTAAACAGGAATATGGCATCCATCTGACAGGTTTCGCCTCCCAGAACTCCACTAAGTTTTATACTAAAAAGTTCTCCTTAGGGGGCTAGAGAGGTGGCTTAGAGGTTAAGAGCACTGGCTGTTCTTCCAGAGGCCGTGAGTTCAATTCCCAGGACCCACATGGTGGCTCACAATCATCTATAGTGGGATCTGATGCTCTCTCCTGGCATAAAGGTGTATGTACAGATAGAGCACTCCCATACATGATGTAGATAAATAAATCTTTAAAAAAATGTGTCCCCCTTTATTTCATGTCCTCCCACCTCACTGGCTTTTAGTCCACACAGGTGAACTCGGTCCAGCAGGTTCTTGCCTGGGACTCATGCTGGGACTGTCAG